>NC_138342.1:133504053-134104053 GCF_046562875.1 Panthera onca | reverse complement strand
TTTTTTTTAATTTTATTTTTGAGACAGAGAGAGACAGAGCATGAGTGGGGGATGGGCAGAGAGAGAGGGAGACACAGAATCCAAAGCAGGATCCAGGTTCTGAGCTGTCAGCACAGAGTCCGAAGCGGGGCTCGAATCCACGAGCTGTGAGATCATGACCCGAGCCGAAGTCGGACACTCAACCCACTGAGCCACCCACGTGCCCCACTGTTTGTATTTTTAAAAATAGAATTAAATGCAAGTTTCTTTTTAATATGACTCATATTTGATAAGTTCTTAGAGGATGAGGGCCTTAAGTCGGCTTTGTTATGATTTCAGGAATCCATGAGTTGGTAGTTTGACATTTCAATAATTAAGACTAATGTGTTATGTTCTTTCAAGTATAAAAGTACTGAGGTTTTTATTCAATATTGTTAAAATAGTTCCTTTTTGGGGTGCCTGGGCAGCTCAGTCAGTTAAGTGTCCGATCTTGGCTCAGGTCATGATCTCGCAGTTTGTGAGTTTGAGCCCCACGTCAGGCTCCATGCTGATAGCTCAGGCCCGGGAGCCTGCTTCGGATTTTGTGTCCCCCTCTCTCTCTGCTCCAGCCCTCCTTGCACTCTGTCTCTCTCTGTCTCAAAAATGAATATTAGAAAAATAAAAAATAATAATAATTCTTTGTTTTTCTGGGTGAGTTCTGAAAAGAGTGATACTTGGTTTCTGTTGTGTGAGACATACCCAACACTTGTTTGGGTTAAAATATGGATGATAGAGCAAACGTTTATTTTGAAACCTGCAGTTTTCGAGATGTCTGTTCTAAATGTGTGTCTATGCCTCTATTTTTGCTTTAGGAGTACAAGATCCCCAGCATGAGAGAATTATTACTGTGTCTACTAATGGAAGTATTCACAGCCCGAGGTTTCCTCATACTTATCCAAGAAATATGGTCTTGGTATGGAGATTAGTAGCAGTAGAAGAAAATGTTTGGATACAGCTTACATTTGATGAGAGATTTGGGCTTGAAGACCCAGAAGATGACATATGCAAGTAAGTTACCATATTCTTGAAATTCAAACAGAGTGTAACGACTGTTGTAGTTTTTCAAGTTGCTTCATTTTAATGATGTGATTTTATTTTATTTTTTTCAATATATGAAATTTACTGTCAAATTGGTTTCCATACGACACCCAGTGCTCATCCCAAAAGATGCCCTCTTTAATACCCATCACCCACTCTCCCCTCCCTCCCACCCCCCATCAACCCTCAGTTTGTTCTCAGTTTTTAAGAGTCTCTTATGCTTTGGCTCTCTCCCACTCTAATGTCTTTTTTTTCCCTTCCCCTCCCCCATGGGTTTCTGTTAAGTTTCTCAGGATCCACATAAGAGTGAAAACATATGGTATCTGTCTTTCTCTGTATGACTTATTTCACTTAGCATAATACTATCCAGTTCCATCCACGTTGCTACAAAGGGCCATATTTCGTTCTTTCTCATTGCCACGTAGTACTCCATTGTGTATATAAACCACAATGTCTTTATCCATTCATCAGTTGATGGACATTTAGGCTTTTTCCACAGAATGGCTATTGTTGAAAGTGCTATTATAAATATTGGGGTATAAGTGTCCCTATGCATCAGCACTCCTGTATCCCTTGGGCAAATTCCTAGCAGTGCTATTGCTGGGTCATAGGGTAGGTCTATTTTTAATTTTTTGAGGAACCTCCACACTGTTTTCCAGAGCGGCTGCACAAGTTTGCATTCCCACCAACAGTGCAAGAGGGTTCCCGTTTCTCCACATCCTCTCCAGCGTAATGATGTGATTTCAAATGGCATCTTTTGTTCTGTTTTTCTCATGTTTTTCTGATGATCCAAGAAATTTACCTTATTTAAGCTATGTTTCATTTAAAATCAGGAGACACATACTGTACATATGCATTCATTGGTTCATCTACTGAAAATGGTTTGAAGTAACTTATGGCACAAAGTACATATAGAATAAAACAATTTGACATGACGCGTAGAGAAAGAAAAGCCAAATAAAGAAATGTAGTTGTGCCAGAAAACCTAAGTTATGATTAGTGCTGAAAATTTTGCATTTTCTCTTCCCAATAGCCAAGTCAATAAAATAAACAATAAGTATTTAAAAGAAAAAGCAGTGCCCATGGGTGCATACTACCTAAATACACATACGGATGCTTACACACACACGCAGGATTAAAGAAATTTGGCTATTTCGTCACAAAGAAGAAATGCAATTCTGAAAGCAGAATTAGAAGTTTAGACTAACATTATGGTCTGCCAGGTAGAAATTCATCATAATTCTCCTAGAGGCATTCATGAACCAAAGTCAGCTGGAGTCTTTCACCCACGCAAAAGACCACCTACTGTATGTCATACAAATATTACTCTTTAAATCCTATGTGAATACACTTGTCAAGGTTGGGTGGTCTTATGAAGACTTTTCACTTCAATGGCATTTGTATATCATGAAAATATTTTACTTGAGCTTCTTTGTGGGGTTGTTTTCTCTTTGATATACAAGTTAAAAGAGAATTTTCACTTTATGGTATATTACAGATAAATATTTCAATGCAGATGAAATAAACTTTGTACTTGCTGTCATCACAGTTTGTATCTTTAACATTTGTGTAATGACTTTTTTTCACATTTCTTCTGTGACTATGCATTTCATGTTATTTTTTTTTTCTCTTACATCTGTAATCTTTGACTTTGAGAACTGGAAGCTATTCTAGCTGCCTTTAGAGACTGTTATTCAACCCTTCATTTTATGGATAAGGAAACAGACCAGAGAAGGAAAGTAGCAGCCCTAGATACCATTCATATTTTATGCCTAAACAAATGCTAAGATCCATTTTTCCTAACACACATGTAGATAGTTTTTCACCATGCTAGACTGCGCCTCCTGGCTTCTTTTCATATGCTGGATTCCATAGCCTTGTTAAAAATTATGATGGCTTTAAGATTTTGCTCTCCTTGAAAAATCTTAGCACGTTAATCTACAACAGTTTCGTGCATGCTGACCAAAGACAGGAGTCTTCTGGGTCAGAGACATCAACAGCAGTAGCCAGAATGTTAGCCCTTCTTGTGCCACGTTCTCTAGTTCCTGTTCCTACAGGTCAACGCCAAACGGGCCACTTAACGCCTGCGCGTCTGGGAGGTTGTGTTACAGGAGAGGCATTATATGCATGTGTGTGTGATGTATATTAGTAGTTAAGTAACAAAAATTAAACCATCATCCAGCATGCCTCGCCTAACTTGTGACTGAGCTTTACTCATTATTAGGCTCAACTTAAGAAAAGTGACACTTTCAATAATTCTGAACCTCCTTTCCCTTGTTCCTCCCTAATTACACCTTCTTCTTGTCCCTGCGAATATAATCATTGTTCTAAGCGTTTTTTCCCCCGTCTACTGATTTTCTCTATAATTTTACGATTGTCCATTTCTCTATGTACTTTCCTATAAAGAGTAAGTTGGTTATTTTTTTTTTTTGCCAGTGTTTGAAATATAGATCAATGGGATAATACTGTATTTAAACTGAAAAATGTGATATTTTAACGTCAGTTCATGTTGACGCAGATAGCTTAGATCATTTGTTTTCCTTGATGCATAGTATTCTGGTGTATGGTGAACGTTTTTGGTCTTTTCTACTTGATGAATGTTTGGCTTGTTCTCCTTGTCTGAAAGTGCAAGAAAAAAAAATTCTGAGTCTATATCTAAGAACCACATTGCTGTCTTAATGCATTTACATTTTCAATGTTAGTAGGTAGAGTTAAGTTGATTTTTAAAATGACCAATTTATATTTCTACCAACAATATGCAAATATTTCTGTTACACCACATTCTCAACAACCTTTTGGTTGTCATTCTTTTCATTTTTGGTAGTATGGAAAGTATAAAATTGTACCTCAATATTAATTTTTATTTTTGTTTTCTGATTACTAATGAGGTTGATAAATTTTTATATTATTATTGCCCACTCATATTTACTTTTCTGTGAAATGTCTGTTCATATCTTTTATACGGTTCTTAGTAGACTGCTTGGCTATTTAAATTTTGCTTTTCTTTTTTAAAAAAATTATGATTATTTTATTTTTGAGAGAGAGAGAGAGAGAGTGAGCGGGGGAGGGAAAGAGAGAGAGGGAGACACAGAATCCGAAGCAGGCTCCAGGCTCTGAGCTGTCAGCACAGAGCCCGACATGGGGCTCGAACCCATGAACTGTGAGATCGTGACCTGAGCCAAAGTCAGATGCTCAACCGACTGAGGCACCCAGGCACCCCTAAATTTTGCTTTTGTTATTTAAGTCTTTGATTCATCTGTAATTATTTTTGTCTCTGGTGTGAGGTTTTTCATTAGGGTATCCAGTAGTGTCCCCAAATCATGTACTAAATAATCACTCTTTCCCCCAGGGATACGCAGAGCCAGTAGATTTGTAATCAGGTTTCTGCATATGATTTGTTCTGGTACCTGGGGCTCTGTTCCTTTGCTCAGTTGTGTCTTAATGATGCTGTCTTAATCATGTAGCATGTAGAAGCTCTGTGATAGGGAAGTCTCACCTCTTGTTTCTTCTCTTTTGGAACATCCGTGCTATTTTTCATTAATATATTTTTAGAAATAGGTGCCAAGTTCCTTGAAAACTCCTGTTGTGATTTTTATTGTGATAGCATTGGATATATAAATCATTTTGATGAGAGTTGACATCTTTATAGAAATAACTTTCTATCTTGGAGAACTTTTGTTTCTCCACTTATTGGAATCTTCTTTATCATCTATACATTTTTCAAATGTTCCTTTTAGAGATGTTATGCATAATTATTTAGATTTATTTCTATATTATTTATAGACTTGCTAAAATCCCCTTCCTGAAAAATATATTCTATTTGTATATTGCTGGTAGTTAGAAATGCAGTTGATTTTTTTTTTTTTTTTGTATTGATCTTATATCCTGCACACTTGCTATAAGCTCTTTTATTTATTTCGTAATTATTCTGGGAACTGTTTTGGATTTAAGCAAAAAAAAAAAATCACATGATTTGTGAAAAAAAAAGATTCCTTTCTCCCTCTCACTTTCTCTACTCTTTCTTTTCCATCTCTTATTAAGCTCTAGATTGTCTTAGTAGGTATCCCTGTCATCTTTCTGATTTTAGAGTTTCTTTAAAAAAAAAAAAAACTTTAAAATTTGGAATAAATTTAGATTTATGGAATGCTGCAAATATAGTGCAGAGAATTTCTATACATTCTTAACCTGGGTTCCTCCAATGTTAATATCTTACGTAACCATGTTATATTTGCATCATTGAAAACCTGACATTCTTGCAATACTCTTAACTACAGACTTTATTCAGATGTCAGTGGTTTTCTCTCTTTATGTCCTTTTCCTGTTTTAGGATTCTTTCTAGGATAAGCATATTGCATTTGGTCCTCATTCTTATCCAATCTGTGACAGTCGTCTCTTTCATTTTATTCCTCGACCTTGACAGTTTTGAAGAGTATTGATCAGGTATTTTGTAGAAGGTCCCTCAGTTTAGGTTTTTCAGATCTTTTCTCATGATTGCACTGAGGTTATGGATTTGGGGGAAGAATTCCAAATAGATGATATTCCGTTCTCCTCATATCATATCAGAAGGTACATACTGTCTCCCTTACTTATCACTGATGATGTTAATCTTGATCACTGAGGGTGGGTTGCTCCTCTGGTAAGGAAGTATGTTTCCCTTTCATTAGCTGTTAACTGGAGGCATGTAACTAAGTCCAGTACATATTCAAGGAGGAGTGATTAAGTTCTGTCTCCTGGAAGGGGGTTATTTGGAATTTTTCAGAACAGAAAGTTTGTGTTTTTTCCTTCTTCCCTCCTTCCTAACTCCCTCCCTCCCTTCCTTCCTTCCGTCCTTCCTTCCTTCCTTCCTTCCTTCCTTCCTTCTTTCCTTCCTTCCTTTCTCTGTCATTTATATCAGTATAGACTCATGGATATTTATTTTATTACTTGTGTTATAATCCAGTGGTATCATTATTTACTTTACAACTGAAATTGTTCCATCTTTGGCCAGCGGGAGTAAAAATTGTGCTGTTAATATACCAATATTGATTATGAAGATTTTTTAAAATTTTATTTAAACCCAAGTCAGTTAACATATCAGGTAATAATGGTTTCAGGAGTGGAATTTAGTGATTCATCACTTCTGTAGGGTATGATGATTAGTGGAGATTCTTTTTTTTTTCTTTATTATGTCAAGTACTTCCTTAGTTTGTTAAGAGACACTTTTCCCATTTGGGAAAATTTTTTTTAATTTTTTTAATTTCTGCATTTAAAAAGAAGTTATAGACATAATGACACTTTATACTTCACCATAAATCGCCTAAAACCAAGGATATTTCCTATGTCATTTCAATACCGTTTTCACATGCAAGAAATTTAATATTAATATGAAATTATTACCTAATACATAGTTGATTTTCCAGTCTCCTGATCCCAAAATGTTAACACTTTTTTATTTTCTTTTTTGTTATTATGTTTTGATTTTGAACAAATCATTGACTATATATTGTATTCGGTTATTATAACTCTTTCCTTGCCTTTTCTTGGCTGTTATGACATTGTTTTTTTTAAACAGTCCAGGACATTTATTCTGCAGAATCTCTTAGTGTCAATTTCTTTGAATATGTCTTCATAGTTAGGTCCTGCTTAAATATTTTGGCCAGAACGTTCTCTAGGTGATGGGCACTTCTCATTGCTCTTAATTCCAGTTTATTGTATTATCAGTGATGTGAGTTTGATTTCTCAATCCTGTTTTAGTTGTATCCTACCAATTTTGATAATGTGGCATTTTTATTTTTGTCCATTTGAAGATATTTAAAATGTCCATTGTTTGCTTCTTTTAAGCCATTATCATATAGAAGCATATTGTTCACATTTTATATAAAACTATGAGGGTTTTAAGTGCACATTTGAGGCTTTTAAATGAGAGATTTCTAAATTCACTTAATTTGGAGTAAAAAAATATGGCTTGTTTGTCTATGACTGTTTAAAATGTAAGACTTGGCTTTATTTGCTTCAGATTTTTAAGTTTTCCAAATGTACTTAAAAAGAGAGTATATTCTTCAGTTGTGTGGTGCAACTCTGTATATGTCCATTATATTAATTTGTGCAGTTGATCTGATCACAGCATCAGTATCTTTCCTGAATTTTTTTTGATGTATCAATTACTAAGAGAGGTATTAAATTCTCCTAATAGAGGATAAATACACTTGTTAGTTTCACCATGTAGGCCTACCTTTTTGCTTTATGTGTTTTTTGCTTTATATGTTTAATTTTTTTTTTGCTTTGTATGTTTTTATCATCATATTATTGTATATTATTGATATTATATTATTTTTTGCTTTATAGATTTTTAAATTATGTTAGTTGGTGCACAGAAGTTCAGAGCTCTGACCTTGTTTAGTCTTCATTGATGTTTTGGTTTGGCTTTAAAGTATATTATGCCTATAATATTAACAAACTACCTCAGGTAACTGCAATCGTTATTTGCCTGACATTCTTTCCATTCGTTTACTTTCACCTTTCCTGTGTCTTTCTTTGTGCATGTGTGTGTGCATGTTAGTATGTACATCTGTGTGTGTTTTTGTTTTCTCTTATGAAAGGAATGTGAGTAGCAATAAAATAAAATTCAGTAAAAAAATCTTTATATTTAACTTAGGAATTTCATATAGTGCATTGTTTCTTATTATGTATATAACTTTGGGTTTGTACTTCATTTTTCTGTTTCTTCAGTTTCCTTCCTTGCATTTATTAATCTTCTTGTTCCATTTTTCTTTTCTGTGAATTTAGAAAGTATACATCCATTGTCACTCTTAAGTGGCTACCTTAGAAATGCCTATTTCACTTAATATCTAAAGCTAATCCATGTTTAGATCCCCATCCTCAAAATATAAAATTACCTGAGAACATGTTAACTGCTGTGGAATGCTCACTCCCCAAATACCACCACACCTGGTTGATAAGACAGAGCTGTGTTTATGGCTTCCCATGATGACAGAGAACACCGCCTCCACGGTTTTAGTCGTGTCTTGGGGCGGGGGGGAAGCAAAACCAGATCTTGTTGAGAATTTGAAGTTTGGTTTAAAATGGATCCTTCAGTGTGGAAATTTGATTAGAATTGGGAAAGGCTCATGATATAATAGCTTGGAATCTCTTGAAACAAGGCAAGGACTTTCGGGGTGAGGGGTTCAGCAGTGCTGGATTGTGAACTGTTGCTGCTTTTAGTTGAAGGAGTTAACGACTCTTCAGGGAAGTTCCATATAGCCTGGGCAATAATGAAGACACTAAAATAGTAATGTCTTGTTACTGTAAACTGTTAACGGGGGGGCAGTAGGTGATCTCATTCTTATTGTCCATGCTGGTTTGGTTCTCATTGCATTTGACCCCACTCCTGATGGTATGTGTCATAGAGACTGAGGATTTCAGTTTTGTATTTTTTAACTTTGTATGTAAGACATTTTATTATTTTCTTTTTTTTTAAGTTTATTTACTTATTTTGAGAGAAAGAGAGCACATGTGTGTGCAAGTGGGGACAGGGCAGAGAGAGAGGGAGAGAGAATCTCATAAGCTGTTAGATCACGACCTGAGCTGAAATTAAGTCAGATGGTTAACCAGCTGAGCCACCCAGGTGCCCCATATTTTCTGTGAACAGTATTTCTTTAGCTATACCCATGTGTCTGCTTTTGGTGCCCCGAATATGTCTTCATAGTTAGATCCTGCTTGCATTTCAGAATTTTTCTGCGTTTTTCTTGCATTTCACAGTTTGTTTTGTAGAATTATTTTACTTCCTCCTTAAGTAGAGTGTTTAAAAGTCTCTTAAGTGAAAGCCTGTTGGCAATAAGTGCTCAGCTCTTCTGTATTTAAAAATGTCTTTATTTTACTTCCATTCTCAGAAGTTAGTCAGAATGGATATAGGATTTGAAGTTGTGTGTTTATTATGTTCTCAGTAGCTTGAAGATACCATTCAACTGTCTTACGGCTGCTGAGAAGACAGTCATCAGATTGTGGACATAGCCTTATAGTCTGCCACTGAGTGGTCCATTTTACAGAGAGAGACATGTGCATAGCAGGGGTGTGAGGGAAGGGATGGGGTTAGGGTCCGGCTCGGGGCTTCTTCTCTTGTACCACTTGTGGCTCATTACACCCTCAACTCCTGCTTTTGTGCCCCAGGACCCAGCAGATACTGACAGGACTACAGGGCATATTTTACCTCACTGAAATCTTCACTTCTTATGCTTATTTGTCTTCCAAAGAATTCTCTTATTTTCCTGATGTCTCACTATTACCTTAAAACCACTTCTTTTCTTTCAGTCATTTATTCAGCAATTTTGTTTTTAATGTGCCCAGAGGAGTTTCTCTGCCTAATTTTGTCGACCATGTGGCTGGAATGTAGACTGTCGTCGAGCAGAATAAAGTTTTTCCTTAACACGGCTTGGTACTCTCAAGCTCAAGTTTAAAGTTGTTTTTTTGTTTATTATTATTTTTTTTTTTTTAGAGAGAGAGAGCACAAGTCAGCGAGCGTGGCAGAAGGAGAGAGAGAGAAAGAATCTTAAGTGGGCTCCATGCTGAAGCAGGGCTAGATCCCAGGACCGTGACCCTGTGTTTTAATGGCAACATTAACTTCTCTCCATTATAATGCCGTAGAACAAAAATACATATGTTGGCCCCATCCAAGTGCATTTTAAGAATTTAAACTGCCCCGTTTTAAATATTTTCCCAAGTCTGAAACATAGAAGAGTCTAGAAAACCTGAATCACTATGTTAACTGTATCTTTAGAAGAGGACAGACTCAGGTGAAATGTTTGACTCTTTCCCCATAGCCCTACCGGCTGCTCACATCTTCTGTTATAAAGAGAAACACAGAGTGAGCTGTGTCTTTACGCTCTTTAAGACTGGTACTATTACAAGGAGCAAAACAAGTCAGGCAAATTAGACCTTATTGCTTTAACAAGCGGACAGGATATCCAGACGGTATGGTGGAGGGACTGGCTGGAATATGGAAGGGGCAGATGAAGAGAGAGAGAGAGTGGGTGTAGTTTGCTGTAAAAGATGCTTGAATATGTCAGTGTTGTGTGTATGTGGCTATTATGTTAATGACATATGGCGTACCTAGGAGGACTCATTTCTACTGGAAAACATCTTTCTTTTAATTCTTTCTGCTTGCTTTTCTAAGGCAAATAATCTGCTTATTACATATAATATTTTACAGAGAGACGGACCATAATGGATAGCATTTGAAAAGAGATAGTCAGTCTGCCCAATTTAAAATATTACCTCGTTTTCACCAAAATGACGGAGTTTCTTTTGGAGGAAATATTATGCCCCGTCACATTAGAAATATTTCAACAATAGAAATGCTAAATATGCTAAATGAAACAGGTTCTTTTGTTAATATTTCGAATTTCAGATGAACAAAACTTTTTTTGTGGTTTCGTTTTGAGAGAGAGAGAGGGAGGGAGGGAAGGAGGGAGGGAGAGCATGCACTGGGGAGGGGCAGAGGGAGGGAGAAAGAGAATCCCAGTCAGGCTCCATGTGCAACGTGGAGCCCGATGCAGGGCTGACCTGAGCCGAAATCGAGAGTCGGACACTTAACCAACTGAGCTCCCTAGGCGCCCCTAGTTTTTTTTTTTTTTTTAATTAAAAAATAATCTTTTGGATATTTTCCTCTCTTCCCGGCATTTATAGTAGGACTACTGTGGCATCATTATTTGCTCATTTATATACTCTCACGTTCAACAAGCACTTCTTGAGCACTGTGGGAGGAGATGGCCCATGCCCCTAAGGAGCTCACAGTCCGGGGAAAGAGGCAGACAAGTAAATAGGCAATTGTAATAAAACGCCACCAGTTCCAGAATGGTAAACAGAGAGTCTAGTCATGACTGTAACTGGTTATGTTTAGATCACTGTGTTGACCATTTTCTAGCGCATACCCCTACTGTGTATTTTACTAGCAACAGTCTATAAATAAATATTATTAATTTATCACAGAGAAATCGGGATGCAGGAGTTAACCCTGCCATGCAGCCCTCGAAAACTCGGATACTCATTTTTTTTGTGTTCCACTCTAGTAGATAGAACTTTTAAGGACAGTATGGATTCCTAATACCAATTTTGCAATAACAGTGCAAGCCGTGAGTGATAAAATTTTCAGGCAACAACTGTTTTATGAAAAGTATGTAAAAATATTCCTTAGTTTCATGACCATATAGATGAGATGAAAGGAAGGCAGTATTATTTATTTAGCTAAGAATGACTTTAGAGACCCATAAGTGTGTCATAAGAATCTTTTGGCCAAGCCAAATGTTTTCATGAATTCCTTAAGAGGATCGAGGAAAGAAAAAGTCACCACTTTTACTATTTTACTAACCACCACTAGCTACTACTGCCATAAGCGACCTTAGGTTTTAGCACCGGATTCCAACGGTGTCACATGAAGCTCCGGACCTACATAATCCCCAGCCTGAGCCTGCAGAACTGGGCCCGATGACGAGTAGCTGGGTGTTGAACTATAACTCAGAGCTTCGGTGCTGTTCATGATGGCAAGAAAAAGAGCCAAAAATCACAGAGGAAGTGAGGTACACCTTGGGAACCTTTCTGTAAGAGCAGATAAGGTTTGCCTGGTCAGATGATGGTTTGACCACTTTCTGTGACATGCCTGCTTCACCCATTGGCCAAGGGGAAGGGGAACCAGATTGGCTTAGAGCATCCATTGTTCATCCCCACGACTTACTTTAGGGGCCCATCTATGCTGAAGCATATGCAGGTTGGTTAGCTAAGTAAATCACTTACCTTTTTTTTTTCTAAAATTTTTTTAAACGTTTATTTTTGAGACAGAGAGAGACAGAGCATGAACGGGGGAGGGGCAGAGAGAGAGAGGGAGACACAGAATTGAAACAGGCTCCAGGCTCTGAGCTGTCAGCACAGAGCCCGACGCGGGGCTTGAACTCACGAACCGCGAGATCATGACCTGAGCCGAAGTCAGCCGCTTAACTGACTGAGCCCCCCAGGCACCCCAATCACTTACCTTTTAAGGAGCAAGGGGAGGGTGCACGGAAGTGAGCTGTGTAGGCAGACAGTAGTGTCCTGCTATTGTCCTAACTAAAAAGTGATGTAAACATGAAAGCATAGCAAGGTTACTTATCATCCAGAGAGGTATGGAAATACAGGGTGAATTAGAGCCTGGGAGCATAGATACGACCTCAGTGGGCTGACAAACACTGGAAAGTACTCAGTAAAAGTCAGTTCCAATGAAATAATAGGCGGATTAAAGAGGAGTGAGCACTCCATGTAAAGGAAGCCTGCAGGTGGCAAATGCCTGGAATAATTGGCAGGCGGTGAGTTTCTCTGGAGCTTGAGAGATGGTGGAGGTGTGACAAAGGGGAGGCTGTACTGTGGGTAGGGTCGAACTGGGAGGGATGTTTGGTAGGAAGCTGATAGATTTGGACTTCCTTTCTTCCTTCCTTATGCTATCAGAAGCCAAGGGTTTTGTTGCAGAACCAGGTAGTGTATTGGTCTGTATTTTCAAAAGAGAGCACTAGCAGAAGCATGCAAAACAGATTGGAGAATTTGAAGGAAGTTCTACCTAACACCTGGAGTCGTTAGGAGGAATGTTGTTATTGCTCAAACAACAACACGTTACAGGTACACATTCTCTCGGACCTCCATTTTGCCTGATTATTTTCTCATTGATCCAGTCACAGAAAGCATATATATTCCTCTCTTACCATTCCTCTTCCTGCCTTCACCGTTAAAGATCTGTGTGGGTGGGTGGATGCCCACGCACGTATGTGCAAAGAAAAGCTACAGAGATAGCCCAATGCCTTTTATTTCAAAGATACATTCTTTTCTGCTCCAGGGCACAAATTTTTGGAAGAACAAAACGACCAATGTCAACATTGCTGACATTGGAAATACTCGTATAAAATGACTTAGAATGTTAAATGATCATTTTATTATGGAGAAGAGATAAATGTCTTTCCTCTTTTCTCCAAGGGTCAGGCCAAGTTTACTTGGGCTCTGAGAAGAACAGATGATACAGCCCAATATCGCATAGTGTCTAAGAATAATAACACTATTTCAGCGACAGATGCACCATAAAAAAATTTAAGTTTCCCTAGTAGGTAGTAGTATAAGTCAACTATATACGTGGGAGTCATACATGGAAATATAACTTGAAGACTCTTTTAGTTTCAAGCAACCACAAATAAGTAACCAGCTTAGAAAGGAAATGTTTGGATCACGTTTCTGAACATTTCAGGGATAGGCCTTATCCAGGTTCCGAATGATGCCATCAACTTTCTGTCTCTTTTTCTCTGCCTCTAAAGACTTGCTCCCTGTGGTCGACTTCTTTGTCAATCTGTCTGTCTTCATAAAATGCAGAGAAGTGCCAAGATTTTAGCACTTGCAGTCTCTAAAGGCTGCAAGAACTTTTCCTGTACAAGCTCTCAGAAGAGTTTTGATTGGCCTGGTTTAAACCAAGTATCTATCCCTGGACCAATTAATATAGAGGGATC
The DNA here is from genome assembly GCF_046562875.1 of Panthera onca. Lineage (NCBI taxonomy): Eukaryota > Metazoa > Chordata > Mammalia > Carnivora > Felidae > Panthera > Panthera onca. Next base: position 134,090,509 of record NC_138342.1, on the reverse strand, counting down.
TAGGTGCATGTGTTACTGTTCTTGGCAAGACTTGGATTACATGCCCATCCTAGGGCCAAGTGATGGACTGTGACTGGTGGAGAAATGGTCCCTGAAAACAAAATGGTTTATTTTTTTCCACCGGAAAGAGGAAGAGGAGCTGGTGGTACAAAAATAACAATCTCCATTATCAGTGTGAAAAGCCACAAAGAGTTGAAGTGCAGCTTTCAATCTTCCACTTAACGGTTTTTCCTACCTGCATCTCTGGCCCCAGAGTAAAATTGTCTTTAGAGTGAAGATTTGCCAGTGCCCTTTCCAGCAACTCTTTTGAGTGTAGTTAGTTCGATGCCATAATTTATAGTTTGGTTATCCTTTGACCTCTGTAGCAATTACTTTTGTAACTTAAAAAAAAAATCATTCCCAAGAGGGCTTAAAATGAAGGGTGGGGATGTGACCAAGTCTGAGATCAAGGGACTCTGCCCTTGGCTAATGAGATGTTTTGGTTTTATGTTTTGAAATGTTCAAAATCAACATTTCAAGTAGAGAAAGAATGTATCCTGCAACTCCCAAACTCGTGTCTGGCTCACCCAGGGTCTGTCTCTCACTGGCCCTTTACCTTTTTTCCCTCGGCATCTTACCCTCTCCTCTTCCGCTCCCCAAAACCTCCCTCTGTTCTTTGCCCTCCTTTTCCACCTTCTCTGCTGGATCATTGCCCAGATACTGCTTTCTTGCATTGATTTAGAATGAGTCTTACAGTTTCACACTCTGAAGATTTGGGAAGATTGAAATGCCATTCTTTGTGCCATGTCTTTGCTTTCAGTTGCAATCTTGCTGCCACCGGGATAACGATGAGACCTCTTGTTGGAGTTATCCATCTGGTACAGGGACGCCCATATGGACAACTTCTGGGACCAATGGAATACCCATACTCCTAGCCAGCTAGCCAGTCACCTATGTATGCAATTTTACCCAAGAGAAAAACTAAGCAAGAACCATAGAGCACCAGTCATGAATATAGGACCTCTATATGTGCAGATCTTCAATATACTGTTGTAATTCTGCACTGGCCTTTCTTTTCTCAGCCCTTCCATGTTTTATGCAGTTGTTTCTCTAGTATTAAGTTATTAACATTATTTTGCTGTATGAACTTTCAAGTCACACACTTTCTCCTATTCATCTGGCCCTGACTCTTGGAGAACTAGAATGTGTTCAGATCTCAGCTTTCTTTGTGGAACAGCCTACCTTCTGAAAAAGCCAATCTTTAAATAGGCTGTCTCCTCTGGATTTTATAATACAGGCAGGTACTGATTTGAGATTTATTTTTAATTATTTGATGAAATTGTTTGTAATTATTATTTGATTTCCCTCTGAAGTTTTTTTTTTTTCCCAGAGTGACTCCAAAACATCTAAATTTTACAAAAAGATTATTGTTTTGCTATGGAATTAACAAAAGTGAGATTAACATAGTTAACAAAACTTGTCCAAGTTAAGCTTAAAAGATTTTGTTGTATCTGATTCACACGTGAAGGTACAGAGTAAAAGTTAGAGAACACCTCCCCAGCTTCCTTGGCAATGTTGGTCATACTTGTATCTCTGTTTTCAGTAGAAGGAATGATACAAATATAATATCCTATTCTGTGTTTGCTGCAGATGAGGTAGCATAATCATGAGTCTTAGTAGAATGATGCAGTATTGGTCATAACAGATGCTTGGCTCCCGGCTTAAGAACAAATGGCAAGACCTCTGTGTAGTCACAGACATTCACTCAAAGGTGAGAAAGGAGGAAGGAGGAGACCAAGGTTCCTGCCCCTGTGGAGTTAACTTTGCCTTTGTGACCACACATTCAGAGGACTAGGATAGCAGGTGGTCTGGTGAGATGTAGGTATGCAAATATGCTCTTGCCCAGAGTAAGGTATACCTTCTTTAATTTCTGTCAATAGATATGTTCAGGTTACTGGTACATGTAGAGGTGTATGTTTCTATTCCATTATTAATATCCTAGAGGAGACCACAGGAAAGGAAATTTGTCTTCATTCCATCAAAGTGATATCCTGAATGCATTTTTCAGTACATACAGTGGTAGGACTACCAGTTTGGGAAATGAGGAATTCCAATTGTGCTTTGCTCCATGTAGTATACTGATCACTTACTTCTATCTGTAGGATGAGTTGGCAACTTATTCATGTGAGAGATTTTAATCTACTAGGAAGAACACTAGCTTGGAATGCCTACATGTTTCAGATTCAGCTCTGACATTGGCCACTGGCTATTAGCCTTGGTTAACTTATTTATTAGCCTGCTTAATAATTATATTATTAAATTATAACCAAAATGAGAGACTGGGTTCCAGATGAAGGTTGAAGTCACTTACAACACCGAAAGATTTGTCTCCCTAGAATATTCACAAATATACAGGGGCACTAACATTTATTTTGCCTTGATCCCAACAAGAATAGTTCTAAAAAAGTTCTTTTGAAAATATTCACTTAGGATAATATTATAACTTTTCTGTTTTTGAATGGGAAGGAATCACTTCAGAGTTTTCAGACTGTTCATTTATACATGATCTTTTGAATTAAAATTCATTTTTTAATTTGACATTGGTTTTATGGTAAATTCTTAAAGTTCTGATAAAGTCCATATTGTAATCACTTTACAAAAAACAATTTTCAGGGTGCCTGGGTGGCTCAGTTGGTTGAGTGTCCAACTCTTGATTTTGGCCCAAGTCATGTTCCCAGGGTCATGGGAATGAGGCCCACATCGGGCTCCGCACTGATTGTGGATCCTGCTTGAGATTCTCTCCCTTTCCCCCTCCCCGACTCTACAAAAAGAAAGAAAAAGAAGAAAAAACAATCTTCTGGAAATGCCACTGTTTCACATTAGTCCCCTCCATTCTCTTGTCATCCCACCCTCTTCTGAGTAATGTCAACAGATTACCTGTGTGTTACCCAGCTCCATTCCTTCCCATTTTTGAGCTTTAAGAATCTTCTTCCTCTAGGGGCGCCTGGGTGGCTCAGTAGGTTGGGCTTCCGACTTGAGCTCAGGTCATGATCTCGCTGTCCCTGAGTTTGAGCCCCGCACCGGACTCTATGCTGACAGCTCAGAGCCTGGAGCCTGCTTCAGATTCTGTGTCTCCCTCTCTCTCTGCCTCTCCCCCACGCATGCTGTGTCTCTCTCTCTCTCTCTCTCTCTCTCTCAAAAATAAATAAACATTAAAAGAAAAAATCTTTTTTCCTCTAAATTAAATTTAATATGAAAAAAAGAAAAAAAAAGTTCACTGCTTAGAAGTCTATTAAGTGCTCGGTTGTTTCTTTTATCATTTTAAACTTTTAGCTGGATAACTCAAGATCGCAAAGAATTCCTAAATAAAAGGGAACCAAGAAATTTTTGATTCACTATGCTACTAATAGTTATATAGTAAAGGACTTACCCATTATACACAATACTTTTAAAACTTCATTGCCCAAAGATTTTTCTTCCCCCAAAAAATTATTCCCCACAGCTGTTTGAAGCACTTGAAAAATGTTTGAATAAATTGTCAAATACCAAGTACACTTTGCTCCCTGTCTACTGAGACACACAGATGGTTTCCCCATATGGCAGCTGATTTAACCCCCCTACCCCTTTCTCACCAGAAACCCCACACACTAACTTCAAAAACATCATCTACTTCTTGACCTTTCTATCTGTAGCTCTCCATCTCAGTCTGTCAGTTTGAATAAGCAAGCTAGTTCATGATATCAAAATATTTGTGTAAATGGAACCAGTCATAATTTATTGCTTCTAAAATTATTTCATGGGATTGTGGTAGGCACTGTTTTTGCTGAGGCATTGAGGTTAATCTCCGTGGAAATGAGGCCTGCACTGTATGTTATCCTAGGGTATTTTGAGGGGGAAAAAATCTCTCTAATCACAGTTTACTTACTATTTGTCTAGATAAGGAACTTCCAAATAAGTGGTTATAATAGTTGGACATCATTCTGCAAATGATGACACTCCTCTACTGAGCTTCCCAAAATTCAGATACTTGTTTATACGTCTGAAGAACTTTAATAAGAGGGATTTCTGAGAAGAGAAAAGGGAAGGTTCAAAGATCTATTCAAGGTTTTCTGTGTAGTGAGCAAAGAAAGGCAAGAAAACAATGAGGGAAGAAAGAAAGAAGAGAGGAAGGGAGGAAGGAAGGAAGAGAGAAAAGAAGGGAAGGAAGAAGAAGACCAGAAGGTTGTCTGCAGACCGCGGTCCTTTCCTTATGCTTTCATTTACTGAGCCAGCTAGAGAAGCCAAGCAGATAGGTGCCATGGAAAAAATGCTACTGTTTATTGAGCACCTACTGTTTGCCAAGCCCTGAACTAAATTAGTTGTCCACGCGACCCCTAATCTCTCTTCACTCCTGTTTACGGTACATGCAATCCCTGTTTTGCGAAGGAGGGTGTGGGCTGAGAGAAGATATAAAAATTGTCCAAATACGCAGAGCTAGCAAATAGTAGAGATAGTAGTCATACCTTTGATCCAAGGTACACTGTTATATGAGAAGAGAATTATCACTGTCTCTGTTAGCTGTTATATTATTTACTAGACAAGAAAAACATCGTTATCTGCCTTACCTGTTCATCAAAAAACTAAATAAAAATCACACCTTGTAGAAGAATGCAAACTGGTAAGTAATGCAGTCATGATCACACGAACAGTTTATTTCCTATTCGATGATTTGGATAATAAAGTAGTTACTGGTTTACAACACATAATTCCACCCCAGAACTGTTTGCTAATAACAGGAATTTATGGTCATCAGTCTTTTACAATTGGTGCAAAGTTCAAGTTTAATTATGCTCTGGTTTACTGTGCTGCGGTGAGGTGATGTGAGTTTACTGTCCTATAGCCAGAGATTTAAGACATACTTACTAAATTCCCACCAAGAATAAGGAGGCCTAAGTGACAGAGCGGGAGCGATAACATAATCCTTGCCTTCAGGGAACATCTAAACTAGCCAGAGACACCTATGCTTGAAAGAAACAAGGTAACGTGAGATTAAATGTTAAATTGGGAAGAATAGAATGTATGTGCTAAGTGTAGAAGCCTGAACAGAAATGAACAGCCTGGCAGAGGTCAGCACGGTAACTGACAAGAGCCACCAAAAGTTGCTCTTTACCTTCCTGAACTCACCACTAGAAAGTAGCCTGTTGCTGAAATGGCAAAATCTGATCTGAACATCGATCACGTTGAACAAAGATCCGTTTCTCAATGACAGTCTCACAGGAGCCACACTCTCAAAATGCCAGCCTATAATCCAGGATTAAATGTGTTGCTTTTAAATGAGAAATATAATGTTCAGGATTCTAGTTTGACAGAGAAGAAAACAGGTAGCCATTGGTGGTGGTTTATGTGGTATATGCAGCTTGTGTGCCAGTGTATGTTTTATGAAAGTGAACTGACAAAATAAGGCCTGCTTTTAAGGTAGATAAGCCTCACCCTGGGTGGGTAAATGGTATGGGGAAGGAGGAGGAAGAGTATGGGTCAGAGAGGCTTTAGGGAAGGCTATTGGAATAATCAGGATTTGCTTATGGGGGTCTGAAATAATGAGATTTCAGTGGGAAGAGAGGAAATTGACAAAAATATTTTGAAATAGACAAAAATATTCCAGCCGACAATTTACGGGATGGGCTGTGTGTGAGAAAGGAGATGGGTTATAGACCCCTTCATAATTTCATTCATCTCCTCTTCAAGAAAGCAGGTGGGGAGTTAGAGGGAAAAACTCCTCTTGGGTCATGCTTGTTACTTCCTTGAAAATGGTATACTGTTAAGTCAAAGATACTACTTGATGATAAAAATAAGGTTTGAGTTTACTTGAGAATATGTAATTAATACTACTTTCCCAGTCCTGTATTTAGTACAGTAACGACTAGTGAGGATGAGGTATATGTATCCTCAATTAGCTGACCTCCCTGTGAGCTCTGAAAATGACCCTTGTTGGAGACGTATTTGAAAAAGGAACAGTAAGATACTTAAACCATAGAGTTAAAACACAGCAAGTTGCATAACCATTATCATGCTAGTGTGCCAGGGGTATACAGCAGATCAAAATGTTCCCCATGTAATGGCTAGCATGTGAGATAATGAAGGGTGATTAACAGTGTAATGAATTTCATAAACATAGTGTCTAATTTCTGCCCTGAATAAACTCTAGTATTCTGGTTTTTTAAAAGCCACTTAAAATTATTTTTGAGAAAACTAGTCATTCTTATTTGTGAATAGCCAGAATTAGAGAAATAAGGGAAAAAAATATTCAAGAGTGTAAGTATGAGTTATATAGAAATATTTCAGCATCACATGTGTAATTGTGACTATTTGGTAGCCTAGTGTGTCTGAATATATTTGTATATAAATATGTATGTTAGTATATTATGTATCTGCAAACTCCATCATCCATCCATCCATCCATCCATCCATCCATCCCTCACTAGTCATTTAGTCTCTCCTATGTATGGACCAAATACTGTGCTAAATATTTGGAATAGAGAGATTATTAGATGGGCCCTGGCTTTCAGAAAGCATTGACAAGGGGGCAAGCACGCAAGAAATATAATTCAAAGTGGTAATGGGTGTGGTGGTATGGACCATGCTGTGAAAATATTGTAGGCTTCCCAGAAAGCTTCTCTGAAGAGGTCATTCTTAACTGAGCTCTGAAGGATTAGTGAAAATGTGCCAGCGACGTGATGGAGGCAATACTGTTGGTAGTAAGAGATGTAATCAATCAGCTTTTGAAATATTGAGCCTTTTTCAAGCAAAGGGATCCCATGCTCAATATTTTAAAAGTTGCCATTAGGCAATTTCTAAGTATATCCAATGAAATGTCCCGCCGTATGTGCTTGGAACCCATTAGTCATAACTTGGTGATATAAAGTACGTTCTTGACCTATGACAGGAATATTATTGCTGGAGTTGCTGTACTGAAAACTGTGATCACATTTGCCATCTGGTGAAATAGCTGTCTCGCCCAGGTTGAGGTTCACAAATGACTAAAGCCCTAAGTAGCCCACAATTACTCAGTTGCCCAAAGGTCTACAAGTCAAATGGAAAGTTGTCTGTGTTTCCCTGGAGTGTGGTGTGGGGGCAGGGAGAAGAGGCACATTGCTTTCTCTTTTATTTTCTCTTATAGTTTGAGGTACTTGCGTTCTCATATCAACTACATGGAAAGGGACAGTGTCCATTCATAGTGTCATGGAGTAGAGTCTGGGGACACAATGACTTAAAAAAAAATACGCACTGCCTTCAAAGTGCTTATATTCTAAGTTTATTTTTAGAATTGTCCTACGTTGTACAATATTTTAAAGACACGTAAATGTGTATTTTCACTTTTTCAACTCGTTTAAATGAAAATACAAGCACTTTGTAATGTGAAGCCAGAGTACATGCATTGCTATAAGTACACAAATCGGGACCTCAAATTTGCCCATATGTGTGATCATGAACACAGCTTCTCTGAGAAATTTCTGAACTAATAAGGTTTAATTTCGATCTGAGTCTATTAAAGTACTGAAATGATATTAAATGGGAGATTTCTCACTCTGCCAAATGATTTGACACTTGTACTTTGTTTTTACTATTTTTTGTTTGTCCATAAAATTAATAAAATTAAGAATTGAAATGTATGATTGATTCCTGGCATTTTCAGGGAGGGAAATTTAAGCTCAGTGAAACAAATAGGTAGATAAAAATATCTGAATATATGGATAGAAGTGATGAGCTAATTTCTAAAAGAGAGAGAGAGAGAGAGAGAGAGAGAGAAAAGCTGTCCTACCTCTTCTGTCAACGAATGAGAACTCTAAGAGAAAACATCTGGAGCAAAAGAGGAAATGAAGTGAGTGATACATTTGAAACTGTTAAAAACTGCTGAATTTTCTGGTAGCACAGGAACCTATTAAAAGCTATGGTAGGAATCCTGGATATTAAAGCACCTTGAAGGAGTAATTTTAACAGGATAAGGGTAGAAATAAATACAGAGCACAAGGAAAAATGTTAAAAGTGAGAAGAGGAAAATAAAACAAACCTAAGTCCAAAAAAACCCTGCCTAGGGATATTGCCCGGGAAGGTGGATTTAGCCAAGTGGGCACTAAGCCTAGTATTTCTTATTTCCCTTTTCATGCCGCAAAATATGAAGTAATCGCCTTAGCAGGACTTATTACAGTGATCAAATCACCTAACAATCTGAAATGTTTCCTTTCATATGAAGATCTTGTTTTGTTTTGTTTCTGGAGAAAGGACTGTCTTTTTTTCTTCTTCTTTTGAGGTTTTTTTTTTTTTTCCTTTTTTTACCTCAGTCTATAGTCAGGTTCTGTGGAAAACAGAATTCTATATATCACATAAATCCTTCGTCACTGCAAGTGAAAGTGATGATCCTAGAAACACACAACAGTCAAACGTTTTCATATTTCATATTTCATATTTCATATTTCATATTTTCAAACGTAGCATGAACAGAATGACTTGTTTCTCTGATTTCTGAAATCCTAAATTTCCCATAAAAGAGGTTAAATTATTTTTCTTTTGTCAAGATTTGAAGTCTCAGAAAATGTAATTAATGTCTATCTGTCACTAATTTTTTATTAGTTTATTTTAGTCTCCACAGAATCTTGTTTCTCTAGTGAAGATTGATTGCTTCAAAATTGCTAAGTGAATTTTCTACAAAACATGTTTATTCCAGCTTTACCTAATCCTGTCTCTGGAGTCTCCATATATTTTTATGTTTTTAAAGTATTCTAAGAGATGAATTGCAGGTATTGATAATGAACATCCTTAAAGTAAATACATACTTGCTTGGGGATAATATAAAAATGAAAGTGATATAAATAGAATTTTACCTTTTCTAACTTTACTGTAAATATCTATACCCTAGACACATACATATGTACGTGTGTGTATATGTGTGTGTGTGTGTATGTGTGTGTACATAACCCCATATATATAAATATATATATATACACACACATACATACATATAGTGTATATAGTGATCATTGAAGAACAGGTTAAAAAAAGCAAACAAAACAGCAGTAAACTTTCTGTTAGTTGTTTGGAACATTGTCACTTAGCACAGGTGAATGGAAAAACTAGAAAGTCTAGAAATCTAATAGAAATTACATTAGATAATAAAAATATATTCCATTTATTAAGCATCCTCTTTATGCCAGGTTCCATTCTATTATTACTTCTTGGCACCACTCTGCTATTATAGCTGATAAGGGATAGGGATATATTTTTTTATCAGAAGAGTCAGATGGAGCCTGTGTCCAATGAATTCTGAAATGTGCTTTCATGTTCTAAAGGCTGACCTTTTAAGGTGTGATTTGTGGTGCACAGTAAACAAACAAACAAAAAAAGGATTCACCCTGTGGGGCAGCAATTCTAGTCTATGATAACTGTAGGCCCTCCTCGTTTGCCAGTTGGCACTTTGAAAGAGTTTTGTAAAAGTGACATATTAGGAAAAGGTATTATAACATTTCTATTGGAAGCAGTCACTTTCCTTGATGGGATTAAAGCTTCCCATGGTCAGAGGGTAGACCTTTCACAATACAGGACTCGATGCATTTGTTGGCCTTTCAACACTCCTATTAGTAAGTGGTTTTTTTGGTTTTTTTTTCCCCTCATTTCATAATACACTGGTATTTAGAAGCTGGTTTCCATGGATATTGCCTGTAGACAGTTACGATATTTGGTGATAACAGTTCTGTATAGACTTTAGAAAAAATAAAATTTTCTGGAAAATGTTGTAGTGGATAATGTTCTAATATGTTCTATGTATTAATTGCATATTTTTTGACATACTACACATACAAAAGGAAATGTGATTGGTTTCTTAAGCGGTGGTGTGGGGGGAAGCTATGAGTTTTTTGAAATGACCTTTTTTACTAACTGGTTCATTCCTTTACTTTGCCAAAGAGGAACCTGAAGGCTAGAACCATTTTATTTGAACACCTATTTCCTAAAATAATGTCCATCAATCAGGATTGAAATGTTCTGCTCTTCTGTTTGTGTTTATTAAAGTACAAGTCTATGGATCTGTTCTTAGATGTCAAATGTTGAATAATGAATTTTGCTGGAATGCCTAAAATTTCTTTTAAACTCTGAGGATATTTTTTTCAGATGCATTGACTATAAATCATCCCATCATAAATATTCAAATATATATTCAAGTATAAATGTTCAAAGTAAATATTTAGAAGTTTTTTTAACACTGCTATTCAAGAACTGTACCTGAAATTCTCTAGTACCCTAAAAGGACAGATATTTTCATTTCCCTTTAGTATATTCTAAAACAAACTCATTTTATCATTTTCAGAGACATCATCACCAAAAAGTAATTTTATATATCTAAACATATGAGCCTAAATGCCTTATGCTGCTGATCAGCCATTTAAGTATTTTCTTTTAAAACCAGGCCTGAAGTCATGATAATGCTTTGACAAGCATTACATGAATCCTGTCCAAATTTTATTATCACACTGCTTAAATATTTCTTTTAGGCTTAGATCAATCCATATCTCGAGTACCTTGGTATTTGCAAGCGTAGCAATGATACGGCACAGATAAAAACTGAAAGAACCAATCCTATAGCAAAATCCTTTAAAGATGTCTTGATTAATGGTGAAATGGCCTTTTATAAATATGTTGAAGCAATGAAATTGTAAAAGGAGCCACCTGTAGGGTGCCTTTTGGTGGTGGTTCCTTGTGGAAATGATGCTTGAAAGTGTCTAGGTGTTAGGTAGATGAGAGAGTATATTCTTAGCCCTTCCTTCTTATCTTAAAGTTTGATACCCCTTAAGTAACTCTTTATATGTGCGTTCCCATTTCTTTCTTTTTTTTTTTTTTAATTTTTTTTTAACGTTTTATTTTTGAGACAGAGACAGAGCATGAACGGGGGAGGGGCAGAGAGAGAGGGAGACACAGAATCAGAAGCAGGCTCCAGGCTCTGAGCCATCAGCCCAGAGCCCGACGCGGGGCTCGAACTCACGGAGCGTGAGATCGTGACCTGAGCTGAAGTCGGACGCTTGACCGACTGAGCCACCCAGGCGCCCCTGTGCATTCCCATTTCAATATTCCAAGATATACTAAGCTCAGTAGTTGGGATGTTTTCAAGAAGTCCTCCTTTTTTTTTTTTCCTATTCCTACCTACCTCTACTGGCAGTCTCTCCCTTTACTCTTACCCTATTCATTGAAAGTAGAAGGGGAAATGACAAGATGATAATCCATCAGAGAAAATGTTTGCTTTAGCCTAAATAGAATGACTATTAACTCCATTTCATAATTTAGTTTCTCTAAAATATTTCAATACTACAGTGGTTCAGTTGTTGACACATAATAAAGGTAAATTGTTGATCATTCATAAGAACTGTTATTGAATTATTAATAATTTAATAGTGAATCACTCAGTATGTGTGTAATAAACAGCCACACACCACAGAGCATCACAGTAGGCAGGCCTAAATGTTAATGAGATCTTTTTTGGTAAAATTTATCACAAGATAGTAATAAAGAGTATGAGAAGTGTTCTTTAGAGACGAACATGAATCTTACTTGGGCAACAGCCTCTGAATTGACATCGATTTAGCCACCTAAATCTCTGCATTATTTCAGTAATAGTACTATGATATGAGGTGATGTTTCTGTAAAATATGCATACATACATACAGGTAATAATTGAGAATAAGTAACCACATATTTCAATGGCTAATCAGTCTTCAAAAAAAAAAAATTCTGAGCAAACAGGTGAGTGCTTGCAACATATTAAGTCATTTAATGCCCACCACAGTTGTAACATTGATACACTATTGCTGTTGTACTCATTTTATAAGAGTAGAGAATATTGGCACAGAAATTAAGTGTTTGATATCTTCACAATCTATTGATGAATCTGTCTTCTACAATGTAAAGAGCAACTGTTAATAATAATAGCAACCAGATGTGCTTATATTGTTTTGTCAGGTTAGAGTCTGGATAGTTACTTCCACACGGAAGAATGGCCAAGGGAGCTGGTTCTGGGGACTGGCATGAGCCAAAGTAGGGATCCATGCCACTTAGCAGTGTATCAGGAGCTCTGGGGTCTGTTCTTCCACGGGGTAGAATCTTCCATGATTTGCATATATATGGCTGCAGTGATAGCAGTTATTTAACACACAACACACACACACACACACACACACACACACACACACACACACACACACTGACCACTTTTTGAGCATCTTATTTGTTAGGCACTATCGTAAAGACTTTATATGCATTCCCTCATTTGATCCTCACGACAATCTTGAGAGGTAATGAATAGTTTCCACGTTTTTAAGGAAGAGGATCTGGAGAGTTTAAGTCAGAGTTCTTAATAGTGGATTATGAATACTGACATTTAGCCGGATGGTAAGTCTCTGTTGTGTTGTTTAACTAGAGGCAGTATGGTCTAATGGTTAAGAATACAGACTCTGAAGTCTGGAGCAAGATTCCTCTTGCAATTCCATTACTCTTAGCTGTAATGACTTTGCCTTGTTGCATGACTTCTTTGTACCTCAGTTTCCCCATTTATAATACGGTTATAATAATTATAGCTATGGATAGGGCTATGTTGGAAGATTGAATGAGTTGATAAAGTGCCTGGTACAGAGCATGTACGACAAAATGTTTGCTTTATTGTGGTGATTTTGTTTTATACAAATAATACTGAAGTCTTGTTTCTTAAAAATAATAGTGAAGTCATGGGTTTTTTTTGTCATTTAGTAATATTATGTGAATTTACTCATGCAGTGTTTATAATTTATTATTAAACTGATTATTATGCACTTTTATAGTTCTACCGTGAAAGACATTTCCCCTATGCAGTTTCTGGCATTTGTTGTTAAAAAAAAAAAAAGGTTACTGATATTTGCATATTGATCCTATATTTAGTCACTTTACTAAATTCTCCTCTAGTCCTGAATGGTTTTTAAAAGCCAAAAGCTTTGGAATTATCTTGGACACCTGTTTTTCTCATATCCTACACCAACTAATATGAGATGTACCTTAAATACAGCATTGGGGCATTGGGTGGCTCAGTCAGTTGGGCAGCTGACTTTGGCTCAGGTCATGACTTTGTGGTTCATGGGTCCAAGCTCCGAGTCGGCCTCTGTGCTGACAGCTCAGACCCTGGAACCTGTGATTCTGTGTCTCCCTTTCTCTCTGCCCCTCCCCCACTTGCATTCTGTCTCTGTCTCTGTCTCTCTCTCTCAAAAATAAACATTAAAAAAAAAGTTCAAATATATACAACATGTAACCATTCTTAACCTCTACCTCCCCTACCATGCTCTAAGCCACCCTATCCCATACCTACTTATTTCCAACTTCTTCCAATATCAGTGCCGACCCTGTTGTAGTCTATTCTCAAGGGAATCTATTATCAATTAAGGATCGTTTTTCTCTTCTCTTTTTATTACAACATATATTTTATTTTCTCTAAAATAGCTAGAGCTCCCCCTCCTCCCCCCAAAAACTTGTAGTGGTAAGAATGGCTAACCCTGTCGTGATTATAACTTTAATGAGAACGATTTTAATTTTACTTGGTGTAAAACTTGCAGTTAGTTTCCATTAAATAACTTTTTACCATGATTTGAAAGTGTAGTGCTAGTCACATTTTATCTGTAGTTGATTTTATCATGTTGTTTCAGTATTTACTGATACGATCCTATAGTTTTTCTCCTGTTAATAATACTAAAACTTCATTTTTACCTTTGCCTTTATGTTCATAAACTACACCCATATTCTCTCATGAATTACTTTATCTTTTAATCCACTGGTGGGTGATACTTGATGAAATTTTATTTGGTATTTTTGCATTTCCCTCTTTCTAAGTAAAATTGATTTTAACTGTTTGATTTGCCATTTATAAGAACTTTGATATAAGGTTTTTTTCTCCCATTTATTGGAGATTTTAATTTTTATTTACTTTTTCCAACCTTATTGAGATATAATTGGCATATAACATTGTGTAAGTTTAAGGTGTGCAATGGGTTGATTTGATACACTTCTATATCTCAGTGTGCTTACCACCAGAGAGTTAGCTAACATCTTCATCAAGACACATAATTCCATTTCTTTTGTGCGATAAGAACATTTAAGATCTAATCTCAGAGCACCTGCGTGGCTCAGTTAAGCATCTGACTCTTGATTTCATCTCAGATCATGATTGCAGGGTCGTGAGATCAAGCCCCTCATCAGGCTCTGCACTGAGCATGGGGCCTGCTTGAGATTCCCACTTGCTCTCTCTTTCTATACCTCTCTCTCAAAAAAAACCTAATCTCTTAGCAACTGTAATATATATAATATTATAAACTATATCCACAAAATTTAGGCTAGTTTATTTTATTATTAATGTAGGTAGATATTGTCAAATATTTGATATGAATTTTCAGTTTCTTCTAGAGTTATTAGTTTACTTCTGCTTTTTCAGTCAACTTTGATAATTTACGTTTTCCTGGGAAGTCATCAATTTCATTTAGCTTTTCAGATTTCATTGGCATAAAGTTATACAAAACATACTTATAAACTTTAAATACTTTTTTTTTAAGTTTATTTATTTTGAGAGAGAGAGAGAAAGAGAGAGAGAGAGCATGTGAGTGTAAGAGGGGCGGGGGGGGGGTGGGGAGAAACAGAACCCCAAGCAGGCTCAGTGCTATCAGTATGGAGCTTGATGTAGGGCTCGAACTCACGAACTGTGAGATCATGACCTGAGCTGAAATCAAGAGTCGGACACTCAACTGACTGAGCCACCCAGTCCCCTTAAATACATTTTTCCCTGTGATTGTTACTATCTTCCTCACTCCTAAATATGTAAATTCTTGGTCATACTCTCTATCTCCTTCTCTCCCCCCTTGTCCTCTCCCCCTTTCCCTCCCTCATTCCCTGTATCTGCCTATCTCTCCTTTCTGAGAACCAGTTTTTGGTTTTAACTATAAATTCTAATTTTGGTTTCAAAAACATCTCTTATACTTTCCATTTCCATTAGTTTTCACCTTATACTTTGATTTGCTTAATTTTTCTACCTTTGTAAGTTGAATTCATGGGTTCTAGCTTTGCAGTGTTTTTATTTAGTAACAAGATAAATTGAATCTATTAATTGTCTTCCATAAACTACCCCACCATGTACAACATAACCATTTCTCACAGGTAGAACTATCATATTTTCCTGAAAATTACTTCATTATGTGTTCTCAGCCCTCTGAAGCATGCTTGGCGGTTTGACTTACACATTTTCTAGGTAGGTTTAAAACTATCCATGCAGAGGGGCGCCTGGGTGGCTCAGTCGGTTAAGCGTCCGACTTCAGCTCAGGTCACGATCTCGAGCCCCGCGTCGAGCCCCGCGTCGAGCCCTGCGTCGGGCTCTGTGCTGACGGCTCAGAGCCTGGATCCTGCTTCCGATTCTGTGTCTCCCTCTTTCTCTGCCCCTCCCCTGTTCATGCTCTGTCTCTCTCTCTCTGTTTCAAAAATAAATAAAACGTTAAAAAAATTAAAAAAAAAAAAAAACTATCCATAGAGAATTTAGAGTAGCTAAAAATAAATACACTAGTACCTTCCTCATCCACTGTTTCAGTTACTTGTGGTCATTTGAGGTCTGGTCGCAGATGATCCTCTTTGTGCTATATCGTCAGAAGGTCAATAGTACTTAACACTGCTTCATAGTGTCTATGTCATTTACCTTACTTCGGCTCGTCACGTAGGCATTTTATCATCTCACATCATCACGAGAGGAAAGCAGGTGAGTACCGTGTAATGAGATATTTTGAGAGAGAGAGAGAGAGAGAGAGGGACCACATTCACATAACTTTTATTATGATATATTGATATAATTATTCTATTTTACTATTAGCTGTGGTTTTAAATCTCTTACCATGCCTAAGTTATAAATTAAGCTTTGTCATTGGTGGTATGTTTGTGTAGGAATAAACAGTAAATATGGAGTTTGATACCATTTGAGGTTTCAGGCACCCACTGATGATCTTGGAACATATCCCCTGCAGATGAGGGGGACTGTTGTATTACCAAATTGATTCAAACAAATACTTGGAAAATGTATGTGCCCACATGACCAAGTTTTATTTGAATGACCTGAATGTTTCTCTAGCCATTGAATAAAACCATTTAGCCAATTTGAACAAAGACACAAATTCTCTTCGGTGAGGCCTCAAAATAAAGCAAATATAATTATGGATGCATATTTCAAATACAGTACATAGAGTGGCTTAGAACTTAAGGGTTCTGGAGTTAGCCGTGGGTTCTAGAGTTCTACTGCCGAAGAGGAAGGAAGCCTTGCCTCTGTATTTAGTCTATGTGACCTTGACTAGGAGCTTAGGTGCCCTGCATTTTATAATCTAGGAAATGGACGCAGTAGCAGTATCAACTTTTTGTGATTTTTTTTTTTTTTTTGTGAGGCTCAAATGAGTTTGTGAATAAAAAGCAATTGATAAAATTTAATTATTATTTTAAAATTCTTTTCAGCAGGTTAAAGTGTATATAGACATTTTGGGGTCCGAGTAGGGATCTGAAACTTGTGCGAATGAGTAGTATTCTGCTAAGCTGAAGTATCATCCAGTAAGCACTGTGGAATAATTGGCATCTTACTGATTTTATTACCTTTGCCAACAAACTTGGGCGCCAGGTGACAGTTGCAGAGCTGGGTCTTTTAAGATCCGCATGTATTTGTTGGCAGGGTCTCATACTACCGTCGGATTCGGTAATTCATGAGGTAGGTTTAATTGATGGGGTTTTAGTGAGTTTGAATGAGAAGCAGCCTATTTTGCAGGGTTGGTTTATTTTTGTTGAAGGAAGCAGGGTGTCTGACAATTCTGTTTACCAGGGAATTTATTTCTTCGGTTTACTCCTTACGATTCTTGCGAGTTGGAAAGCAGTCCTCATGCCCTCACAGTTTTTGAATTCCCACATGAGAACGAAAATTTTGTCTACAATACCAGACTTGTTTGTTAAACATAAAAGGACATAAATCCTCCATGGGTCCCCAGGGGTATGTTAGAGAAAGGGAGTGATCATTATAAACCACTTAGCGCTGTGTGCTCTGTATCATGTTGCCGTGAGAAAGTGATGTTTGATTGGCTCATAAAATAGGTTTAGTAAATCCTTTAAATACTGATGTGAGCAGTTGTGCATGTTGGAAATTAATACCTGAGAGTGTATTATAAGGATTACCGTGTCTCCAGAACAGTCACCTGGGCATGTGTAGATTTCGGCGTTTAAGGAAGATTACGTTTTGTAATTTCACTTTCATGTGTCAAATGTTCTTGGTTTTTTCATTCCCCTTTCATTTGGCTACGGCCTAGAAACATCTTTTGTCATTGTTTTCTCTCTAACTTGATGTTTTGAGCGATGCTATAGTATATAAACCAATGGACTTCCGCAATTAACTCCATCTGCAAATATCGTTTTATCAGAAAAAAGAAAAACTTCAATTTATTAGGGAAGACAACTGGATTTAATGCATTAGTCTTTTTCCACTCGTGCTCCATATTCTCAAACATTTAAAGGAAATGTAGAATCAAGTGGCAGTGATTTTTGCTTTCATTTTTTCTGTGTTGAAGATTACACACAGTAATGAGGCATGGGAATACTTTACAGGTGGATCTTCACTTGGTCTATTTTACCTGATCTTGAATATGACTTAAGTTTTTAAAAAATGCTATTTTTGTAACCATATCCTTTAGCAAGGGGATTTACGGTTTCAAGAGAGAAAACTAAGCCTTGGTAAATAATGATGGTATTGGTATTTTTCAGCTCCATACACAGCTAAACAGCTGTCGAGTATGACCATAAAAATTGATGGTGGAATAATTGGGTGGAATATTGGGTGAACAATAGAATTATATTGTCATAGGACACCACTTGGGAAGAAAATCTTAAAAGTTTACTGTGAAACAATTAGTAGCATATGTTCGATTCTGCTGTTTTATACACACACACACACACACACACACACACAAAACAGTACTTTTTTAGATGTCCATTTCATTTAACCTCCATGGAATGCAAAACTATGTAGATTTTTAAAGCACTGTGGTAAATGTGTGCACCACATTTACGTGGTGAGCATGTATGAGCATGTAAGAATTAATTGCCAGCGGTCTAACTGCAAATCCAGAAATTGTTATAAAGATTATAAAGATTGATTTTTTTTTTTTAATGGCATCAAATTCAGTAGAAAATCTTCACGAAGAAAGTCATGATGTACTTCTCTTATTTGCAGGACAGGGATTTTTGTTTCAGGATCTAAGATAAAGCCAAGTTTAATTTTAATCGTTCCTTAATAAGTTCTTAACATGTATAATCCAGATATTTCTGTGTGGTTAAAAACTCCTTTTAAATACTTCTACAGAACTTACAAATCACATCAATACGTACTAGTGTTTATTTTCGAACAATAAGAAGAAAAGTGTGTAATAGTAAAATAGTTAACGTGAATTGTTTCAGTTTTCTTGCATATGATCTTTTCTCATACAATGCTTCTATTAGATAATTTTGAAAATGGACTGAAGTACATTTTTGACAGTTTCTGTTCTGCCCAACCAGTTTATTGAAATGACTTCGTAATTGCCAAACCCAAGGGATACTTTTTGGTTTTTAGCGTCTTTGAGCTTTCTTTGGCATTGGTACCGTCAGCACTGTGGATCTCTTCTGTTTCTGGTGGATATTTCTCTTCCCTCTTTGCTCAGTTCTGTGGCATCCCTCATAGTGGCTTTCCCCAAGTTCCCCTGACTGTTCCTTTTCAGGATGTGTTTGTTACAGGATCTCTTCTTTCTACCCACACTTGTATGTTATCATTTCCTGGCATTCCTCAGAGAAGTGGTGATTCTATTCCCTGCCAGTGTTACTCCCTCACTGAAATCTTCATGGCTGTGCCTCTTAGGCCCACATGGGCAAATAATGTGAACGAATGACGATCTGGGCATTTAAACAACAACAACAACAACAACAACAACAACAACAACAACAACAAAGAAAGTAGATGGGGATCTTTTTTTTTTTTTTTAATGTTTATTTAATTTTGAGAGAGACAGAGACAGAATGTGAGTGGGTTAGGGGCAGAGAGAGAGGGAGACACAGAATCCGAAGCAGGCTCCAGGCTCTGAGCTGTCAGTACAGAGCCCGATGCAGGGCTTGAACTCACGAACCATGAGATCATGACCTGAGCCGAAGTCAGACGCTCAACCCACTGAGCCATCCAGGCGCCCCTGAAAGTAGATGGGGATCTTTAAAGACAGAAAGAACATGTCTTTCCACTTGGTCCCAGTCTCAGTTGCAGTGAACGCATGAAGGCCTGGTGTTCATTCCTTCATCCGCCAAATACTGATACAGTATGTACTATGTTCCTGACACACAGGCGTTAGGGATAAGGCAGGAAATTAAAGACACCTCCTCTTCTGGAGCCGACACCAATTCCAGAGATCTGAACTTCATGGACTCATCCTAGGGCTAATGATACTTAGTATTACCAGATCTTCAAATTTAATATGTAAAAAAGCCAGAAATCCAGATATTCTGTGCCATTCCATTCTTTAGAATCTTGACTTAAATTTGTAAAAAGAAACAGAGCCTACTAAAACTGCACTTCCCTGTTTGCTACATTATGCCTACAAAATATTCTACCCAAAGGCCTTCCCACCTACGCCTGTTCTTCCAGCTTGATCTTCATCTGCTTCTTTGTTCCCCACCTTCTATTCCCAGCCCACCGTGCTGGGCCCCTTCTTTCTTCTGTTGCATCTTACACATTGTCCTTCTCGCTACAATGCATTTCCATTTCCCCTCTTTTCACCCCCGCTCAGTCAGTACTCATTGACAGCCCAAATGTTCCTTTGCAAACTAACCCTAATCTCACTGTATAGAGTTACTCCTACTCTGCCAGTCTTCCACAGTATTTCCTACGTACTCTCATTAGAGCACTTACCAAAGTGTTTTATGGGCCCTGAGCCCAAGGAAGCTATAGTTTCATCTTTGAATCCTAAGAATCTAGCAGAACACTTTGCACCAAGTGAGCACTTCATAAATGCTTACAGAATGATCGACCAGGTCTCAAATCTGGCTCTCTTCAAACTAGCAACGGTGGTAACCTACATTAGATAGGTTTAGGGGAAAACCTCCCAAGCAGAGAACAAACAGATACAAAAAAAAACTTTGTTTCACATGTAAACTATCTTGATATAAAAATGATCCTTTCATATAAAATGGTAGTTATCAACTTTTGTACCAAGGAGATCTGAAATAACTACGTAGGTCTGTTCTTTTCTAATTTTTTTTAATGTTTATTTATTTTTGAGAGAGAGAGAAAGAGAGAGAGAGAGAGAGAGAGAGCATGTGAGAGAGCAGGGGAAGTTCAGAGAGAGGGAGACACAGAATCCAAAGCAG
Source organism: Panthera onca (assembly GCF_046562875.1). Classification (NCBI taxonomy): domain Eukaryota; kingdom Metazoa; phylum Chordata; class Mammalia; order Carnivora; family Felidae; genus Panthera; species Panthera onca. The sequence goes on along the minus strand of NC_138342.1, from coordinate 134,070,106 downwards.
GTTCCAGGCTCTGAGCTGTCAGCACAATGCCCCCGACGTGGTCCTTGAGCTCCAACGGCGAGATCATGACCCGAGCTGAAGTCGGACATTTAGCCAACTGAGCCACCCAGGCGCCCCTACTTAGGTCTGTTTTGTCCAAGTCCTCTAACCCCTAACCCCACCACTTTTCAGTCCCACCACACGCATATATACCAAACTCCTAGAACAGTTCTACCGGTCGGTTCACACGTTTGTCATTGATGACCGAGGCCTGTCGTGTGATGTAGCAAGTGTTCTCCCCTTTGTATCTGAGTTTTCTTATTTATTGCTTTCAGACTCCCACAGTTACATTAAAAGTTCATGTGGAGGAGGGGGTACGGGATGCAGGATGGAGATGAAGGACAGCTTTATTAAATGGCAGCTGTGAGCCAACAGTGTTTTAGGTACACACACGTCTCCTGTCCCAAAGTATCCCTGAGAGCTAAGTAGCATCATCCTTAATTTAAGACCAAGCAAAATGAGGCTGAAACAAGTCAAGTTACATGTCATAAGCGAGTTCTGGATACTTCTTCAGGATGAAGATTTATAAATAGAATTGGCCCATTACATACTCTGTATATAATTTTCAATAATTTTTTCTTCTGTAAATTCAGTACTGCACAAAACATACTATTTTTGTTGTCTAGTATCTACTGAATTTATATTTTTGAAAACGCCTACCCGTGATTTTCAACCATGTCAGACCTACATTTTAAGAAATTTTTTGCAGTGTCCTCTTTAGTATTCTCGAAGGAAGTTCATAGAAGTGATCATCTATTTATATACACAATTGTTTGAAATATAAATATAATGGCATGTGTGCTATATAAAGCTAAAATAACAAAGTAAGTTTTATGAAAATAATGGATTTAAAATCATAAATACATATGCACAAGTATGCGAGGAAAATGCAAGGAAGTAGATATTTGCATCTTTTAAGTAGATTCATTGTGAATATGACAGTTCTAGATATAGACGAATATGTATATGTTTAATTGGTTTAATTGAAATACAGATTGTATAAGCAGTGTTTCTGTTCATGATATGTTTTTTCCAAAATAGTAATTCTTGCTACGTTCCAAAACATAGAAACTTTCTTCAACTTATTTGATGGTTAAATTTCTGGAAAATTTGGTTTTACCTAAAACTGCAGAACATATTTGTGCTTACATGTGAGACAGCATTAGTTTCCAGACTCAGAGGAACTACACCAAAAATTTCACCTACATAAACGTCCAGTGAACTGTTTGAAAGGCATGGGGAACATGGGGCCAATACTCACTTCTGGGACTTTCCATTATTGAACATTGTTGGACTGTGCCTGCCACGTGTCACAGTGCCATCCCCACCCCTGGTCTCAGTATAAGCCAAAATGCCTCTGAAGATTTCTGGGATGTTTCTTAAGAGGCAACACTGCTCTGGATGAGTACCACTGATCTAAACCTTTCAAACCAAAATTAACATTTGTTGGAAAAATATTACGTATTCCTTATGTTTAGGATACTGTGTGCATTGCAGTGCAAATTAGAAGTATATAAAAACTGATTCCTTTCTTCAGGGATTTAACAGACTATGAAACTGGATCACTTGCATACATATAATGAATATTGAACATATGTGTTTATCAAAAAGAGAAAGATGACGGTGAACTGAGAACACCCAGAAAGGTCTCACAGAGGCAGACTGGTACAAAGTGAGATTTCAAGGGTGTGTATATAATGATGCGGCTGTAGAGAAGCTTGCCTCAGAGATGAGGAAAGGGAGCCAAGGAGTCTGACTAGGGTGAAAGCGTTACTGTCGGAAAGTAATGGGCGATGAGAATAGCACTTAAAATTGGAGTAAAACTATCATGTCCAAATGGAAATTACATTGAATAATTCATAAGTTGAATGTCAGATACGGTTGCTCCCTACAAAATATTTAAGCCTTGAGATGGCTATTTTTAGTGAATTTGGAGTTCATCACCAGCAGCACTAGAGGGCTTAGAATAGAAGAGTCATTTTGCCCACATTGAGAAAGCATTTTTGATTGTGCCTCTTCTTTGGAGTATTTGATTATATTGACCCAGTTAAATTTGGAATGGACTCCTGGCTCTGGTCCATAGATAGTTGCCTTGTATCCATGAACATGGAATGTGAATTGCTAAAATAACAAATCATGCTATGATCATGTTATGTTATGTCTCTTTTGCCTTTGTCTCTTGCAGGTATGATTTTGTAGAGGTTGAAGAACCTAGTGATGGAACTATATTAGGACGCTGGTGTGGTTCTGGTACAGTGCCAGGAAAACAGATTTCTAAAGGAAATCAAATCAGGATAAGATTTGTATCTGATGAATATTTTCCTTCTGAACCGGGGTTCTGCATCCACTACAACATTGTCATGCCAGTAAGTACCACTTACAGATCCCCTGATTTAATTGGGTCAGTTATTTGCTTACCTTAAAAAAAGAAGAAAAAAAAAAAAAGGTGGGCGGGGGGGAGAATCAGGAAAAACAAAAAACAAAACCTTTTACCTACCTTGATTTTTTTATCCATAAATGTCACTGTAGTTATCACAAATAACTTAAATTCCATCACTACAGATCACTAATCATTGGCCATGTTAAATACCTTTTCAGAGTAATGAAATAAAACATGTTTTTTTACAACTTTGAGGAGAAACCCCCTTACCCAACTCTCCTGCAACTCACTATTCATTGTTTGTGGGAAGTTGCATAAGTACATAGCATTTTCTCTTGGAAAAAAAAAAAATAGGAAAATCTGTGTATTTATTACTCTTCCCATTTATTTTTTTTTTAATTTTTTCTTTAATGTTTATTTATTTTTGAGACAGAGAGAGACAGAGCATGAATGGGGGAGGGTCAGACAGAGAGGGAGACACAGAATCTGAAGCAGGCTCCAGGCTCTGAGCTGTCAGCACAGAGCCCGACACGGGGCTCGAACTCACGGACCGTGAGATCATGACCTGAGCGAAGTCTGACGCTTAACCGACTGAGCCACCCAGGCGCCCCTACTCTTCCCATTTAGATAATCATCAAAGTTTGGACCATATAAAGTCTTCCTGAATTTCAAGTTTGAGTCATATTAAGTAATAAAATACATTTTATTTTCTAGCATTTTTGTAGAACTTTCTTATGTGATATACTCTTTTGCATTTTGCTAAATGTTACTCTTACTTTAAAGACATAAATGTTGAAGCTTACACGGGATTCTAACAGTTCTAATTTTCAAATTCATTTATATATTTGTTATGAATACATTGCAGACCTAGAAAGCCAGCACTGTTTGATATTAATACCATTTTAGCTAAATTCATGTCTGTAACTGCCCTAAAATTCCAATTTCTTCAGTGATGTTTTACTTTTTCTCCGCCATTAAGGTGGCATCTTTCCTCTTCTGGACCTGCCAAAAATTTATTTTTTATGTGTGTGGTTTATGAACATGTACACAACATTCTGTACATCATATTTTTCTTTTTATCGAGAGAAGTAAACTTACTAGCTCTTTCTAAAATCAGTGTTTTAGTAAAATATACTTTAAAAAGTAGTCATCTCTATTATCCTACTTATGCTAATATTTATCCTGCTTAAATAATACTTGTGGCTGTTCATGTTTCAAAAAAGAAGTTCTGAACTTTTCACTGGAACTTAAGACACCTATTTGGTCTTTAATTGTTACTGTAGTTTTAGTTGTATCCTGGCGATTTGTATCCTTTACATATTATTTCAAACATTCATATCTATTTGTTGCACAACAGAAATATTAAACACCCTTTTACTATTTTTATCACATTACTTATAGTAATTCTGAAGTACTCTTACAAATATGATGATGTCACCTAGTAAACGTTTTAAATATAATCAATAATATCACCACTTAAAATAACATAAAAATTGATATCTTCAATACTTTTGACAGGAGATTTAACAAATCAGCAGTCACTCTGGGAACATAACATAATGTGGGTTACATGCATTAACATCTGTGTTCTTACTGGATATAAGAACAATGCTCATGGCAGGCTAACAGTTCATGAAGCCAATTAGAAAATATGGAATCAATATTAAACTTTATACGTTATATTCTCATTGTGATGTTAAGTAGAACTTTCTTTTTTCGGTTGCCCAAATTCAAGTCTGTGGAACATTAAGGATTTGATTAAATTAATAAATTTAAATATTATTGTAGATATAGCTAAAAGAAACCATGAATTCAAACTGAAGTTTGAAAAGGATCTTTTATTCATTTAGTAACAGTAGAATAATTTATTGTGTAAAATCAACATTAAGGGAGATAGCTCTAAACTATATGTCATAAATAAATTGTGAATCTTGATCAGTTACCTTATATAGATTGTTTAAGATATCCACACCTCTGTTCCACGATGAAATACTTTTTGCCAGTAGAGGGTCTCTACCATTTTTAGTTAATTTCCAAAACGTCTCTTACTTTAATAATTTAGTGTTTTTCTTTAAATTTATTAAAATTGAAGACTTTTATCTAGAAATGAGGAATGTTAATAGTAGACAAGAATGAGCATTTTCAAAAACCACTATTGATATTGTGATGATTTGTTTGAATAAAGCCGCTAAGAATCTGTTTAACACACTTTCACAGCATCTTACTTTAGAGAATTTATGAAGTTAAAATTTTTTAAGTCTGCGATGGCAGAGGGAGATAGGACTATACTTCCACAAAGTTGTACAGTCCACATCTTCAGTGTGTGTAGCATATGTAGTGTTCTTAAATATATAAAGAGGAAACAATTAAGTTTCACTCAAAAACGTAATGATGGGTGTGATAACACAGCAAAGGTTTTATTTATTCCTAATCTGTGACAAAATAAAACTTGAAACTGTGGTGCACCTGGGTGGCTCAGTCGGTTAAGCGTCTGACTTCGGCCCAGGTCATGATCTTGCAGCCCGTGAGTTCGAGCCCCGCGTCAGGCTGTGTGCTGACAGCTCGGAGCCTGGAGCCTGCTTCGGATTCTGTGTCTCCCTCTCTTTCTCTCCGCCTCTCCTCAGCTCATGTTCACACTCTGTCTCTGTCAAAAATAAATAAACTTTAAAAAAATTTTAAAAAAAACTTGAAACTGAGAAGATACTTATATTTTAAATAAACTCTCTTCTTCCCATCATATTACTTTAAATATGTATAACTAACAATCATCCTGCTACAGAATAAGACATGAAAGCTAAAATATATATATGCCAACATCAAGGGTTGTATTTTTCTAATTTTATGACTGCATGGGTTAGCTAGTTGTATAACTCACAGAGTTGTGTGGATTAAATAAAATACGTAAAGATAAAAACACAGGAAATTTATAGTGTTGTGCTCAGTTCTGGGGCACATTAGAGGTTCTTAATAAATACTTGAATGCTGAGTTGATGATACCATTCACTCACTCCAGCTTAACTAACAGAAGATTCACTGACAGCTGTATTTTTATCTGTGAGAGTATATCCTGTTCATGAGCCTTGAAATGAGATAAAGCCTCATAGGGTCTGTAGTAATTACCATCCATCCTCTTGACTCAGAAGGGCCCCGCCACCTGAATTTGACCTACTATTGGAGATTTACTGTGATTAAGATCAGAAACTGCATCTGAGAGACTTTAGATGAAAGATGTATCACCGGGTGCATCATTGAAATTAAATTCAGTGCATTTTTAAATAGTTATTGAAGTTGTTTGATAAGCTGTAAATATGGGAATTGACATTCTCCTGACATCCTTTGAGCCATGTTTTGCATGGCACCGAAGTTGACCTGTGCTGGGCTGCAGAACATGGAAATATGTAGAAACATACATAGGACATCTTCTATTAATTTGTCTTATGCTCAGGAAACCAGCAGCCATTGGATTGCAAGAAACAAGAGAATTTGATGTCATGGTCCTTGTTGCCTAATAAATATGACTTGGTGATTTTGATTTTGCCAGATTGTTCAGTTCTGTTGAGTTTAAATCTATTTTGGCTATTTATCTACCATTTCGTAGAAGCCTTTCTCTTGGTTCCTTGTATGCCTCTTCCCCAACACAGCCACACTCCTGTTCTCAATAACTGCCTGCAGAAGGGTGAGATTTGGTTAGTGAAAAGTTGACAAGTGATTTTGCTGTTAAGCCTTCCAGAATGTTTTGAATTATCATTGTGTGTTGCTAAATGACATCCTTCCCTCCATGCCCCTCCTCCCCACAATATTATTACTAGCCTGGAAAGATCCATCAGTCTTATCTGTGTATCAATGAATGAAAGCCTAAGGGAAGAAAGTTTACCTTTTTAAGAACAGACTTAAAAGTTCTTGTGGCATTTGCTCAAGGGCACATGCCCCTCCAACCCCTGGATCATCTCTAATACTTTTTTTTTCTTTTTTGTCAAGGATGTACTTCATAATTAGCACACCCAGCTCCTCAAAGGCATTGGTCTCATTGACTGCAAACCCACCCTTGCAAAATAGGACCTTGGAGACCACTGGCCACAATGGTCTCCTTTAATTTTCTAATGATAAAAATGATAGGAACCATGGGTCCTTAGTGGACTATTAGATTCCCGAACTGAGGTTTGCTACTGAGTGCCTAGCACACCCTGAAGCACCTGCTCACTAGTATCTCATGGTAGTTCAGCCAGTTCCCCTGGGAGTTGTCTAAACCCCCCTGGAGCTGTACTGACTTCTCATTTAGTATGTGTTACCCCTGTTAATGTTGTATAATAGTGCTGTTTTGTCAGCTAGAGCACTGAAGAATCACACTAATGACACCAGGTATTCTCCTGGTCCTGATATATTAGAACTAGTTTCTCTCTCTCTCTCTCTCTCTCTCTCTCTCTCTCTCCCTCCCTCCCTCTCTCTTTCTCTGTCTCTCTCTCTCTCTTTCTGGTGGGAGTGGAACATCCCAAGTAGTTCAAGAAATCGGTGCCTACTTATGACATTATAACCATTAATGTGTATAATCATACTCATCAGCTTTTTTATAATTAGATTAACATTTTGCATCTGTTCACACACGAACAAAAACTTCGAGTTTAATCAGTTCTTTTTTTTTTCTGGGACAATTATGGAGAAAGTTTATTTTAATATTCTTTATAGTCTACAAGTAAGGGAGACCATTCTGCAGCCTTCTTTTGGAGCATGAATGGATATGTTTGATTCTAACTAACCTTTAAGTCTGGTTGATTCTATACCAACTTTAGATAGTATGTAGCTCAGCAGTAGAATTCTAATACATCAGTTAAAATTTTCAGAAACAGTGTTGCCGTACACGTTGCCATTAAAAACTCTGTTCATAACCACATAAATTTACTACATAAATTTAAAATGTTAGCATTTCAGTGTTATTTTCGAGAATTATTTATGGAAATATATACCCCCTTATGCCCCATTAATAAGTAATGAAAAATAAATTCATGCATATTGATGCCAAACAATATACATTCAGCTTTTATGATTGTGCATAAGGAGTTAATAATGTCTTTGATTTTTTTTTCCCCCTTCATGCTAAAAAAAAAAAAAAAAAGGCCTGGTAGATTAGCAGTGAGAGATTGTTTGGGAAGAAATGAAGCAAAACTGAAATAAAACAGTGCAAGCTTGTTTCTGTTTGGAGGCCACACACATTGAGAGCCCAGCGCACATTTCGGATCTCTTACAAAGAAAAGAAAATTTCTTGTTTAATTTTGGAGTAATTTATAATAGATTATGTATGTTTTACTCTGTGTACTGTAGCATAAGCACCATTATTTAAAACTGTTAGCAAACCTACAAAGGCTGAAAAATAGCATCTTTTCTTCTAGCATCAAAAGATCTTATTAAAAGTTTATTTGTAAGAAAATAAGCCTTAATATGAAAATATTGCATATTTTTATCAGTTACTTCAAAAACCCATACCTATTTTGAAATAAAATATACAAATCCAAATATGAATATTTTTAGTGGTTTTATTCTTTACATATAAAACTATTTCTTTTGAGTATAATGTTGTTTGTTATATTTATATATCTGTTTTAAAACAGTTATGAGATTTGAGGATTTTTTTTCTCTCTTTCCAAACCTGGTTAACATTTTGAAGGACGATTAAAATACTATTTATTGATTTCTTTTAAAATAGTGTTTTTGAATATTGTATTTTCCAGAATTTTTTAATTTAAGCTTCCTGATCAGAAGTAATAACATAATATTTTCAACAATTCATCTGCTCTCATTTTTTAATGTAATAAATGGATCAGTTTAGATTAAGAGAAATAGATGTTATAGCTACCGGGCTAATTGACTCCATATATTTTTATCTTCTTTCCTTTATTGCCTGAAAAGAGGAGTGTGGGGTGATGAATGAAGTGAAGACTCCTTTAACTCACAACAGTCTGTGAAACTCATCTTTTAAGTTGCTTCTAAAGTTTTTCTATTATTTATTTTCTGTTTTCTTTTTCCACTGATAAGTGACAGTTGTTTGGATATCACGTAGTTTTTATTCTTTTTAGTAAAGTTATACCCAGAGATGAAATAATACTAAAGAGTGGCACGCAAGTAATGTAGCTACTTTATAACCCCAACTATGGGTTTTCCTTAACAGTGATTTTTTAAATGACTTGTCCAGAGTTAAGTCAGTGCCTGGCCAGTGTGCACTATAGAAGGGTGTATGGTTTCTGTGGGGAAGGCTTAGAAGGACACTTGATGCCTGAGGTGCCATTAAGGAATGCATGACTGATTGCCAAAGTAGTTATTAATTATGCGGGATACGGAGAACAAAGCCGCTCAGTGAATATTGAAGTTGGAGGGAGAAAGGAGGAGGGGGATATTTTTTCCGTCCTTTCTGGCATGTGCCAGTAGGTTATTTCACTCTTAATATCATGTAAAGGAAAGTCTTAACTGAAGGCCAAATTTGCTTTTATGTTCAGGTTAAGAAAAATTCCAAGTAATTCTCAAATAAGGTATCAAGTTCATTTTCTTAGGTGGGGGTGGGGGGGGTGGGAGGTGGGGTAGGGGGGTGGGGAAACAGCATACCTGGAATAAAAATACATACAGCAATACCGTAACCCTTATCCCATAGGAAACAAATTCAGTATTAAAATGTCAAGATTTTAAAAAATCGTGAATTTTCATAGCAAGTTGCACTGCATGCCTATATTACTGTATTAAACTTATTTTAATGAGTGAAAAATTCAGGTTTTAAACCTTTAAAATAAATTTTTTTTAACCTTAAGAGAGAATTAAGAGAAAATAATTGTTAGATTTTTTGTAGTATTTACAGAATAAAAGAAGTTATTTCAAATACTGTATCTCTATAGTATATAGTCTGAAACACTTTTTGAATGATTAGGTTTTTATTAATATATACAGTGTAATTGTATATTTATGGAGGGAGTCTAGAGATGACAGTATTTTATTACATCAAAGAAATTATACAATTGCCACAAAGACTAAGCTTTTACTTGGCTAAGAGCTGTTTAATGTATTTTTCTACCAACTCCTACCCCATGGGCACAGTGCTCTCTTTCATGTGAAGATATGGTCTCTTCCATTTCTACTGATTCTTTTTTGTTCCAGTTAATTCCTAGCTATCTAAAAAAGAACTTCACAGATGGTATGATTTGTAGTTAGAAAGGAAAAGTCAGTTGGTGCCACTGCAGGGATGGTAAGAGGCAGAAAAACCACTTTAAGTTGATGTACAAGGGGTTATAAATATGAATTTAGGAAAGCTTGAAGTTTGATTGATTCATATTTCATATCTCAAGCCACAAATATTTAAAAGCTTAGACTTAATATGACCCTAAACCTGATGGAATGATTCTCTAGAAGTTGGTTGCGATTTAAAATGATAACATAAATACTTTTGTCTTCAATACCCCATCCATTCTCCTGTTACGTCTTCTGGCATGTATTGAAGAATATTTGACGAAATATTTCATTGTGAGAAATTTTAAAAAATTTATGGCATTGCCCTGGGTCTCTGAGAACTCACCTTGCTTTGAGGGAAAATAAATGTATACACACAACACACACACACACACACACACACACACACACACACACACACACACCTATATAAATATACTACATGAATAAGTATAATAGAAATGGTTTGGAAAGATTTGGAGAAGAGAGGCAATTGTTCAGAACAGACAGATATTATGACTCTTAAAGGAAAAAACAAACAAGCAATCAAACAAACAGAAACCCTGGAAATTACTTAGTATAGACTTGATGTCAAATATATTATTAAAAATTTCTAAGGGTGCCTGGGTGGCTCAGTCGGTTGAGCGTCCAACTTCAGCTCAGGTCATGATCTCACAGTTCGTGAGTTCGAGCCCCACGTTGGTCTCTGTGCTGACAGCTCAGAGCCTGGAGCCTGCTTCGGATTCTGTGTCTCCCTCTCTCTACCCCTCCCCTGCTCATGCTGTCTCTATCTCTCTCTGTCTCTCTGTCTCTCTCTCAAAAATAAATAAACATTAAAAAAATTAAAATGTCTAAAGAATTTATTAAAAATCATATTACCAAATATCAAAGATGATGATTCTCTTTATCTGGAGTGGTGCTCAGTTATCTGCATCTTCAAACATGCTTGGGGACTCTGATACAAGATGTTCTCACATTGAGCTTGTGGGTGAGAAACCTCTCTCCACTATAACTGAGCAGATGCAGAGAGTTTTGCTACAAGATGTTGGGGAAATACTTTTCATATTCAAGCAAACATGAATATTTTTTGAACAGCTGAGAAATTCTGCATGAATATTTTATTGCTAACATACTCCTGTGTTCTCTATATTTCAAGATTACAAAAAAAGTGGAACTTTCTCATAGAATTAGAAATGGATAGATTTCAATTTAAAAATTTTTTTTTTACGTTTATTTATTTTTGAGATCGAGAGAAACAGAGCACAAGTGGAGGAGGGGCAGAGAGAGAGAGAGAGTGAGGGAGACACAGAATCCAAGGCAGGCTCCAGGCTCTGAGCTGTCAGCACAGAGTCCCGTGCGGGGCTCAAACTCACAGACCGTGAGATCATGACCTGAGCCGAAGTTGGACGCTTAACTGACTGAGCCACCCAGGTGCCCCAGGTTTCAATTTTTAATGCTTGCATTTGTTGTACTGACTTTTCTAAGCTATGTAGTGAGGCTTATCAGCTTTGTCAACTGTCAGTATCTCTTACCCATGTAACAAGAATCAATGACAATCTGCCTTCTTCTCTAGTTCAGCACTGAGCTTGGCTGATAATTCACATATGGCGTAGATCCAGCACTGAGGCATGGTTCTAGACTAGATAGTCATTTATCCTGTGGTATAAAGCACTATTCTTAGTAAAATAAGGCAGTCCCAACCAAGAAGAAATATTCTTTCAATCTCCTCAGACATTTTTTCACATGTAATTCCAATTTTTGTCCGAGTTACACTCGCAAATTTTTAAAAGGCAAATATTTCTCTTAGACTTGTTACAAAAAAGCAGTTGTCCCCACTTTCCTCTGTCCATACTGCTTTCCTGTACTTTGGAGGCAAGTACTTCCACTTCGTTTAACTGATTCTTTTAGGATTGACCTCTGTACCTTCATGTAACATGCTTCTGTTGCTACTTCTTGCTTCTTTGGTTTTAAAGAACTATCTATGATCTTCACTGACTTACCTCTCTGGAATATGAAGCTTTCTTTCTTTCACCCTCCCGCATTTACCACACATGCAGAAGCATCCCGTCATTGGCTTCTCTAGTATATCCTGATTGTATCAAGATCCAAATCCAGTGCGTACATCATGGTGGCCATGTAATCATTTTTCACCGCTGAGCCATAAAGTATACTGTGACTGCATTTCCTTTCCTGCCTTGTTTTATTTTGTTTTCCTTAGAGTTGTGTTAGTTTTTGGTTTGCTGCTTAGCTTTCTACGTATGTATCAGCTATTCATCCCCAAACTGTTCCTCAAATTGTGTGAATCTCCTCTCAAATTCATGTTCTCTAATAATTTCACTGACCAGAAGAAATCTCTGCTGAAACAATCCAGTCTACTTCAATTTAGATTGATTTCCCTCTAGACCTGCCACACAGCTGTCATCCTTGGGGTGCCACCCACCTCCACTCCCCCCATCATTATCTTGAGTATTTCCTTTGTCATTTTCTTGCTTTAGATCTCTTGTTTGCAGGATCTTTTGTCTTCTTCTCTCCTTTGCTTCCTGTTTGGGAAGAGAGTAAATGAATTTACTGTGAAAAAGGAGCATCAGAGATACAATTTTGTGGGCTTGAATAACTGAAAATTCCTTCACTTAACCGTCAACCCTAAATGAATACTTGGCTAAGTCTAGAATTTGAGTTGGCCACTTAAAAACTGACTGGACATTCTGTGTGTGTGTGGATAGGCTTGCTGACTGCAGTCTTCGCTGTATTGTGAGTTGGCCAGGTCAATTTCTTGAAAGCCCCCTGATTCCCCTAATCTCTTTTCTAAGGGTTATAATCCTGGCTGCCAGTTCTCTGAAATGAGAGCAGAGTGGATTAAGACTGAGAGCCTCGGCATTAAGTGTAAACACATTTACTCAACCACCGCCATAACCCTATATTCAGAATATCACAGCTCCCACTCTGCTTGGGTTCCCCAGTCCATCAATCCTCAGTGTTATTCTGTTCAGGGAAAAAAATTTGAACGAGTCAGTCTTCTGCCACAGTGGGAAGATAGATTTGGAGTGCCTGACAGCTTCATGAGTTTCAACCAGTCTTCCTGTTTTTAGCTCTCCTGTCCTTCCCACTTCTATCAGTACTGATGTCAGTACATCCCAGAGCTTTTTGGTTGCTCTTTCATGTAAGCCAGGTTGCTTCTTGATTGTCCCCTGTGGAATTTTGGTCCACCAATTGAATGATTGCACACCTACCTACTTTTCAGTTTCCAAAATTTTACCACCGTTGACTCCTTTCTTTGGCCTTGAAGAATTATGCATTTAAAAAATATCTTCAGAATCAATCATTTTAGGAGAGAACAGACTTCAAGTCATCATATTTGTCTTTATTCATATAGTGATGTCCTTATCAAACACTAAGTTTGCATTTGATCAACAAGATATTCAAATTCCGTTCAGTATTTTGAGGGCATGGTATGTGCCAGGTGCCACGCTCTGTAATTGACCTTGAGGGACAACTCCATTATTTTTCCATGCCAGATGAAACATCCCTTATAGCAGTTGCTTTGCATCATGGTGCTAATATTATATTTCCTTTTTTAATGCTGGGGAGTCATAGGTAGGACTTGACGTTGATTAGCCACTTACCGTATCCTGAACTGTGTTGTAATATTAGTATTATGTCCAGTAGTATCCAATAGCATAACAATCATGGTTCATTAATTTTATGGGTTACTTGTTACCAATTCACCATATGATCCATACCTTTTAGAAAATGCTATCCTCATAGTTTTCAAATATTTCTCCATTTGAGTAATGCTGTTGATGTATTTGAATGCCTTGAATGTTACAACTAGAGCTTTAAAAATTTTACTTCTCTCTTTAAGTTGACATAATGGCTATTTATTTAATGTTATTCTGAAATCACATGAATCTTATTCTATATACAATATAAGCATCAATTCTTACTTCCTCTTAGAACAAAAGTAAAAGTTAAGTGCAATTAACGTTATATACTTTTGAAGAGGTTAATTTTTGAAAGTCAAGTATATTGTAAACACATATCTTTTTTAACGTTTATTTATTTTTGAGACAGAGAGAGACAGAGCATGAACGGGGGGAGGGGCAGAGAGAGAGGGAGACACAGAATCGGAAGCAGGCTCCAGGCTCTGAGCCATCAGCCCAGAGCCCGACGCGGGGCTCAGACTCACGGACCGCGAGATCGTGACCTGAGCTGAAGTTGGATGCTTAACCGACTGAGCCTCCCAGGCACCCCTATTGTAGACATATTTTGGAAAGGAAGTGCTTAATGATATCAACTTGGAAATAGTTGAATTAGGCAGAAGAGAATGATGAATATATATTGAAAGAAGTACTGGGCAGGGCGCCTGGGTGGCTCAGTCAGTTGAGCATCTGACTTCGGCTCAGGTCATGATCTCACGGTTCATGGGTTCAAGCCCTGGATGGGGCTCTGGTATGCTGACAGCTTAGAGCCTGGAGCCTACTTTGGATCCTGTGTCTCCCTCTCTCTCTGCCCCTAACCCACTTGCATTCTGTCTCTGTCTCTCTCAAAAATAAAAAAAATAAAAAAAACATTAAAAAAAAATGAGATAGAAAGAAGTACTGGGCTTGATGGGTGCTTTTATATCATCTGACGCCCATAATGCAGTATTATCACCATTTGATAGATTAAAACTCAGAGAAGGTCACATACTTAGAAGTGAGGATATTAAATAGGGCTTTCCTAATTCTGGGTAAAGCCAGGCTGCATCTGGACTACTTTGGGAAGATCACTGACGAAGGGAAAACAAATGTAAGATTTTCTCTCACCACCTTTGCTTTCTTATCTACTTCTTATTCTTCTATCCCATTTCTATTTTCATCTTTCCTTATTAAAACACTTAAGTATTAAGAAATAATACAATAGAAAATTGATTATGATGTCATGGATACTTTAGAAACTTTGTGAAGTTGGTGAACTGAGTGAGAATTTACCTACTTTTTTTTATATATAAATGAGAGTCGCGATGAATATTGAGGATTCAATTTTGCTTTCTCCACACAGTTACCTTTAAAATGCAAACAAGACTTATAGCTCCTTTAAAAGTTACTTTTGAAGTAGGAGCACCTGGGTGACTCAGTTGGGTAAGCCTCCTACTCAGGGCAAGATCTCACAGCTCATGAATTCGAGCCCCAGGTCGGGCTCTGTGCTGACAGCTCAGAGCCTGGAGCCTGCTTCGGATTCTGTGTCTCCCTCGCTCTCTGCCCCTCCCCTGCTCGTGCCCTGTTTCTCTCTCTCAAAAATAAATAAACATTAAAAAAATTTTAAGTTATTTCTGAAGTAAAGACAGTTTCTTTTAAAGAAGGTAAAAATGCACATGGAGTCAATATTTCACTGATTATATTTTACTTATCAGTCAAATTTCATCACTATTGAAAATTAACATAGTTACTTGCGAGTGCATTAGCAGTCTTTTCAGCTCCAAAGAATTTTTCAGAATTGTGTCATTAAGGAGACTTTCAAGGCTAAAATGTATACAAAAAAAAAAAATAAGCTAAAACTGAGAAGCATAGCAAGGAAAAGGAGATTTAACTGGAAGACTTCTATCAAGCACATCCTAAATGTAGCACTGTGGAGTACAAAAGACCCCTGGCATTTTTAGTCTTAAATGAGGCAGTCTGTGCACAGAGTCTGAAATATAATAGGCTTTTGATAATCTTTAAAATGAATGGAAAAGGAAACACAAATCTTAAGGACTGATATACAAGGGAATGACCTGTCACAGCTATTTTCAGGGCGACGCCTCTAGGCGAAGGCCCCACTGAACTAAGGGAGGAAATTCCGGAACCAGGATGTCTCCGTGTCAGTGCCCCCGGGCAAAGGTCTTGTATCTGCCTAGGTGTTTCCACTCTAGTTACGTCAAGTCCTCTTTTGTTTAAGTGTGAATAAAAGCTGGTATGAAAATACCTGCCTGGTACCTTTCCTGTGTTTCTCCACTGCAAGTAGTTATTCAGAAGAGGGATTAAGGCTGTCATCTGTTGCCTTAAAGGACTATATGAATTATCTTAAGTACTTCCAAAGCAGGTTTGCTAAAGAAAGCCAAGGTTTATGTTAGAAACTACCCCCCACCCCGCACCACCATTGCATGGATAATAGGAAAGGCATTGAAGTGGCAATTATCTAAGACTCCAAAATAAAATCTGAAGATAGGAGTTGGAAGTAGGTGTGGAGAGCTCCCAGTCAGCTCAGGTCGTGTCCACTCTGTCCTCTGAGATTGTGCCCTTAAATTTTATAGCACTGCTATAAAAAGGAAATGCCTTTTTCCAGTGGAATAACATTCTGATAGGGTGAAAAAAGAGACAGAAAAAAAAAAGCAAAACACTTTCCTGCCGGGTGTAAGTTAATGAAATAGCATTAAGTGTAATTAGTTGTTTTAGGAAAAGACATGTGAAAGACAGTGAATTGTTAGAGAGACAGAGAAACACTGCATGCCAAAACTTGACTCCCAATACCTGAGAGAGGCGGTATTAAAATACATGACACATCCTTTGGATCAGATTCTTTAGAAGTCATCTCAAACATTCTGACACAAATATTCCCCCCCCCCTTTTTTTTTTTTTTTGGAATATGATGAATGATGCTTTGTGGCACTCTAGTCCCATTACTGATAAAAACGATAAAAAGAACCGCCAGATCTACCCAGGCATACAGAATTTTGTTTTAAAGACAGGGATCCCTTTCAGACTGGGTCTTCTGCAGGATCCTGCATTCTCTCTGAATTCATTGCTTACTGCTATTTAGTCATCTTTTGGAACTCAGAAAAGGCTTAATATTTGATGCCTAAATGTCAAGAGGGGTACGTTTGACTACATTTGTAAATGTAACAATACTGAATGGGAAGGTGTTCGTTGCTACTGCATATTTCAGGGGCTTTCCCAAATGCTGGGATCCTGCTTTTCATTTATCTGCAGTTTATGTTTTCTCTTCCAGTAGGATTTCTAATTACATAAAAGGGCTTCACTGTTTCCTGTGGCTTGCCACAGTCTTTATTTGGCATAAACGGCAGGGGATAATTCCATGTCACTGAGCAATTTTAGGATCTTAACTCTTTAAAAGGACGTATAGGCTTTCAGCAAGATGCTGGACTTTCCGCTGTGGTGCCTTTGCATTTGGTTTTTACTCCTTTATGTTGCAAGGCTGTGGCAGGATGCAATTTAGCGTAAGTAAGGATTCAGTCATTTGACTTGGCGATACAGGTCATTTTGTATTTTAACTATAAGTTTGTATTAAGCCGGGGGAAAAAAAACTACCTAAATAAATAATAGTACACATCATTTCTTGAACATCTGCTACTGTATCGAGTTCCTGATGTATATCATTTCATTTATTCAGTATAATAACTCTGAGAAATGATTCCTCTTACCAAGAGGTATGTTCAGAGAAAGAATGCAATTTGCTTAAGGTCCAGAACAAATCAATAGGAAAAATTGTAGTCTAATCACGAATTTCAACTACAGCATATAATATCTCTTAATCAACTTTTGTTCAATAAGAACTTTTTTAGCCTTTTACTTTGAGATAATTATAAGTTGGTATTTATTTGTAAGAAAGATCATGTATATACCCTGCACCTCATTTTCCTCAATGGTAATAACAACTTGCATAACAAGATATAGTACAATATCACTACCTAGAAAATGACCTACAATCCACAAACTTCAAAATTAAATTTTTGAATAAATAAAAATATGTAACACCATAGGAGGTGTTCCATGAAAGTCTTTATGAAAAGACTTTCATAAATAAAAATTAGAAGAATATTTGGTGAGTACATATTTTTTTTAATGGCTTAATCAAAAATAATGAGAGAGAACACATTTTTGCATCACAAAATGGCTTCAGCGTGCCAATGTAGGTCAGGAGAGAAAGTTTTATTTTAAACTAGGTAATCTCATAATCTTCATCTAAAATTCTGTGTGGTGCAGAACCATTTTCGCAGCTTAGAATAGAACATCTATCATAGATTAAAGATTACAAAATCAAAAATAATACCACAAATCACTCTTCTTGATGTGGGATTCAAAGTAAATGTGTGAAACATAAATAGTCACTATAAATAAATCCATGAATAAGGCTTTGCTGCCTCTGAGACAGAGATTAATGAAGTTTTAGGATGCTAAGAGCTCAAGATATAATCTATAGCTTTAAACTGTTGTCAAGATTGAGAATTGATTGCTTAAAAAGCCCTTCATTTCTCCAGGTTAGATTGATGATTTTAGTGCTACTAAATCTCCTCTCATGCAAAATTTATATAATTTGGCTTCAACAGGTATGGTATGTGTGCGTGTTGGGGGAGGATTTACATAATTGCATAATATGTTAAAGTTAAGCTAGTTCAAAAGCGAAAGATAGTGATGTGTGTGATATTCTCAGGATATTTTTAAATTTTGGAATTCAATAAAAGCCAGCTCATGTACCCATGGAGGCTGATAACTGGCATATTGGCTGACTGGAATAGTTCAGATGGAGAATCATAAAAATGATACACATCTTTTGTGAGCATTTAATTTTAATTTCCTTACTCTTCATTTAGGGCCAAGCCCTTTGTTTTAAGTAGGAATGTGCTGATTGGAGTTCTGTTGTATTTCTTCCACAAAGCTTAGCCATAATGTATTAATCATGACTTTCAGTTTGGGTTTCTTTAAGTGAAAACCAGAACTTGAAGATAACCATTCAAAGCAATCTAAGTGCAGAATTCCTTTAGGATTTTATGAGGTTCCGCCTCCTACATTTTGCATTGGTCTCTCTCATACCTACCTGAACAGCAGTTGTTTTCATAGTAACTCATTTTTGTCCTTCCAAAGCATTCATTCATCATGAAGCAGCAACCCATATTTGATTGGGTTACATAGTATTTAAATAGGGATATTTACAAAACAGGTACTACTGATATAAAGGGCTTGGAGAACAAATACAACGGTCCCCTTGTAAGTGTAAAATTCAACTGGGGGATGCAGAAAGGATGCTGGTGGTAATCAGTGAGCTATGGGCATCACCTATCAGCATGCTTGCCTGCATAGGAACCTTAGGGAAACCGGGGCAGTTAAGTAGCACTTGGTTAAAGTAACGACCATTCTCCTTTGTTCAGTTTCAGTATTGATACAGCCTGATAGTGTATCATTGTAATATTGTAAATAAACAAATACTGCATAAATATACAAATAATAAATATATATAAATATGTAATAAATTTTAAAATATGTGTGGCCATATTTGGTGATGGGTCATCGTGCCTTGTTATGTATATCAGAATGCCTGATAACATGCCATGGTGCGGTGTAGACATTGAATGCATTTTTATCCACTTCTGTAATTCTTCCTGAGGAGATTTAGCTTCATTATTTTTCCAGCTGTAGGGAATAGCATGGCTACCTGGAAGTCACTTAAAGTTCGAAGGAGTGTTTTCAAGTAGTGAGATATTCTTTATACAGAACTTCAGATGAAGATGTGTGGAGAAACATTTTTATCTTATTGAAAAAAAGCAACATGGCTTGCAGAAAGTATTAACCAAAGTAATGGAGGAGTAGGGTTCTCTTTTCTTCTTTCTCTTCCTCCTTCTTTCCTCCCTTCCTTCCTCCCTGCCTTCTTTCCTCCCTTCCTTCCTCCCTGCCTTCTTTCCTCCCTCCTTCCTTCCTTCCTTCCTTCCTTCCTTCCTTCCTTCCTGCCTTCCTTCTTTCCTTCCTTCCTTCCTTCCTTCCTTCCTTCCTTCCTTCCCACTCTCTCCTCTCTCTGACTCCCTCTTTTCTTCTTTCCCAAGGACTCCCCTATCCTCAACTACTTCATGACTTATGTTGTTTTCAAAGTTAATGTTGCAGAGTTTTGTCCATACTTAACCACCCTGTGCTTACATAGCTAAATACCATGCTTCTTTTTTTTTTTTTTTTTTTAATTTTTAAGTTGAATTGACTTCTCAGTTCAGATCAGGTATTCTACTTTCTAATCTATGGCATGTGCCTCTAATGTAGGGTATGCTCTGATTTGACCATCCCCTTACAGGAAGGACAAGGGGTGGTTGAATCCGAGCTATTCGGCTATGCTGCTTGTTTCCACAGCGTATGAGCCTCCCCGTGACTGTCAACAGATCAAGCTGAATGAATACAGTTTAAAGTGAGCGCTGGTTTATTTTCCTTACAAGCTACCGTGGTCCACATAAACACATAGTTAGGAATGCTTGGATACACAGTATTTTGCGATACGAATGATATCATCTATGCTAGCAATAGTGTTTACTCCTCTAAGTTCTTGGGCATTACTGAAGTATCCTTAGCGCCTTGGACTGACCTTGACCAAGATTCTTAACGGAGGCCTCACTGCAAAGGAGTTATTGGGACCTTGAGTGCCACAGATCTGGCTTGAACTCTTACTCCTCCATTAATCTACCTTTATAACACTGGGAAAGTTTTCCTACCCACAGAATGTGAGTGACGAAAGTTTCTGCCTTATAGCATTGCTGTGAGGATTATTAGCTCAGTGTTTGGCATGCCATCAACAAGTATGTGTTACCTTTATTTGAAAGGTCAGATTTTCTGATTGCAAGCCACTGTCACCCTAAGCGGGTATTCTTTAAACTTTTAGGCCAAGACTCCACCATAAGAAAACATTTTAAAGTGTAATCATGCATGCATATGTGCAGACACACACACATTTTAAAATAGGATATGCAGGGATACGTATGTATTGTGAAATAATTGTTAACCTTAATATATGAAATCAGTGTGATGTTTTCTGTTTCTTTTTTTTTTAAGAATCCTTGTTACGATGTACTCAATTGATTTCACAACCCACTAAATGTGTTACAGCTTGAATTTGAAAAATCCGATCTAGATTGTAAAAGATGTATCATTTATAAATGAAAGAATATACCTGGTCTTCCATTAATGTCGACCTATTCAAAACTTACTGCTTTTTAGTAACTTGTCCCCGATGATCGCTTCTCAGAATGTTCCTCCTACTTTAGTGATGCTAAGAACTATTTATTGAATGCCTACTTAACACTCTGTGAAACCAAATGGATAACGTGATTGCAGTCACACCCTGTTGGTTTAATTTGCTCTCACACTTACTTTTGAAAGACTCATGGGTCTTTTAGTGGGGGGATCCACTAATGGTTTTTGAACCAACAGTCCACCCGGCCCAGTAACTGTTTGCCAGTGGCCATGAGCACAGGTGAAAGAGATTGCTTGCTTCCTGCCCTCTGGCTATCTTTATGTTTGCGGTGAAACCATGAAAGAAGCTAGAGCTACTTATAACTGTCCCGTGGTAGTACTTATAAAATGTGGGAGTGTGAACTTTGTTCTCTGTGCCCTCCATGGTATAATTGGAAACACAGATTAAAGGTTTTGGAAAGCCCATTTTTTAATGTTTAGACAGGTCTCTAGGCTTCCTGAACTAGGCATACTACATGAAATGAGGCCTTTAGTGGTATTTACTCTTTGTGTATTAATGGCATTTCTGCCTGAAGATAGAGCATTTTTGGTAAAAATAACTTGTCACTCAATTGAGACGTTTTGCTTGGGAGATACTGTAGTTTCAAAATCTTTCTCTGCTCATGCATGCTCCCTTGTTTCCCCGCTCTTCTTAAACTTTCTGAGCTTGACATGTTTGCTTTTGTTTTTCAAAATCGGCTCTGTGATTTTTACCTGTGCATTGCATCTGTGTAAAGTTATCACTACTAACATGTTTTCATTACTTTTAGAACAATCTTAGGGATATTTGTGATGCTTAATGATTGATGCAAAGTGTTTTTCATGGAGTGTGACTTTGAGGTTTAAATTCAGTTCCTAATTGGTTCAAGCATTCCACAAATACACTGTCACTTGATTCGTATGAAGAAGCGTTATTAATACAATTGTATTTTCCTTCATATATTCGGATTGTGGCTCCAATGAAATCTGTACTTTTAAAACTTCTTACCCATTTGTGAATCATACAGATATTAATACTTAATTAACCATTTTCCTACTCACCCCCACCCATGTCCCCAGTGCTGTACTTTTGAGGACATAAAGAACTTCGGTCTGTTGTTACATTTGTTTTAAGCATAGACAAAGACGCTAGACTTTTTTCTTGACCCTTGGGATTGAGAGAAAATATTTACAGATGTTAACCACGGTGAAACTACTTTTCATATATCCCTTTTGATCTCTATGAATAATAAACGGGAGGGTTTCATTAGGCATATCAAAGTTTCCAGGCCTTCCTAGAATAGATTTGAAAGTTGATGGCCAAATGGAGATTAGGTTTTTAAGCCATTTTAGACAGGGTGTTACATTGTTGCCACCATACCTATATATATTAGGCAGTGAGTACATGTTTTTAATTTATTTTGAGACTTGCCTTTGTATTGCATCTTTGGAAGGTTACTGCTACTAACATATTTTATTGCTTTTAGAACAATTTTGTTGGGGTATGCATAATGGGAAGTAAAGCTAAGTAATTAATATGTAGCACTTTATATTTTAAAACTTATTTAACTGTTGTAAAATCTTCACACGACTTCACGTTTAACAGATTTTTCTTCGGTTGACGTGTGGATCAGTTCTTTAGAATTCAAGCCTTATTTTAAATAACTCCTTTTTATTAGTTCATTTTGGTACACTTTTCACGTTTTCTGTGTTTTGCTTTTTGATTTCATAAAGCTGTTTTTAATATATTCTTGATAAAAAAAAGAAAATCCTCGTTAATCTCAGCACCTGGCTGGCTCAGTCAGCAAAATGTGCGACTCTTGATATTGGGGTCTTGAGTTCGAGCCCCATGTTGGGGGTAGAGATTACTTGAAAAAGAAAATTCATGTTTGAGTCTTCTTAGCTCGGATGTATTAAAGACAGATCTTTTTTTAAAATTTTAAGTTCCCAATAAATGTATCATAAATTGAATATCATAAACATTAATAAATATACTTTTTGCATTTGCTCTAAATGCCTTGCCATGCAAAACTGTTTTATTGACTATCGTATTCTCACTTCTTAGCAGAGGACCTGGCACATAGTAAGCACTCCAGAATTCTAATGAGCTTGAAGTGAATGAATGAATGAATGAATGATAAATAGTATCTTTCATGGGTGCCGTGGTGGCAGATGTCTCTGTGATAGCCAATAGCACAGTCATAAATAGCACTGTCTGGAAAACTGCCTGCCTCTGGACTCTTTTGTGGTAAACCAAAGTCCTAGAGCCCAAAGCTGGGGAGCAGCAGTCCTGTGCTTAATATGGATGTTCATCCTGGGAAAACCCTTAGCGGTTTGCCTGAGAAATCACTGCCACCATCCAGATGTGAAACTGATGCTTACGTAGGAACTAAAATTTAAAAGTGAGACGGGGGGTGCCGGGGACACCGGGCTGGCTCAGTTGGAAGAGCATAAGACTCTTTTTCCTCGGGGTCATGAGTTCGAGCCCCATGTTGGGTGTAGAGATTACTTAAATGAGTGAAACTTAAAAAAAAAAAAAAAAAACTAAAAGGAGACAGGAAAAGAGATTCAGCTCATATAAAGTAATAAAAAATGTCCAAGTTCCCACCCTTAACCTTGTTAATTGAATTACCCATTTCTCAGTGTAGCATCATAGTATCTATACATAAGCTTCTGTTTTGCCTTTCAAATTACACAATACTTTCACATACATTAACATGTTCACTTGATTAGGTAATATTGATTTTTTTAAAAATCTGAATAAACAATTGATGCAAACTCCTGTGTTTACTTCTTGAAGTTCATATTTTTATTTAGAAAATTTGGGGTGGGGAGGATTTGCAAAAGACAAAGCAGTGGATCCTGGTGGCCAATTTAGGCTGAAGGTTTTTTTCATCTTATTTTGACTCTATCCAAACAAGTTCATAGAGTTTCAAGACTGGAAGAAACCTTTAAATTCGTTTTGCATAACTTCCATCTGATTCACAATCCTTTTGCTCCCCAAACAAAAATAACTTTGGCATAAAACTCATGAATTCATTATCTCTTAGTTGTTGAGGCCACTCCATTTTTAACCAATACTGTTTTTAGAAATTTCTTTCTTGTATTTAGCAAAACCTTTCTTCTCTTAACTCCTCTTACTGGTCCTAATCTTCCCTTTGAAACTGCATGCAGTGATTTTAATGACTTTTTCCATTACTGGTAATGCATAACCACTTGGTACCTTATAAAATATATTTATGCACACCATCTTATTAGAGCTTCAAAACAACCCAGTAAATTAGGTAGCTTATTTATTATTATTATGTCTTACAAATACTCTAAAACATAGAGAAAATAAGTGATCTTCCGTGATCATGCCCACAAATAATAAATGGTGGATCCGGGTCCATGCCCAGATTTTTCTCATTCAAAATTCCATGTTTTTTTTTTTTTTCCCATGGTACAGCATTGTCTCAAAATATCCCTTCCAGTTTGAAGCGATGCCCCATCACTTTTTACTACCTCAGACTATACTCCTCAGTTTCTTCAGTTTTTCAGTTTTGTCAGCCATGCCTCAAGTGGCCTAATTTTCAGTAAGAACATCTTTAGCGGTTCTGGATGGGGCGTGTGCATGTATGCTTGTACATATATGCCCATGCAGAGCTTGGATGACATTCATAGCCTCCTGCTGATGACATACATAAAGTATTTTGCAACGATAGCCAGTCATTGTACCCCCATTCCACATAGATGCTTTTGGCTTATCTGAGTCCCTTGCCTTAGGTTAAATTTTATATACATATTTTCGAAAACAAATGCGTACGTTATTTAGCATTTCAGAGTGCATAGTTTTCAAGTGAAGAATTAGGGGCCTCACCCTCATTTTGTGCATTACTGTTTAGTGAAATCAGAACAATAATTTTCTGGGCAGCTGCTGAAGATTCATAAGTTTTTCTGTCTGCCCTCCGTGTTTGGTTCAAGGGAAAACCTCACATCTTACCAGCTTCGGTCACTTGGGCTAGCACAGGAAATAAATGCTTTCAGGCCAGAGCAGTGGAGTCAGTAAAACACGAGAATTTCCAAAGTTCACGAAGAAGCTGCTTTACACAGTTGATACAGGATTACACCGTGCTCCAAATATCAGAAAGAGGTTAGCTCAGTGTCAACAATTATATAACGCCATGCTTTAAACCCCAGAACAAAACTAACCACTTCCTAGATTGTGAGCAACAGTAGCAGAAGCTGAAACCGCAGTTGATCAGTACATCAAAAAACCACAGTCTCGCTGGTACTCGGCTGTAATTATTTCCATATATTCTGCATAAAATCATCAGAAGCCAGAAACTATTTCCACATCAGTAAAATAGGAAAGACATTTAGAGAGATACATTATTTTAAAGTAACCATTTGTGAAAAACAGGAAAGAGAAGTGGCATCACATCCATTGCATGAATATTCATATTATCGGACCTAAAACAGTGTCTTTAAAGCTGATTTGTCTGCAGCTACACTGCTTATGCAGCAAGTTGCAAGTTCCTCATGAAGTTAATACTTTTCACCAAATACTCTTCTTTTGGTCTAATCAGTTAGGAAAAAATGATTAACATTAGATTTTTAACTTGACCATTTTTTTCCACATTGAACAAGAAGTAACATTGAATTCATTGTGATGACAGAATTAGCCAAATGCTTGATTCAAATAGGGAGTTGGGGCCTGGCTGCATTTCTGATATGTAAATTTAACCCTTCTTAGAACAACCTTTTTGTACCGGTTTGTCTTTAAAAGTGTCTAAAAAATAGATTGGTATAGACTCTTGTTGAGTCTCTCATAGCTTCTTACAGGGCCTCAGCAACAACATTCTGGAAGTCCTCATTAATCTCAGAACACACTGGAGGTTCTAGTGATGCTCTGTGACATTCTGCCCTGAGCTCGCCGTTTCTTTGTCTTCCTTCGTGCTCAGTGTTTGCCCTGGGCTTTTCTGTGCGCCCATCACCGCAGCATTTGCCTGTGTGACCCCTTGTCCGTGGGTCTCCTCGCCTGAGATTTTTGGCAAGTGCATCCGATTTAAGAAGCTTCTGGAAATACCCAGCCACAAAGTTACGTCCCAACACCATGGATGGCATCCACAAGTGAACTCCTGTTGTCATTCTAACTGAAACTACCTCTGTTTTAGATTCAAATGTTCTGTGGTGATGCTGGACAATCATCCTACCGTTTCTCTGCCCATCCTCTCTCCCAGAGTCCACAACTGCCATTTTACCTTTATTCTCTCTTCAAACCTCCAGCATCATCTCTCCCATCCTCGCTCTCAGAGAATTTTGCTTCCTATTTCATAAGAATACGGGCACTCAGAAGAGGACGTCCACAAGCTCTCCCCATCCCCTTTCCCCATCTCTCATCTGTATCGCAACACCTGGCGCCCCTAAGACCTTGGGTCAACCTTGGAGAACTGGGGTGTCCGCCTAATTCCATCTCTTCCATATCTTCTTGTCAAATCTTCAAGGATGCGCCTGCATGCCTCTCTCCCCCACCACACACACGTGCACACACACGCACCAGCCATCTTATTTTTTTACTCTACTGGTTCATTCCTTTCAGCATACAAACATGCTACTCTTTCCCTCATCTTGTAAAAAAATATGTCATTCTCTTGATCCCGTATCCCCATCCAGCTACTAGAGCTGTTGTTTGCTCCCCTCGTCAGCAACTCCTCAGAATAGTTCTTTACGTTTGCTGTCTCTGATTGCTCTCCTTTTATTCTCTCCTAATTTCCACTCAGCGAGTTTCCACCCCTACCGTTCTACCAGAGTTGCACCTGGTAAGGTCTCCTATGAATGTATAGTGCCAAATCCAGTGGGAAGTTCTCCGTCTCCCTCGTCTTAGACCTGTCATCGGTGTTTGACACAGCTGATCCTCATTACCTTCCGCTGAACGCTTTTTCACCTTGGTCTTAGATCATCACACTCTCCATTTTCCTCCTGCCTCACTGACTACTCCTTTTCAGTTCCCTTTACTGATTCCAACTCCTCTCTCTGACCTGACTTTATGAGAATATCCCTAGGGTCATTCCCTTTTGAATCAAGACCACTTCATCCAGACTGGGAGACCATGGTACTCACTTCTTCCTCATCAACACCCACTCGTTTGGCAGTCTCATCCCATCTCGTGGCTTGGGTGCTATCCTTAAGCCATTGGCTTCCAAGTTTACATAGCCAGCCCCTACATCTAACCTGAAATCTTCTCTTGGATGTCCAGCTACCTCCTCAGCCCTCCCATTTGGATTATTGGAACTACCTAGTAAGTGCCTTCCTATTTCCATCTTTGCCTTCCTACAATATCTTTTCAGCACAGCAGTATGATCCTCTGTAAACATTAGTCACGTAATGTCACTCCTTTGCTTGAAACTCTCCAATGACGCCTTTCTAGGGTTACCAGAATTAGCGAATTAAAACGTAGGATGCCCAGTTCATTTTAATTTCAGCTAAACAATGAATGACTACATAACTTTTGGGTCATACTTATGTTAAAAAGTTATTTGTTGGTTATCTGAAATTTAAATGTAACTGGGCATCCTGTGTTTTATCTGGCAACTCTACTTCCAGATCACCCAGAGAAAACTCTTAATCCTTACAGAGACCTACAATATCCCATATTATCTGGCCCTCCACTATCTCTGATCTAGTTACAGGGCCCCACCCTTGCTATTCCTCAAATAAACCAGACATACTTCCTACCTCGGATTATTTGCCCTCCCACTCTGTATACCTAGAATTATCTTCCTCAGGGAGCCACATGACTTACACTCTCTCCTCCTTTAACTTTTGCTTGAATGTTACCTTCTCACGGAGACCATCTCTGCCTGTCTTATCCCCTCCCCACTTTACTTTTCTCCTATAGTACATCTCACCATCCAATGATCCCTTTGTTTCATTTATTGTATTTATGGTCTGTTTCTCTCCAGTAGGATATATACTTCATTTAATTTGTTCATTGATATATCCTCGACATCTAGCATAGTGTCTAACCCATATTAGGTGCTCAGTATATTGAATCATTGAATGAATTTATATATCATGTGAATGACCTTTGGATAATTAAGAGCCTATTAGTTATGGATGTACCTATTTGTCTATCGAGTAGCAGTTACTCGTTCCACGCGTTTAACCCCCTTAGTGTCTTATCTAAATCAGCTGAAGCAATGAGGATTTTTATAAAGCAAGATGGTGTGAGGAGAGTAAAGATGGCTCCAGAGCATCAGACATTTGGGGCAAAGGTGACAGAGTAGAGAAGCCAGGTAAAAAACAAGACAAAGAAAAATAATATGAGAAGACAGCTATAAATTGACCTTGAACTTTATTAAACTTCGCCATGACTTTGCACCTCCCACGTATTGCAGCTCTCCCCAATCCATGCATTAGATTCTACATACAGAAATTGGTTGTTATTTTAATAATCCATTTAGTTGATTCTGACTGATAGAATTTTACTTTCTTTAAACATGTGAATGTTATACTTTTTAGAATCACAGCCCAGTCTCAGTTGTCCTGACAAATGCCGGCTGCTCCGTTTCAAGACTTCGGTAGCCAGTAGGAGCCCTGCATATGAGAGTGACATCTGAGGAGTCTATTTTTAGATGTTTATTAACCTTAAACTAGGGAACAATGAATGAGATGTTAAGCTGGTTCTTCTTCAGTCTCTTTGCACAATGCAAATGCAAGAACGTAAATCCTCTTGTTTGCTTTATAGTTTAGCTTGGACATAGTTATATCACTGAGCTGTCAGGGCTCATTTCTCCCTTGTTCCAACATACACTAAAATCATTGGCAACATAATGACCATGCTCTATACATGCGTATGTTATAATCGCTTTTACTTAACAATCTTCCTTTTATGAACACTTAGGTTTTTATTTAATTTTACTCTTCATGCTACAATGAATATCCTTAGATACTAGCTCTGATTATTTTCTTAGGGTAAAATTCTAAATAAGAAATTGTAAGATCTTAAAAAGTGAGCATTTTTAAGGCTTGTGGAAAATATTGTCCCTCAGAAACACTGTGACCTCTTAATCTTCCACACAGTTTATGAGGCAGGTGTTCTTGCCCTGTCCTTACCTGCAGTGGACCTAACTCTCCCCAGACTTCAAACTCCTTTTGTTTTCTTCATTAGGCCTCTTCTTTACTGATTGCAAATATACAGAGATACCTCCCCCTATTATGTATAGTAAGCCTTTTTGTAATCATCCTTCCCATAAACCCATTAACCTGTCTCCTTTTTTTCTCACTGTCAAGCTTAATGAAGTAACTTCTACTCACTGTCTCCATTTATCCTCCTTTTTCTTTAAAAAAAATTTGATGTTTATTTATTTTTGAGAAAGAGCCAGAGACAGAGAGACAGAGAGGCAGAGTGTGAGTAGGCAAGCGGTAGAGAGAGAGGGAGATGCAGAGTCTGAAGCAGGCCCCAGGCTCTGAGCCATCAGCACAGAGCCAGACGTGGGGCTCAAACTCAGGAACCGTGAGATCATGACCTGAGCCGAAGTTGTCCGCTCAACTGACAGAGCCACCCAGGTGCCCCTGCTCCTTTTTCTTAATGGCTCCTTTTCTTTTCTACTCACTTTGCTGAAACTTCTAAGGGTATAGACCACCTGTTTAAGAACTACAGTGGCTTATTTGTATCCCTCTTCCTTCTTGATCTTTCCATCACTCTGATGTTGCCGTCCATCTCCACCTGTCAGAATTCTCCTCTCCTTTGGCTACAGAATTGCTAATGCATCCAGGGCACCCCAGCTCTCTTCTAGCCCTTTTGGCTGATCTATTTCAGGCACCTGTGCTGGCTCCTGTGCCTTAGCCTAGCATCTGAATATTGGAAATCCCAATTTCCTCTCTTTGATTATTATCTTCTCGACTCATTACATTTGTTCCGGTTTTCTGTGGCTCGAACTAACCTTATATATGTTAATGATTGTTACTCTCTATCCCTATCCAATCCTTGGTCTTTAATGCCATGGAAATGTCTGCAGTTGTCCTTTGGACATTTCCATGCCAATACTCCGTAACTCCTCTGCTTAAAATGACCC
Source organism: Panthera onca (assembly GCF_046562875.1). Lineage (NCBI taxonomy): Eukaryota > Metazoa > Chordata > Mammalia > Carnivora > Felidae > Panthera > Panthera onca. The sequence goes on along the minus strand of NC_138342.1, from coordinate 134,040,485 downwards.
AACCTGAGCCCTTTCCTTCTTTCATCCTTACCTATTTTGTCACTCAGCTCATTGTCTCTAGAAATATTTAATATCTTGCTGGGCTTTTCTTTTCTTTATTCCCTGTTCCATCACCTGCCAATTCCTGTTGATTCTACCATGGTGACAGACTTTGACACCCTTCCCTTCATTTCTTTTCCTCAACGGTGGTCATCAGATTATAAAGCATACTTTAAAAAAAAATACTTCATTCATATTTTGTCTGTCAGATTTTAAAAGCTCCTAGGGATCAAAGTTATCCGAGGGACATAAGACTTCACCTCTGCTCTGAAATACTTTATGGGCAAGTGGGGGAGAGAGGTACAATAATTTCATTTCGGTGTACTGGTAGAGATGTTGCAGAGGATAAGTAAAGGGCAACCAGCATGGCGGTAGTGATCTGGAGATGCAAAAGCATGGTTAGTGAAACCCTCCTGGAGGAGTTGACTCTTTACTGATCAGTCACCTTTAGCCAAACGAAGAAGGGAGAAAGGTAATTCTTGACAAAGGGAAACAGCACATGCAAAGGTTCAAAGCCTTCTTTATGACTGCTACCAGAGTCCTCCCACCTCTTTCCTCAGCTCCTCACACAGAAGAGAAGTAGAACTTGATGATATCCCACCTCTCTCAGTCTCTTTGGATTCTCCTGCCCCTTGCGGATCAGATGCAAATTCCATAGCTTGGCGCACACACAGGCTTCCTAATCAGTCAAACCCCGCTCTCCACCGCCGGCATCCTCCCCTACCAGCACCTGCCCTCCTGCTCCCCTGCCCCCTGCCCACCCCACTGTGGCCGTGCTTCAGCCACACTCTTTCTCTGCCTTTGACCCCAGCGCTGTCCTTTCTCCCAGCTCTGGTTCTTTGTAAATATCAGAAGTGCTGCCTTCTAATCTGTGTGAGTGCTTTCTTCTTCTCTGATCCCAACATGAATTTTAACCTCTTCTTGTAGGCTCCCCTTAATTCTTCCGGGTGGAATGAAGTGCTCTCACAGCACTTAGTTTTTAACCCCTGTTGTAGTCCTTACCCAAGGGATACCTGTGTACCCACCTGAAGATGAGAACAGCACAATGGCGATTTATCTTCATCATCTCAGTACCAGCACATAATAGTCATATCACACTTTGTGAGATGACTGCACTTTCATCTGCCCCCAATTTCAAAATCATACCTTGCTTCTAGCAACAGGAGGAAAAGACTTCTCAGGTGTGTTTGGGGCTAAAGGCAGCAGCAACTTTTCACAAGAATATTCTACGCTGTCCTTGGCCATGGGTGATTTCCCTTGACCTGCCCAGAATTCTGACCATGTGACACAGCTTCATTTTAGTGTAGTGACCAGTGTGAAAGGACATAAGGAAAGAACATAAAATAAGCGTATACTTTTCTTTTTCGGAAGTGTTCGGATTTGGAGATGAGCATTGAAGACTTTATGGCAAAATAGGAATATCACAGAGTGATTTAAAATGTAGAAGGAAGTGACCTAGCACTTGATAACATAGTTGTCATCCATATTTTCCTCCATCATTGAAATGAAATTCACTTTTTGCTGAATAGTTACTTTAAAGGAGTTTGTTTCAGTACAATCCCACACACTGTAGTTAAGATAACAGTTACACAGGGGGTCTGACTAGTGAAATCCTACATTTTTGGTGGGGTTTTATTTGTTTAATTTCATAGAAAGACTTTATAGACTAGAAATAAAGATTCCAGAAACTGAAATTAGAGATGTGAGCTAAGGACATTATTATATATATTTTTAAAGTTCCTCAGCATAGAGTTGTTCATGGCCATAAACATACCTAGACATGCATTCACTTACCTTGCTGTTGTGAAATTCCTGTTTGTCCCCTGAGAAGAACTACTGAATATAAATCTGCTTTAACAGAGAAAGGAGTTTGAACAAAGATTTCCCCTCTGGGGCAGAACAAGTTCTGATTTGCCGTGTCTGTGTTATAAGAATGTTGGGTGGGGATATCAGTGAACATTGACTAAATAGGTAATGTCATTCCATACGGCACAAACCAACATAAATCATGAACGAAATTTCTTAAAATATTTTTTTTATCTTGACTAAAGTTGATATAATATGATTAATGCAATGCACGATAAAAACTGCATGATAATGCCTAATATATATAAGGCTCAATTTTTATTAAAAATTTAAATTATACTATTTTACTTAATCTTTAAAACAGTTTTCTAAGGGAAGTGATACTTTTCTGTGCTTTGAACAGTTATCGCTACAGACACACACATAACTAAGATGTTCACCATGTAATTTACAGAAACACCCAGTTTTCTTGGCTGGTGGGCATGGCTGTCCTACTCTGAAGAGGACATAATTTATATCATCTGCAGGCTGTGGAACAATTACTGAGTGCCTTCTGAGCAGATAGAATGTATCCCAGGGCAGGATGAACAGCCACTTTCAGAAGGCATAATGGGTGAAAAGACGTGTCTAAAATCTGTACCAACCTCTTCCATCAGGTTTTACTGTGAGTAATCAATAGAATGTTTAAAATAAAAGCCATGATTTTTAAAATATGATGTTTAAAAACAGTTACATATTTCTAGAAAAATTAAAACAATAAAAATATGTCTACCATTTGTGGTTGAAAGTGTAAAGCTCTGTTATTTCATTCATTCGACAAAGGCAAAGGCAAAAACAGGGAGGCCAGTCAGATTATTGCAGATGGTAGCCTGGATTATAAAATGGTAGCCGTGGAGGTGATGAAAAGTGGTCAGATTCTACACATAATCTGAAGATAGAAGCAAGATAATTTGATGTGGGATGTGGAATGTAAGCAAAGGAGAGGTGCAGAGGATGAGTCCAGATGATGGAGTTGCCATTGCTGTGATAGCAAAAAGGTGCAGGTTAGACATAGGGATTTGATGCTGGTCAGCATGTAAATCACGTGCAATGCTTTGAAACTGTGTGAGATCACCAGAGGAAAGAATGTAGACAGAAAATAGAAGAGGTCCAAGCAATAAACCTTGGAACACTCCAGCACACAAAGGCAAAGTGATCAAGAGGAACCAGTAGACAGAGCTAAGGAGATCTCTTGGGATAGGAAGAAGACTTAGAAAGCTGCTTGTAAGTTAGGACAAAGACTGAGAAAATGGACCATTGGATTCAAGCTGGTGTGGGGGCAGGAGGAAGTCATTGGTGGTGACCTTTCTACTTTATATACATGTGAACTACTTCCATTAGATAGTCTCATTTTACTCCTCACAACCATGTCCTGAGGGGTTTTTTTTGTCACTGTCTCCAGTTTCAGCTACATGCTCCCACTCTTACACTGTCAAGCAATTTAAAAATACATAACTGTACCATTGTTTCTTACCCAAGGAAGGTCTTCCATACAAAACTCAAATGAGGTTGAGGGTCTTATCTGACTATTAAATTTATTGAACATATAGTCGAAAATATCTACCAATATAAGGCATCATTTCTCAGCTAGATCTTTACAAAGCATTCCAAAAATTTCCCTTATTGGCTGTTGAATTGAATAGATTGAATTAGGATAGATGTTGAACTAGAAGAGACATTTCTATAAGAGAGTCTTAGGGATTTTGGTTCAAGGTGAACAGTATTGCACGTGTTTCAGTGAGGATGTGTTTTTCTTCTAACAGTTCTTAGTTTACATTCTCTTTCAGTTGAAGTTTCTTACTATCAATCATTTCTCGAGTACTGTAACAAAGCAAATTTACAAACACTCAGTATAATAAGATTAGGAAAGAAAGTCCTGTGATGTTTTGTTGTCAAACACTTGCAGCTGCTACATGTTGTTTCAGCTTTTTATGGCCTGTCACATTTTTCGATTCAGGGGAATAATTTTTAAACTCTTAGTAGAAAAAAAAAACACCCTTAATTTTGGCTTCCCACAGATGCCATTGTGGAAAATGTGCTTGGGAGTATGTTATTTAGTTGTCTCATGGGATTCTAGTTTTCAGTATAGATTATTACTTCTAATCCACAGTTTTACCTAGGAAGTGAAAAACTGTGTGTTAATGCTGATTCCCCAGCCCGCAGTCAGCCTGCTCCCTGGCAGAGGGTTGGCTTCTGTGAGACCTTCCAACCTAAGGCATTAGCATCAGGGTGAAATTATTTAATTGAGGTGCCTGCAGACCGCAAACACTTTAGGTGAGGAGGATTTGAGGATAACCATGCCGGAATTTGTCAATGTAGTCAGATTGTGGTCATTCTCCAGTTTCATGCTGATAGGAAAACGGAGCTGGTAGCAATTATTTCATCCACTGATTGAGTAAGAAGCTGTGCTATGAACATCAACATTACTTTTTTAAAGACAACATTTTCAGCACCGCTAGTCATCTCTTTTTCCATATTTGGGCCCAGGCAGAGTCCTGCTGCTGCTCAGGGTTTGCCCGAAACCACAAAGCTCTCAGCGTTTAAAGGTCAGGGTCAGGTTTGAGCCTTGAAATCACTGCTTTTAAAAAAGTTCTGGGTGATAAACATTTCTCGCTTTTCATACTGGCCTGTCACTACGATTGGTTGCATAGATATGTCAAATTTTTCTCAATTACCATGCTCTTTTAGTCAGAACTTCTCATATTAAGACTTGACGTGAATACAACCGGCCACCTTCCCTAGGATTTCTCACTTAAATCTATAATCTGCATTACCCACACAGTATTAAAACATCTGTTCTTGGGGCGCCTGGGTGGCTCAGTTGGTTGAGCGGCCGACTTCGGCTCAGGTCATGATCTCACGGTCCGTGAGTTCGAGCCCCGCGTCGGGCTCTGTGCTGACAGCTCAGAGCCTGGAGCCTGTTTCAGATTCTGTGTCTCCCTCTCTCTGACCCTCCCGTGTTCATGCTCTGTCTCTCCCTGTCTCAAAAATAAATAAAATGTTAAAAAAAAAAAAAAAATCTGTTCTTGAGTAGGAATGCAAGCATTTGCTTTTCTGTGCTGGCTTAAGAATAACTTAAAAACACAACCAAGATAACTTTTTGGATGAATTCAGATAAGAACAAGGGGCAGGACAAAGAAGTGTGTTTAAATGAATTGTTCCAGGGCATTCTTGTGTCTTTACAGAACCTCCCGTCAGTTGTTCCTGGCAGGCATTTTTGTCTGTGTGCCCTGTCTGCTTCCTAAACTTTCGAAAAGTCAGACCTATATACATGATACCAGCTTGACATTCTGTAAATGATATTGAAGTCACCTTTACGAAGGGATGTAACAAGACTGAACTTTTTTTTTCCCTTCTTTTAGAACACCTGGATTTTTATTTTGTTATTCGTATTTAATGTCTGCAACAAGAATAAAACCTAATCGGCTTTCCTAATCCTTCTGTTAGGTATGAATGAAGTGAAAGGCTCCTTATCAGTTTGAAAGGTACTGAATGCAGAGGGCTAAGAAAGCTGCAACGTAAATCTTGGTAGGCACCAAAAGTTTTGTGGTAGTTGCTATGCTACTCAGAGTAAACATTTGTATGTGTGTATTTGTCCAGGGAAGATTCGTTGTAAATGTTATATTTTTAAAATTGCACTCGCCACAAAAATCCTAATAAAAAGACAAGCTATGGGTTTTTTAAAGATAGGTAACTATTTATTGTGAAATTATAAGCAATTCAGATAGTACTGTTCCAAACAGGAAGTCGGCTTTTCTTTTCCTAAAAAAGGAAAAGATGATAAATGCATAAAATATTTAAAGTAGCTGTAGTAAAATACAAAAACACTAAAAATGTTGATTTCTCCAAAGTTAACAATGGAGAAGTCCATCAGAGGACTCATTCTTGTAGCCAAACTTTCTGTGTTGAGCTCGTAACACTGATTCTCAGATGGCCATAACTGGATGTGAACCCAGGGCTGCCTGTTATTTTTCAATAATAAAAGTAGAAATATATCCATTTTTCAGTTATTTTTTTCATGTTAAGTTCACTTTAAACATTTTTTTTAATGTTTATTTATTTTTGAGAGACAGAGACAGAATATGAGTGGGGGAGGGGCAGAGAGAGAGGGACACAGAATCCAAAGCAGGCTCCAGGCTCTGAGCTGTCAGCACAGAGCCCGACGTGGGGCTCAAACTCACGAACCGTGAGATCATGACCTGAGCCGAAGTCATGACGCTTAACCAGCTAGCTGAACCACCCAGGCGCCCCATTAGTTCACTTTTTATGTTCCACGCCCACCAGGATTTGTTTGATGTGGGGTTGGGTTATTTACGTGATTCACAATAGCAGATTCTCAGTTTGGCTTTGTTTTGGCAAGAAAAAGTTACACTTATAATAGGAAAGGGAAAATCTTTCCTATAATAGGGAATACTCAGCTTATAAAAGTTAAACTTCACCAGGGCAAGTATTTTGGTTTGTTTTGTTTACAGCGCCCACCTCATGAGCTTTTGAATAAATGTTAAGTGATTTAATGGGTATAGTATAAAATGAACCTTTGTTTGCTGCTGTGATGGATACTAAGAAGTCGATGACACCGTGCTTTAGCTCGCGAGGACTGCTCTTACAAAGTACCACAGATTGGGTGGTTCAAACAACAGAAGTTTATATTCTCACCGTTCTGGAGACTAGAAGTTCCAGATCAGGGTATCAACAGGATTGGTTTCTTCTGAGGCCTTTCTCTTTGACTTGTAGATGGCCATGTTCTCCCTGTGTCTTTTGTGCATGTCTATAAGCACATTTCCTCTTCTCAGAAGGACCAGTCATATTGGATTAGGGCCCTCCCAAATGACCTCATTTTAACGGGATTACCTCTTTAGAGGCCATGTCTCTGAATACAGTCTCATTCTGAGGTACTGAAGAGGACAACTTTAACATAGGTATTTTGGGGGGGACACAATTCATCTCATAACCCAACATGTACCTATATGTATTTGAAAACATACTGATATCAATTCTCTGAACATGAATCTGTTTCCTTCTGATTCTTAGAGCTAGATATGTTTGCCTTTCCATTCATAAGCTAGATATATTTGCCTTTCGAGGGACATTTGCCTTAAAAGGCAAGGTAAACTTGTGTGCACTCTCAGGATAGTAAAAACAAACAAACAAACAAACAAACAATGTAAAATTATGTTAGTTGTAGCAGTGATAGGGCAGTGTCTCCCAAAATTCACTGATAATCTAAAGCAACAGGAAGAATTTAAAGGAAAAAAAAAAAAATAGAGTTCCACCCCATCACAGACTTACTAAGGAATATGTTTTGTTCTGAAGCTTTCCAAAATTTTCCTGAAGCTTTATTGAACTCTTTTTTTTCTTTTTTCCTCTTCCGTTTTTAAAGTGAGATGTAATTGACATGTTACATAGTGTAAATTTAAGTTGCACAGTATGTAACTTTGATACATTTCTATACTGCAGTAAGATTACTGCCATAGTCACATCACATAATGACTTCCTTTTTGTGGTGAGAATATTTAAGATCTCTTACCATATATTACAATACTGTTAACTATCATCATAATGCTGTGTATTAGATCTCTAGTATTTATTAATTTTTAACTGCTAGTTTGTATCAACATCTCCCTACCTCACCCACCCCCAAGCTCCTGGTAACCACCATTATATTCTCTGTTTCTACAAGTTCAGCTTTTTTAGATTCTACATATAAGTGAAATCATACAGTATTTGTCTCTCTCTGTCTGACTTATGTCACATAGTATAATGCCCTCAGGCTCCATCCATGTTGTCACAAATGTCACGATTTTCTTCTTTCTCGTGGCTGAATAATATTCCATTGTCGATATACATCATACTTTCTTTATCCGTTCATCCCTTGATGGATACTTAGGTTGTTTCCATATGTTGGCTATTGTGAATAATGCTACAGTAAACATAGGGTAAACATCTTTTCAATATCCTGTTTTCCTGTCTTTGGATATATATCCACAAATGGGATTGCTACGTGGTATGGTAGTTCTCTTCTTAGTTTTGTACAGAACCACCATATTGTTTTTCATAGTGTCTGAACAAATTTACATCCCCACCAACACTGCCCAAGAATTTTTTGGTAATAATACCAAAAGCACAAGTAACAAGAGCAAAAATCAATAAGTAGGACTATATCAAACTGGAAGCTCCTGCACATCAAAGAAACAGTCAACCAAATAAAAAGGCAACCTGTGGAATGGGACAGAAAATTTGCAAACCACGTATCAGATAAGGGGCTAATATCCAAAATATATCAGCAACTCATACAACTCAATAGCCAAAACAAAACCTGATTTAAAAAGTGGGCAGAGAATCTGAATAGACATGTTTTGTTATGTTTTGTTTTGTGTTGTTTTGTTTTCCAAAGCAGACATCCAAATGGCTAACAGTACATGAAAAGATGCTTAACATTGCTAACATCAGAGAAATGCAAATCAAAGCCACAGTGAAATGCCACCTCACACTGTCAGAACGGCTCTCATCAGGGACACAAGAGATCAGGGGATTGGCGAGGATGTGAAGAAAATGAGCCCTCTTGTACCTGATAATTACATAAAATTCTTAAATTTAAAACCCGGAAAGAAACTTAGAGGTGACTGAGTTTAGTAGCTAGCACTTCACAGAGGAAGAAACTGAGGCTCAGAGGGGTTATAGTATTTGCCCAAACTCTCTTCCCTAAATGGGAGTAGCTTCAGGATTAGAGCCTAGACTCACTGACTCTTGATCAGGGCTCTTCTCTCATATCATGCTGTCATTCAGAGTAACTTTCACCAAGAAATCTAAAAGACCTCATTTTGTTTAGGATCCTTCTTACTTCTTAGTACATGGCACTGACATTTTAGAAACGCACTGTTCGACAGGACCCTTCACTGCATAGAGATTTCAGATCTCTTTCTGCTCTTTCACCATCTATCCCTCCAAGTAATTTACCTGAACATCTAGGCTGGGACTAGAGAGTCACCTGGTTGTCACTGCTACCTTGCACGGAGTGGCAGAAACTACTCCCCCCCCCCCCCCCCACACACACACCTTTTTTTTCTGGCTTACTAAAGGAAGGGTATGGATTTAGCTAACGTTATAGCACACCAAGAAACTGTGCTTTCCATTACTGACCATTATCATCCACTAAATATTCTTAGGATGACCCATAACTTAGTAGTAAGTATCTATTTTCATGGTGAACAGAAGAGAGTGAATGAAGGATGTGCAAATCCAATTCAATCTAAGGCACGTAGCCCAACATTAGTATTTTTAAATAGAAGATATTGTTAGAATTCTTTAGACACTAAATGTTGGAGGAAAGGCTATGGCTTAGACTAAAAAGAATAGTTTTTAATTAGAGGAAAAATTAAAATGTAAAGGATCAGGGGGCATTTTTTTCCCCTCTAACTTCTGTTTTCCATTGCTCTCCCTTTTCTCTGAGAATCCCTTTAGACCACTTAGAAAAGCAGAACTACAGAAGTGAACGACTGGGTTGTTCTGGAACCAGCGGGTGTGGTTAAGAGTCATGAGAAAGCCCTTAAATAAAAGCAGTGCTTCCTCTGTTCTGTCCAAAGACTGATTCTTTGAACCCGGGGGAAGCAAGGTGATTATTCCCTCCTGTGTTGGGGTGGAAACTGCTATGTGTGTATCCTTATCTTTTTAAAAAATTTATCTTAGGGGCACCTAGGTGGCTCAGTCGGATGAGCATCCGACTTCAGCTCAGGTCATGATATCATGGCTCGTGGGTTTGAGCCCCGCGTTGGGCTCTGTGCTGACAGCTCAGAGCCTGGAGCCTGCTTCAGATTCTTTGTCTCCCTCTCTCTCTGCCCCTTCCCCACTCACTCCATCTCTCTCTCAAAAAATAAACTAAATAAATAAATAAATAAATAAATAAACATTTCTCTTATTTTAATTTAAATATTTAGAAACTTGGAGGTTTATAACACCATCCGATATATGGATGCAGTAATGTATGCCAACTTGTTTTCTGCCAGCTTTTGTCATTTCAGGAGATTTGATATGCTGATATTTCATGGAACCCAAGGTGTGCATATTTTGTTTGTCCAATAGTACAGGTTTCTTTTGTTTTGCTTTTTTTTTATATAAATACTTTGCGCTTATTTCAGCAGTATTGATTTCAGTTGGAACTTTCCGTTGCTTCAAAAGGAATGTTCTATGCAGAGATCCTCAAACACGGAAGCAAAATAAGCCATTCTTGGGTTATGATCTAATTGAAAATGGCTTAAATAACAATTTTATATCATACCTAAAATGTACATCTGCACTCTGACATCTTATTGAATAATATATTTTTGTATTAGCTTTCTACATTTACTCTCTGTGTGCAGATCATGACATATTTGATTTGTTTCATATCGTCATAATCATGAGTAATAACTCAGTTATTCTTTGAGTATTACTGGCCCTTAATTTCACTTTATATAAACATACATTTGGCTTATATTTTAAAAATTTGCAAAACATTTGCATTAACCTTTTCACATTACAAACGTAATCAATATTAACCAAATTGGTTATATCAACAATGAAAGCTTTTATCATACAATTGTTTATTTATATCCATAATATAGTTATCAATTATAATATTCTCTATCAGAGCAGTTTTGCACTTCTTGGACAACTGAAAAATACTAGAGGTAAACAGAAATGTATTACATTTGGTTTCTACTCTCAAAAGTTGGACCGAATAATTGAAAACATCTTCGTGCTAATACTTTAGCCAGACTCTTGACATTATTGAAATTACATCTTTAAAATAAGAATGAAATCAGTGTTGACCCAAGACTGCCACATTCATTTCTGATGATTATGCTCTATAAAAATGCCTCTCTTCCTGTGGGCAGAGAAGGATCTGCACCCATGAAGCTTATGAGCCTCATCTGGGGATATGCCTGCCGCAGAGAACAGTGGTCCTTTTCTCTTTTCTTTTCTTTTCTTTTCTTTTCTTTTCTTTTCTCCCCTTCCCTCCCCTCCCCTTCCTCTTTCTTTCTCTTTCTTTCTTTCTTTCTTTCTTTCTTTCTTTCTTTCTCCTCTTCTTTTCTCTTCTTTTGTCCTTTTTCTAATTTATAAAACAGCTTCTGCTTTTCAAGCCGTGTGCCCACAGAATAGCGCAGAGAGAGGATCTTTTTCAAATTGACACAATTGAGATATATGGCCAACAATGGCCCTGTTATTAAGGAAGTTTTCATGGGTGAATCATGTTTCAAGAAAGGCCATTATAAATGGTAAAGATTTATTATGCGGATCACAGGAGAGAGCTTTGCATATGGGGGACGGAGAGCAGTATTTAGCATGGGTGGAGGTACAAGGTCTGCGATGAATATGACATGTGCAGTAGTTAGTGAAGAGACTGGATTGATTGGAACAAAATGTGCATGTCTTTGATGAGTAGAGGATTAAATGGGAAAGGTGAGCCAAGGTCAGATTGTGAGGATCCTGAATGCAGGGTGAGGAATTTGGATTTTACCCTCCAGATGAGAAATCACTCTAGGCATTTGTCCAGATTCATCACATGATCAGTGATAACTTATTTTAGGTAGATTAACCCGAGGTTATGCAGCACAGAATAAAGGGAATAAAGAAAGACTGAAGGCAAGGAGACAACATTAGAGTCTGCTGAATAGAATAGATTGTTTCCAGTATCTAGCCCAGGATCCAAGTAATAAAGATGAAAAGGAAGAACTTACATGATAGTTTTTTTTTTAATTATTACAACAAATGTTATTTTTACTGGATCTCTAAAAGGAATCCATATTTATTACAAAAATGTTAAAAATATAGACATGTATATTATATACAGTAATGTATATTAAATCAAGGTATATTTATATAGGCTGGGGTTTTTTTTTTTGTCATTTACTACAAAGTAGGCATTTCTTTTGTTAATAAAAATGCTTAGAGGACTTAATGTTTAATGAAGGTACACTATTTCAGTTTGAGTGCAGTGCAATTAACATTTGCAATACTATAAATTTAGATTTATTATCAATTTTCTGTTATTGTAAATACTACTGTAATGAACAGCAACCAACACAAATGTTTTATTCCATACTCTTCATCTCTCCTCCTCTGAAAAAAATAATAATAATAATAAATAAAAACAAGGGTGCCTGGCTGGACCAGTTGGAAGAACATGCAACTCTTGATCTTGGGATTGTGAGTTCGAGTCCTATGTCGGGTTTAGAGATTACTTAAATAAATAAGTAAATAAGTAACTAAAAATAATTGGGGCTCCTGGGCGGCTCAGTTGGTTAGACGTCCAACTCTTGGTTTCGGCTCCAGTCATGATCTCGCGATTGATGAGTTCGAGCACACCACGTCGAGCTCTGTGCTGACAGTGCAGAGCCTACTTGGGATTCTCTCTCTGTCTCTCTCTCTCTGCCCTTCACCCCACGCTCTCTTTCTGTCTCTCTCGAAATAAACTTAAAAATAAGAATAATAACTAAGTTAAGCATTTGTTCACGTATTTATTTTGCCTGGTTCGATTTCAGTTCTGATCGACCACTGCCTAACTTTAGTCCACTCTAAAAATTTGTGATTGGAGGGGCAAGTTTGTTATTGAACTTTTCTTGAGATCGTGGCCTCATTTTTGTTTACCGTTAAAAATGATGTATTTTAATCCATTGCTCTATCCACGGCCATTCAGATTACTTTGAAGTTTCTCTATTTCAAACAGCACTGTGATGGATTTTTTTGCATATATTTCCATGTGTACAAATAAGAGGACATAAACCCTTTTTTTTATACAAAAGTGAATTACAGGGACATACATCATATAAATCTTTAATATCCTGTGTACATCCATTAAATCAGCAGCAGTGGATGTCCTAATTTACATTCACTTCTGCAAGCGGAACAGAGAAGTTCCAATTTACCCACATCCTTGGCCATCCTTTCCTTTCAATGCCTGCAGTATCTCCTTTTTTTTGTATGTGAAATAATACCTCGTGTTGTTTTGCACTTCTCTGATAACTAATGAATTTTAGCATGTTTTTATATGTCTATTGGCCATTCAGACTTCTTGTCTGGAATTTACCCATTCTCTATCAAGTTGTTGGAGTTTTTTTATATATTCTGGACACTAATCCTGTGACAGTTATGTCATTTATCAGGGTGTTCTCCCAGTGTCTGTCTTTTAATCCTGTTTATTTAAAAAAAAAAAAAAAAGTATGGGCAAATTTATCAAAGTTTTTTTTTTTTTTTTTTTTTTTTTATGGCTTGTTTGTGGGCTACTTTGGCTAACAAGTCCTTCTCCAGTGTGAAAGGCTTTTCGCCTGTGTTTGTTCTAATTCTTAATTCTTCATGGCTTGGGGCGCCTGGGTGGCGCAGTCGGTTAAGCATCCGACTTCGGCCAGGTCACGATCTCGCGGTCCGTGAGTTCGAGCCCCGCGTCAGGCTCTGGGCTGATGGCTCGGAGCCTGGAGCCTGTTTCCGATTCTGTGTCTCCCTCTCTCTCTGCCCCTCCCCCGTTCATGCTCTGTCTCTCTCTGTCCCAAAAATAAATAAAAAACGTTGAAAAAAAAAATAAAAAAAAATAAATAAATAAATAAAAAAAAATAAAAAATTCTTCATGGCTTAATTATTTTATATTATGTTTGTAATTGATCTGACACTCATTTGCATAACTCCCTGGTGATTTTTCCAGTTTGAGGAAAATGAAAAGTGAAAAGCAAAAGACAAATCTGGTAAACTGTATTATAGTTTCCATTTTAAGCCCCTAATTGAGCCATGAAGACATTTTCTTCGTATTTAAGCAACAGATATCCACATCCGCCATGGTTTGTGATGATGAAAGTTAATGTCCTTCTCATTGACTGCACAGAAAATTTATTGGAATTCATCTACATGAAGTCTTTGCAAAGCAGTTCTCGTCTATGTTGAATATAGTTTCCTCTCCCTTGCATTTTCAGCCTTAGTTTGTCTAACCTCGTGCATGAGTCCAAAAGAAATACATTGTCATTTTTAAAACAGTTAACGTAAGATTCATTTTGCTTTCAGCAATTCACAGAGGCCGTGAGCCCTTCAGTGTTACCCCCTTCAGCTTTGCCTCTGGATCTGCTTAATAACGCAGTCACCGCCTTTAGTACCTTGGAAGATCTTATTCGGTATCTTGAACCAGATAGATGGCAATTGGACTTGGAAGATCTATACAGGCCAACTTGGCAACTTCTTGGCAAAGCTTTTGTTTTTGGAAGAAAATCCAGAGGTAAGTTCTGTCTTCAGATTCGAACCTCATTTGATTTTCTCAACAGCTAATGTTTCAGATTCTTCTACCATAGCTTCTAATGAGTAGAGTTTAAAATTCTTCAGTGATATATTTAACCCATTTTTGTAACATTTGAGCATATTTGCATAGTAAATGAGAGTGCATACAAAGAGAAGTCATTGTAATTCAGTGGGTTTGGAAAATTAAAAAGGACCGTTTTGCTGAATAATTGTGTCATTTTTTTAATTCAAAAATATCATTTTGATGAAGTCCTCTTTTATATCTCATGAGAATTTTTGCTTATTCAAATCTAATTTGGAAGGTATATTGATTTAGAGACTCAAGAAAGACTGCCTTAGCTGCTAAACCAGGTTTGGGCCTAGAAAAGGGAGAAAAACCAAAATCATTATCTACCTTCTCCTCATGGGTCAGGATTATATTAATTTCCATCTCCTAAGCCTGCAAACTTCTATAAATAATACCGAAAATAACAGTGGCTCAGCGTAAAATGGGACTAGTAGTTTCCAAGATAGAATTCAGAGCAAGAAAAGAATGACCTAAAGAAATTCCCACCATGGTAATTTTTCTCTCTGAAAGTCTGCCTCTGAAATGATCACTTGACCGTATGAGCCTATCTCCCTTCAAGAGTGAAAGTGTTGATGATTAAACTTAATTCCACGTGGTCAAGAAATTGGGAATAATGTTAATTGAGTCTTCTCTAAGGTTAGTTCATTTTCCTAGTGACGTCGGGATTGGAAAGTATCCATATCAGACACAAATGAACACACAACAGAAATAACTGGCGAATTATAATGCACTCAAAAAAAAAAAAAATCTCTTTCAAGTTCTCAAAAAGAAACATTGAAATCTATCCAGGATCACTCTAGAGAATGGAATGACAGTTTGGAGAATTTATATAGAAGGAACAAGGTTTAGTTGGTTTGAGCAATTCACAAGGGCAGATTGCACCAGACTTGTTCTTCTAAATCTTGTCAGAAAGAAACCCGATTCCTGCCCTTTCCTGCTAAGAGTTGCAGCCCTTCTGGATCAAGAGCTTTAATCTCAGCAGGTCATGTTCAGACTTGCCCAACCATGATATTTTGCTATGCCAACAGACGTGGTTTCCTTTCAGCAATATTTGAAATTGGTGTTAAAGTACATGGGCAGCGGAATCCTGTCCAGATGCTGAAAGCTGTTACATATTTATAAGATTGGATCTTGATGAATAACTTGATGAATAACTTACGAACACTTCCCTTCCCTCCCACTTAGGAACAGGAAAATGAAGATCTGCAAGGCTGGCTGAAACACTTGTGAATAGAGCCTTTGTTAAATTTGAAGTAGATTATCATGTTGATCTGGAAGAAGGCAAAGGGAGTAAACCAGGTTCTAAGCTCAGATCTTGTTTTTGACAGCTGATCTCAGGATTCCAGCCTAAAAATCTCCCCTCTACCCATGCCTTTAAGCCTGCACCTCTCCACCTGGTGCTTCAGTGAAGATTTGGCCAGAGGCAAGCATGTATTTAAAAGCATCCAGCACTGAACCAGCTCTTTCAAATATTCATTTAGCACTTTCCAAATTGATGTCCTTTGCAGTTTGCCAAAACTATTAACTTTTTAAGCATACAGTAAGTGTGAGAAAAGCAGTGTATATTTTTGGAACTCTACGTAAACTAAAATGCAGGTGTGGGATAACATCTATATAGACAAAACCAACTCCCCTCCCAAGGGTCTTTCTACAAAGGAACAAGGAGTAAAATGTTTAAAAGCTTCTAATTAGACATCAAAATTGATTTTCCACAGAATAAACATATCACAGTATTACCACATTCATCTTAGAAAGACCACCCTCAGATTGCATTACAGTAATAGAATATCCTTGGGCTGAATATCTTAAAAGAATGAACAAGGAACAAAGTGAAGTGTAACCATGATTTGTTTTCAGTGGGTATTACCTTTTTAGTAAAACTTGCAATATGGGTGAATCTGAACAAGAAAATTTGCACTAGGAAAAACAACTTTAATTGGCGCTATGCTCAAAATCTTCATTCTTTAGAAAGACAAACTAATGCATGTATTGTCTTAGGGAGTAGTTATGAAAAGGATATAAAGAACCCGAACACCGATTTTGATTTTTCAAATATTTTGCAGAGGGAAACTTCCATAATACTATAGCTAAGTTATTAAAAAAAAAAAAAAAAAAGGTATGTGTTGGACATGATCTTTCTCTTTTTTGTTCTTTTTTTTTTTTTTTTTTTTGGCATAGAAGCTCTTCACAATGTTTGGAGAATTTATGGAGAATTCATGACATTAAATTATAGTCACATGACTTATTTTAATGAAGCTTAGATGAGCTTGAAGCCTTACAAGTGGGAAGCTTAAATTTCAAATAAGATATGCCACATTGAAAATCCTTAATTGTATTTTTTAGCCCGGTGTGGACTGCGTTAATGTTTTTCATTTTTTTCCCCTTTTCTTCCTCTGGCTTAAGGTTTTCATTCATACATTGCTACTGCGGAAAAAGAAAATACCTTATTTTCTAAGTCAGGCTTACTTAAAAAGGGCTTTGACTTTTGTGTCAAACATGATAAATGAGTGGAAGCCAAGTTGCAAGGGTGTTTAAATTTTCACATTGCAGCAGGTATCATAACTCAGTTCACTTGGGAAATCTATCTAACCTTTTATTGTGGTTAAGTAAACATTTTAAAGTGAACATATACAGTCTCATTTTCTAGTTGCATGAAATAGTGTGTTTAACACTGAGGTAGATGAATAGCCTTTGAAGGCTAAGAGCTTCATTCACATCCTAAAGAGGTATAAATCTTAAATCAGCGTTCAAAGTGTTGGCAACCGGCTTTTGTATGTTTGTGCATGTTTTAGACTTTCTAAACCCTTCTTGCCCAGATACTAACTTCTAGAGAAAAGATTCAGATAAACTCATATACAGCTTTCACAATGAAAGAGCAGTATGTACAAATACTGTTAGTTCAGTGAAATGAAATCGGGTGAAATGTGTGACATGATTTAACTCAATTATCTCATTACTTTTATTAGAGATAAGTTGGTCTTTTATGATACTCAAAAGAATGAACTCATTTCCTCTTAAATATTTAAAAGCTTTCCTTCACATGATCAATTTTCAGTTGAAAGGGAAATCTTTAAATATTCAAAACAACGGTTTTCTATTGAGTTGGAAAAAATAATTGTTTAGCTAAATAGGATGTTGAAATGAACCTTTTGAATTGGTATTTCCTTGACGTTTCCTTATACTTGACCAAGGTTTTAATCAACCGTATAGTTTACATGTGCTTATAATTTACAATTGCATATGCATGATTTACAACATGTTTATTGAAAATACTTCCATTGGCTTCCTTTGACATTTTAGGAAAATTTTATCATGTGTACAAGTCAATATAGAATTGTAAAGCGAGCAAGAAGAAAACAAGCACTTGATTCTTAAATCACCTTGTCATTTGAAAATTATTTTAAAATACTGGCACTTAATTTTTTTTTTTTTTTTTTTTTTTTTTTACATTTATTCGTTTTTGAAAGACAGAGTGAGACAGAGTGCAAGCAGGGGAGGGGCAGAGAGCAAAGGAGACAGAATCTGAAGCAGGCTCTTGGCTCTGAGCAAGCGTTTAGCACAGAGCCTGATGCAGGGCTTGAACCCATGAACCATGAGATCATGGCCTGAGCTGAAGTCGGACACTTAACCAACTGAGCCACCCGGGCACCCCCAATATTTTTTTTCAACTTTTTTTGGCATTTAATTCTTTAAAACTGGAGTACTTAGTGATTATTATTACTTCAAGTCATCTTTAACCAGAAAATGTATTTCTTTTTTTTTCAATTCTTCTTTATAATGTTTCCCTTATTAGTAAAAGGTATTTAACTAGATTTATTGTATTTAGGTAATATTCCAAATTTTAATAAAATCTTTATTTTTGAAGAAAAATTTCTGATGAATTGTGTGTTATCCAAAACTCTTCAATTTTACTGGAACTGCTATTATTTGACTGTTTCTAGGGAGGGAAAAAGGCAAAGTCATAAGGCAGACATTAAAATTATAAAGTTGCTTATGCTAACAGTTAAGTACTATTCATGTTATATATAAATTCATATTAAGTATGACATGCTATTTTGATATCATTTAACTGAGGCAAGTATCATTTTCTAGTTAAAAACAATGATGCTTTCAGAATTTACTCCAACAATCTGATGAAAGAATATTTTGTTTGGTCTTCACAAGTAGGTATTCTTTTGAAGGATAAAACACTGTATAGTTAACCAACTTACCAAAAGAATAGAGACAATTGTTACAAATTAGACACTTCTTCCCTCCTTTAGAAGGAGAAGAATAGAATTCTGAAGGAGTCTCCTTAAGCTGAATTTCAGACTTTATGAATTACTCCATGCATCGGAAGCAGAGGTTTTCAGCAACCTCGGCCCTTTTAAAATGTATCATTTTTTTTTTCACTCATGGCCTACTCCGTTGTCCTCAAAACTTCATTCTCTTCATGCCTTTTTTACATTTTCTGGGTCTTATTGCCAAAAAAAGTTATGTAAAATTCTGTCTGCAAGTTTCTGTAAGTTGTTCTTCATTAATTGCATGAGCTTCTAATCCTTTTAAAAATTCCATTTGTTTTTTAATCAAAGCATTCATCATTTTACATTCTATTATTTCCTCCAGTGCTCTCCTTGTTTACTGTTTTACGAGGGTTAAAAGGTGTAGCCCTCTTTTTCTCTATAAAGTTTCCTATTTATAGCTCTCCACTGTTTTGTTGGCTCCGGTCTTAATATTGCACAATGGTATCTCTTTATTGGTCAGTCAGTCATAATGAAGCTTTGTTTACTATAAAATGAAAGTCCCACTGGCGAGCTGCAATAGCCCTAAAACCTAGTTAAAATAAGAAGGGATATTGTTGGCCATATTGTTTGTGAAACAAGATCGGTTTCTCTGTGAAAAGAGTCTGATGAGATGAATTCAGGCTCAAGGCATGAACATGTATTTTTCTTTGCTTCCTTTTATGCCATGTAGTGGTGGATCTGAACCTTCTAAAAGAGGAGGTAAGACTATACAGCTGCACACCTCGTAACTTCTCGGTGTCCATAAGGGAAGAACTAAAGAGAACCGATACCATTTTCTGGCCAGGTTGTCTCCTGGTTAAACGCTGTGGTGGAAACTGTGCCTGCTGTCTCCACAACTGCAATGAGTGTCAGTGCGTCCCGAGTAAAGTCACTAAAAAATACCATGAGGTAGGTGTGTCATTTTCTTTTCGGGTTCCTCCACATCTCAGAAGATAACAAAACTGTGTATCTGCAATGGACTGTTATTCGGAAAGGAGACACAGCATCCGGGGGGGGGGGGGGGGGGGGGGGAAGAAATAAGGTTCACAAACTAGTTCATGTTTTCATTTTTTAAAATTAGGACCTTTAACTCAAACGTCCAGGCGTTAAAGCTGTAGAAAGCTTGTCCTCTGATGATACAACATGGGCAGTGAGGGTTTCATCTGTCCTACAAAAACGAAAATGTGTTCTGCAGTGGAGAAAATGGGTGAAACTTTTCAACTTTAAACTTTTCCAAATACAAAGGGAAAATATTTTAATTTTTTTTTGTTTTTTTTTGTTTTTTAATGTTCATTTGTTTTTGAGAGACAGTGGGAGCCAGAGAGTGGCAGCGAGAGGGAGACATAGAATCTGAAACAGGCTCCAGGCTCTGAGCTGTCAGCACAGAGCCTGACGCGGGGCTGGAACTCACGAACCGCGAGATCATGACCTGAGCCGAAGTCAGACCCTTAACTGACTGAGCCCCCAGGCGCCCCTAAGGGAAAATATTTTAAAGACAGACTTAAAGAAATTATTGTCTATGTTGGAGAAAGGAGATCTTTGATATTTCTTTTTCCATTTGAGGCAACGTGGGCACATAAATCCCAAGTAGATATATTCGTAATTTTACCAATCTTCCTATTATTCATGTTGCCCCGAAAAGCATGTTAAACCCTTTATGGATTCCTTTCATCTTTTTATTCTGTGGAATTAAGGAAAATATAAATATTAAATGTTAGTAATGATTGTTTTTCAGACCTTTGGGAACCTTAGAACTTACACACTCCAAATTGTTGTTATTGCTAGAATATCCCCAGTTATACCCAGCCTTTCTCCAGGAGCGTTGTGTAGCATTCCTATATCAGGAAGCAAAACACTCTTGATGAGTCAGCTTTAATCTTATAAAACATTTAAATTATATCAAGTCAAAATCTGCCCTTCTGACTTCATTTCTGTATCATTGCATCTCATTACTTTTCATTTTTTACACTAAATAAAAGAACAACACAAAATAAATACCTACTAACTAAATGAAATAATTTTTCATGTGCATAAGGACATTAATAAAATTCTTTATCTGTTAGTCATCTAAATATACCCAGCGTCATAAACTGCACTTTATAGGACATGGCTGTCCTACCCTTCACCAGTATTGTGTTGGCAGCTGATAAAGGGGGACAAAAGCATTGGATTCCAATAGACAAGGAACACTGTTTTCATCCTAGACCTACCGTTAACTTGTGACCATCAGCAGGGCGCTTACCCTTGTAAAATAAATGTAAAATAGAATAACCTGTCGGGTTTTTCCCAGCTTTGTTATTCCATGACAATTACTACATTGCAGTCTGTGGAAAGTAATGTCCCAAACTGGCAGTCTGTGATAAAAATGGACTCTTTACCACCATTAGTCAAGTGCTACTTTCGTTTCTACATCCCATGCTTCTCAAGATTCTTGGGCTGGGAATCGTCTCCACTCTAGTTTCAGAAGGAGCTAATCATGAGCTTGGTGGCGCAGAGAGCTCCAGCCAGGCTGTGCCCAGAGGTCAGCCTTATTGCTCCTCTGTGAATTGGGAATCTGGGAGTCCAGGAAAAAACACTAAATACAGTCGTTCTAAACAGATTAAATAAACCGCCTTACAAGCAAGGCAGGCATCAGAATTGATCGGTGACCATGAAAGGATGTGATGAGAATAGGAATTAAGCCAGAGTGATCTTTTCTCACCTAAAATCATTCAGTTTGGGGCTTTCTAAAGCCAGTCCTTATTAAATATGGTATATTTGCAGACCTGATTTAGCCAACAACTTTTGGGTTTATAGCCACCATTCTAAGAGCTATACAACCCTGACCAGTCGTATTAGCCTTTTTTAAACAAGTTTATCGGATGCTGGGTCCACATCATGCTTTCTTTCATTAAAGCAGTCCTTGGGTCAGGCATATCCTCCTCCATCCTATACTTATATAATTTCTTTTCAAATCACATCGGTTTTAGGGTTATTAAGATAAGTTGCCCCAGGCGTAACCTGGGTGGCTCAGTTGGTTAAGCTTCTGACTTCAGCTCAGGTCTTGATCTTGAGTTTGTGAGTTCAGTCCCCACACTGGGCTCTCTGCTTACAGTGCAGAGCTCGCTTCAGATCCCCTGCCCACCTCTCTCTTTGCCCCTCCCCCACCCGCGCTCTCTCTCTTTCTCTCAAAAATAAATAAACATTAAAAAAAATTTTTTGCCACAGAGTATGAGGTATCTATTTTATAATCTCAGATCAAACTCTTGTGTGAGAAGGGACTATGGGAAATACTTGTAAACTTACTGGCCTTCCAGAATGACATCGCTCCATTATTCTTTAGTCTTTGGGTGGGGTGGTTATATGTGCATTATCTGTGTGTACACATATACAGCTATGGATGTTTATCTAATTCCATGACCACCTCTTACAAGCTTCCCACAAAGCATCTCTAATGCACGTGTGGACATATATAACTGTATGGTTGCCTACTTCACATGTCTCACAAGTATCTCCGGTAACCATCATGTCTTAATTTTTTATATTGCTTTGTGGGAATCGTTGATTTTTTTCTGTGATAGTGTTTTTGTTAACAAAACACCTTATTAAAAAAAAAGGGGGGGGTTTATTTGTTTGGTGTAATTGATCATTTCTGAAACCCAAATTTTTCTCAGTCATATATTCTGGAAGTAAGTTCTGAGCTTAGTACTACTCCTAGAGAAGTGAAATTATTTTTAAACAGAATTTCAAATAGTGCTAAAAATCATTAAATCATTGAATACCATTAATCTGGATCCAAAGACTTAATTCATTTGCAGTGAAGCCCATCTTGGGCCTTAATTCCTTTTGATGATTCCTTTCTTATTCCTATTGTTCCAGTTTTCAGTTTGAAGACTATTCCACCTCATGGAGAAGACAGAAGCAAAGACAGAGCTTAGATACCCTAATTCTTCTGTCTTTCACCTCTGTTATACTAGTTTCCTTAACTAATAAGCTGAATTATGTTCCTTGTGTTACTACAAATATAACAATTATTCCCCATTTGGGTTCCTTTACCACTTTCGGTGGTTTTTTTTTCAACCATTGTTTCAAAAATAAGTTTAGAAAATTAAAAGGCTTGAAATACATAAGATGATAGTATTGTTACATAGCGTAATTTTTAATTGTTTTAATGTTTATTTATTTTTGAGAGAGAGAGAGAGGCAGAGTGCAAGCAGGGGAGAGGCAGAGAGAGGGATACACAGAATCTGAAGCAGGCTCCAGGCTCTGAGCTGTCAGCACAGAGCCCAATGCGGGGCTCGAACTCGTGAACCATGAGATGGTGACCTGAGCCAAAGTCTGACACCCGATGGACTGAGCCACCCAGGCGCCCCAATATTACAGCATAATCCTCTTATTAAAAAGATTCTTACTACTTTTTACATCAAGTACCAGATACTATTTATTGGAAGCCAGTTTTGCCCCCCTCAAAATTCCCTTAAAGATTTTTCTATCTCACAAAAGGATTTTTCAGAAAGCGAGACAGGAACTTTACATATATATGAGCTCAGATGTTACGTCCTCCTCAAAATACATCCGAGTTTCCTGCCGGTCCTAGCGTAACTAGCCCATCTTCTGTGCATGTGTAGAACTTTAAAGACATGTTTATTAGAGATTATTTTTTTGCTATGTCATTCAGAATTATTGTTTATTTTTATTTGTTTTTACCGAATTGAGAACCAAAAAGAACAAAGATAACATTACATTGCAGTACTGAAGAAAACCATCTGTGAAGCCAAAGCTTGAAGCTGACATTTGTTAGCTGTGTGACTTGGGGCAAATTGCTTCTACTCTCTTGCACCTCAGGTTCCGCATCTGTGAAGTGAATATCTAACGCTCATACCTTACTGTGAGGATTAAAGGAGCTGACACAACACTTAGAACCGGGTCTGGCATATTTCAAGCCCTGAATATATATTAGCTATTCTCCCACTCATCTTTATTCCCCACCCTCTCTGCTTCACCTTATTCTTTGCTTATGGCAAACGATCAATAAAAATTTAATGAATTTTGCCCCAAGATAGGTAGAGTATTCTTTTCCAGGCAAAAAGATCTTTGGGATATTTTATTTATTTATTTATTTATTTATTTATTTATTTATTTGGTATGGTGTTGCTTTTCTTGCATAGATCTGTTCTGGATAAAAAGTATATAATTCAACTGCCTTTTTTTTGTAGTGAATACCACCCCCCATTGTTCCATGGCAGCCAAAATTTAACGGCACTTTGCACAGTGTGGGCAGTGGCACATGATCATCTATTTCCTGATGTTTCTTTTTGTACCTGATCTAATCTCTTCCATATTCTCGGATTTTAGTTTTTCCCTGGATTTTTTTTTTCCGTTGGTTTGTAATTTTAGTTTGAACCTCTCTCTCAAAATTGTTTGAGACATGCCTCTGTCTTGCTGTCTTCTTTAATATTATCTGGGACCTGTTGGTCATTTTCCAACCTATCGTTCTCCTCCAAAGTCAAAACTTCATAAAGAAATGAAGGAGAGCACTAATTAAGTCCCCTCCCATGTATTTTTAATTTCTTATCTAAGACTTTGCATCACTACAACATTATAAGATTCTTCTGCTATTTGTAAATCTCCACAAATATCAGTAGATGAAGACGGGGGTGGGGAGGTGCTATTATTCGGTTACTGCACCTCGACATAAGCACTCCTGGAGGAAAGAACGATTGTAAGTTTGTAGCCTGGCATGGCTGCCTGTTACGGCTGTATATGGTAGCTTCTCTAACTCTTACCTTTTATAGTAATTTTTTCCCCCTGCTAACTGGGAAAATGTATACAAGTGGAGTTAGGAATTAAAGACATTGGCTATGCCAATATTGCAGTTTATCTACCCACTCAACCTCATTCCAGAAGGAATTTTTAACAAAAGTTGGGTAAGTTACAGCACCAGTATCTTAACAGTTTTGATGCCACTTTAAGTTCAAAAACAGTAACTCAGTATTGACACATATAATATTTGACAGTCATTGGGTTAAGCTTCATGTTAAAATCATATATCCTTAGTAATTTTTATCTTGGAATTGTGAATTTTAATAGAAAAATCTGCTTTAAAAGTTCCCTATTTCTCATAGTTATTACAAGACTTTGCTGTTTAGCTCTCTAGGAAGAACGTTATTAAATCAGCAGAATGTATGACTAACAATATATTCTAAGTCTTTATAAAATTATTATCTATCAGTCTGACTTTAATAATTCATCTTTGGCCAAAGTACAAATACTGGTTATGTCCCTGTTCTCTCTAACGCTTCTGGTCACTCATGTGTAAAATAAGGGTAGCAATTGTAAATTACTTCATAGAATTCTTGTGAGTTAAAGTATGTAAAAACATTATTACAGTGCCTGGCACCCAGTAAGCATTCAAAAAATGTTAGCTGATTAACCTTTGATATGACCACATACTCCAAATGAGGTATACATTCTCTACTTTTCTCTTTTAAATCTTCAAATAAAACGGTCATAAGACTCGACTTGTGCCTCTTTGGATTAACGTACATTTCCCGGAAGAGTATCTTTTAGAAGTTGCTCTATGAAGTTATCACTGTCCTACCCAGAAAACAGAGAAACTAGACAACTTCGTATTATTATGTCCTCTGGTCTTTGTTCATAATCCAAACAAACACAATTCCTTGAAACTTTATTGTTTCTATTATAAGAAATGAAAATACACACCGAGTAGGTAGTTCTTATCAAATACTTCAGATAATCTTTTATAGAACACATAGCTGTGCCTTCCTGTCACAGTGTTAAAAGGAAATATCTTGAGTATCAGTGTCTGTTTTGCCATATTTTTATTAAAAGGCCAAACTGCACATTAAGTTCATTTAATAGAGGCATCATTGTTATTATCGCCAAGCCTCCGTTTACTGCACAGTGGGTCCAGCTGCGGAAAGTTAGCTGTGACGGAGGCTGATGTCTATGAAGTACATCTAATCCATCTCATCAAGTTTATAGAGGACTTGAAGCGTAGCCAAGAAAATTAATGAGTGGCATAATTGAGCAGACTCAGCTGTAGAGTGATCGTGTTTCCTTTCACAGGATCGCAGTACTTGTATTGCTTCAAGTATAAATTTTTGTTAAATGTGTGAAAAAAATGAATGAGTGAAAGAAACCAACAAACAGAAAGACGGCTGGGCAGTAGTGGTTTCAAACTACTTAATCAAGGTGAAATTCTCTGTAATATTGTCCGAGGAGTGAAACGGAGTGCACAGTAGGTCTTTCAATGTCAGGACCGTTCCGTATTCGGAGGCGGCATCCTTCCAAGTGGCTGCTATTAAAACCTCCTTTCTTTCACGAAAAGATGATGATCGTTTGTGATTTCTTTGAAGGGTGGGGGTAGGTGTTCACGATGCCTTCATCAGAAAAAAAAATAAAAATTTGTAAGTCTTTGTTGGGCCCCGAGATTCTTTTCTGAAATTTTACTTGTCCATGAAATCAAACGTTACAGACATTGGTTGATTTTAAAGATGGCTTACATTGTTCCCTTTCAGGTCCTTCAGTTGAGACCAAAGAGTGGTGTCAGGGGATTGCATAAATCTCTCACGGACGTGGCCCTGGAGCACCACGAGGAGTGTGACTGTGTGTGCAGAGGGCACACAGGAGGATAACCGCATCAGCACGCACAGCCTCTCCCAGAGCAGTACAGCTCAGTGGCTGATCTGTTAGACAACTTGCGCATTATCTCCATCTGTAATCTCAGTTGTTTGCTTCAGGGACCTTTCATCTTCAGGATTTACAGTGTATTCTAAAAGAGGAGACACCACACGGAATTAGAAGTTGTGCAACGGCTCTTTTGAGAGGAGAGGCCCGAATAACAGGAGAAAAGGTCTTTGGTCCTGGAAAAAAAATGAATGTTGTGCATCACTAGCTAGTGACAGAGTTGCCTTGTGCTTACTCAGCTAGCTGTGTTCCGTATTTCAGCTGTCTCCATGTGGCTTAGGCTAATGTCAGTACGGGGAAAAAACTGTGCGATGAGCACCTGATTCTGTTGCCTTGCTTAACTCTAAAGCTCCATGTTCTGGGCCTAAAATCACAGAAATCTGGAATTGTTTCCTTAACATTCACATATATAAACCAGAGTGTTCTATGTCCTACAACCTTGGTTTTTAAAAAGGAAGGGTGTTACGATAAATCAAACTTGTGTCATGCTGACAGGAAAGACTGGATTTTCCATATTTCTTACTAAAATTTCCACCATTTAGAAGAAGAGAACTCTGGAAGAGACAAACCTGAAGAGTGGCCTTATCTTCACTTTATCTACAAGTTGGTTTATTTGTTTTATCGTGTACATTTTTATATTCTCCTTTTGACACTATAACTGTTTGCTTTTCTAATCTTGTTAAATATATCTATTTTTACCAAAGGTATTTAATATTCTTTTTTATGACAACCTAGATCAACTATTTTTTAGCTTGGTAAAATTTTTCTAAACAGAATTGTTATAGCCAGAGGAACAAAGATGATATAAAATATTGTTGCTCTGACAGAAATACATGTATCTCATGGTCATACGGTGCTAGAGCTTAGATTGATCTGTGTTTTAAAATATTGAAGTGGGAAATCAATAGAATTTGATAAGTTGCAAAGACTTTTGGAAAATAAATTATCATATCTTCTACCCCTGTTATTGGAAATGCAAATAAAAAGCAACCTATGAAAGTTAGGCATTCAGATTCAGAATCAACTACTAACCCCTAACCCTTCTTTTGGTTAATGTGAGCCTAGCTCAGAAGAATATAAAGCACCTTGAAGAAAGACTGGACAGCTTACTGACAAAGCGCACTCTGCTGTCCTATAGGAACACATCCTATTTATTGTGATGTTCTGGTTTTATTATCTTTAAACTCTGTTCCATACCCTTGTATAAATACATGGATATTTTTATGTACAGAAGTATATCCCGTAACCAATTCACTTATTGTACTCTTTGGCAATTGAAATGAAAATCAGTAAATTACTTTGCTTGTACAATGCTTAATATTGTGCCTAGGTTATGTGGTGACTATTTGAATTAAAAACGTATTGGATCACCAAATAAAAAAAAAAAATGTGGCTATTTTGGAGATAAACGGTGTGTGTGTGTGTGTGTGTGTGTGTGCGCGCGCACGCAAGATTTGTCTTGGCGCCAGGACAGTGAAGATCAAGTTTTGTGTTACCGTGGTTTCCGTTATGCAAAAGCCTGTGTCAATTCAAAAAAGACAGGTAGAAAAGTGTTAAGGATTCCCTGTCTCTTGTCGCCAATATTTTGGAGCTCATTTCTTTTTCTCCCTGGTCTTGATACTGATTTCTGGTATATTAAATTGCACCTGACTTGAAAGTTGTATGTGATTTGTGAAATGGTTAGTGATCGATCATATGGCAGTGTAAAACTGAAAAAGGAAAAAATCTTGTAACTTTCCACTGTCTTCATTTTCAATGGCAGCTATTAAGTTGGCCGGCAGGGCGGGGGGGGTGGGGGGGAGCATAAATTGATTTGGCATACAGACTAAACATACCTTGTATAGCACACTTCCAGGTGTGGGTCCCTACCTTCAGGTGCAGATTTCTATTCAGGGCTTGTGTCTTTGCCTTTCCACCCGCCCCAGAAGGCCAGGTAGGGCCCAGGGCCATGCTGTCTTCAGACTGCTCCTGTAGGCCTGGGCAGTACCCTTTCTTGGTACTTTTCCATCCAGCGGTCCTACCCTGCGCCCGACCACTTGGAGAACAAATACAGGACCATACAAATGCTGCCTTATTGACTTACCTCCTCGTGGTTTGGTCCCAGCCCTGCGGAGGCCTGCTAGACGTAGTTCACTGTGCTTCACGGAAAATGCAGTGCCCCGTGTCTCCCTCTTGGCAATTTGCAAACCGGCATTAGCATAGCAGAGACTCAACTGAATCTGACAGTAAATGACCTGTGTAACTGTGTGTGATCCAGCGCTTCCCACCATTGAATGGAACGCCTTCTTTCCCTCATATTTTTGAATGTTTCTTTTTTGTTTACTTACAAAATGGTGAAAGCCAGAAGAAATGACTCTATGAAGGTAGTCCCACATGCTGTCGCCAGTGAGTGGGAAAAGCCAACTGCTTTATGCTTACTCACTCATAGACCTTTTTGTGCATTGGACCAAAAACAAACAAACAAACAAAAAATAACCCACCCATGGCACCTGTGACCATAATTTTTCGGATTTCCAGAAAAATCTTGTCTGTATTGACCACAAGTGTTTTACATGTGATATATTGGATTAGTGCTTTGCCCCTTGAGAGGAACTGTTTTGCTACCTTGTGATTTTATTAAAATAAAAGAGCAATCCCTAACTGGCACAAGGCGGGCTTTCATGTCTATATTTTTCATTTCTGTATTTCATTCCCTTTCTTATCTAGCAATAAGTGTACGCACTGTGGGAAGGAACAAATGAGAGAGTAATGAGAATTTACACTGTGAAAACACCCTGGCTTCATTTAGCTATTCTCAGAGCATCCCTCTCTCAAGGTGCATTTACTTAAGCTTGTGACTGGACTCAAGGAAAGGCAGAAGATACAAGTCTCCCTCAACATCATATATTTAGTATAATGCAAAGCGCTTACCTCCAAAAAAAGATGCTGAGTTTTTAATGTATTTTAACTATATATTATAAATACATTTAAAAGTTATAAATAATCACAATCCTTTGCATGCATAAGAAGGAGTAGAAAGTTGAAAATATAATCGACCACTTGCCTGGCATCCTGTTTTTCCTTCATGCTTCATACGTAGTCAGTCAACAAGTCCCGTTGGCTTTTTACCTTTTCAAAAGTCTCTCTTGTGTCGGTGTCTACCTCTCCATGTCTGCAGCTGCAGCTTTGACTTAGAGCCACATGGCTCGCCCTCATTATGCTGCCCACTCTCCTTTCCCCACTTTTCTGGTCCCTGGTCTCACTCCCCTCTGATCCACCCTTTGCACAACTAACAGGGGGAGTCCTTCCAACAAATCTGATTATGTCCCTGGGGTGGAAAATTTACAATTGAACTCCGAAGGATTAAATTTTAATTCTTTGCATGACACTCAGAATTTATTATTGTCTCATTGTTCATTTTTCACCATCAAGCCTAACGTACAGCTCTCGTCAACGAATACCTAACAGTTTCATGAGAATAGCGATACTTGTGCACATCCCTGTGCTGGCACACGCTGTTCTTGGAAGCATTGTTCCTTTGCTTACTTACCTCAGTGGCTTCCTCTCAAGTCTCAGCTCAAATGCCACTCTTCAGCAAAACTCTTCTTCCTTAACTCCCACTTGAATTAAGCCATTTCTCCCATGCTCCCAGGAATATTGTAATTACAGATATTGTCAATTTATAATTACTCGCCCTCGTTTTGATGTCTCAGACTCCTAGTCTAACAAACAAATGAATAAGTGATTTTTTTTAACGTAGCAATGACTGACATCAGGCCCCCTGGAGACCCTAAATATCTCTGAACATCAGCACCTTAATCTGTAAAGTGAAAGAGTTAATAGATGGGTGCTGGGTATTTTTTATTTGTAAGCAATCCAGTCTACTGGTTATATTGGGGCACCTGCCACCACGATTACAGCTTGCAGATGAAAATGTTCCTTGTTAGTTTAAGTGATATAATGATTTTCTTCTTTAGCAGTGCTTTGAAACTACATGTTTGGTTTTCCAGTTAATGGTTTTTCTACTAACCGTATTTCAGATATCACTTCTATTCAACTTAGGGGCATTTAATAATTCATTTATGTATTCATGTTTTGGAGACATTCTATAGTATGATTAACTTTTGTGAGTCAGAGTTTAAAAGTCTTTAGATGTGAAACATGGACATCAGCAATTGATGATTCATAATCTCTACATCATTTACCTCTTGACTCATTTTGCATCGTCAATCCCAATGTACAATTGCAGTGAATACTCAGTTCTCGTAAGCACCAATATTCCTACATATGCTCGCACATGCTGGGTTCTCTTTTTAAAGCACTGTTCCTACACTAACCTATTTTAATAACTTCCTCTTTTGTCTGTCAAAATGTTAATTACATACTTTAGTACTCTACCTCAGAAAGCATTTGCCCAGCCACCTACACCAAATCCAATTTCATAACTGCCAAGCCATTCTTATTCAGTATAAATCTATGTAAAGTTTAAGGAAGAGATTTAGTATTCTGGTGGAAGTTTATTTTAAGATTAATAACTATCGCTTTTTAATTACATATGGGATCCCAACCAGGTTTCTTTTTTTTACAGAAATTAGAAATCTGATCCTAAAATGCACTTAGAAATGCAAGGCACCCAAAATAGTGAAAAAATCTTGAAAAATAGCCACATAGTTGGAGGACCCATACTTCCTGATTTCAAAATTTACTGCAAAGCTATCACAATACTGTGGTAAATTTAGTAAGTTTAGACCTACAGAACAATGGAATGGAATTGAGAGTCCAGAAATAGACCTTCACATTTATGGCCAATTGATTTTGACAAGGATGTCAAGATAATTCGATGGTGAGTGAGTATCCTTTTCAACATATGTGCTAGGACAACTGGATATCCACATGCAAAATAATGAATTTGGACCTTTACCTCACACCGTATACAAAAAGTTAACTCAAACTGAATCAAAGGTCTAAATGTAAGAGACATAACTATGGAACTTAGATTCTGCAGGAAAAAACTTTGAGGACCTTAGATTAAGTAGTCGTTTCTCAGAGATGACACCAAAAGCACAAGCAACAAAAGAAAAAGTGAGCATCATCAAAATTAAAACTTTTGCACCTCAAAAGACACAATAAAAATAAAAGATAACTTACATAATGAAAGAATATTTGCAATTCATATATCTGCCTGATTAGGGTCTTATATCTAGAATGTGTAAAGAAATCTTAAAGCTCAACAATAAAAAGATACCTAACTCTATTGAAAAATGAGCAAAGGATAGGGGCGCCTGGGTGACTCAGTCAGTTAAGCATCTGACTTTGGCTGAGGTCATGATCTCATGGTTTGTGAGTTCGAGTCCTGTGTCGGGCTCTGGGCTGACAGCTCTGAGCCTGGAGTCTGCTTCAGATTCTGTCTCCCTCTGCCCCTCCCCTGCTCTCTCTCTCTCTCTCTCTCTCAACAATAAATAAACATTAAAAAAAATTAAAAAAAAAAAAAGAAAAATGACCAAAGGACTTGAATACACATTTCTAAAAAAAAAAAAAAACAAAAAAAAACCCAACCATACAAATGGCCAATAAGGACACAAAAACATGACGAACATCATTAGTCATTAGAGAAATGCAAATCAAAACCACAATGAGAAACCACTTTACAGCTACCAGGATGGCTTAGAATCAAAAAGATGGACAATAATTAGTGTTGATGAGGATGTGCAGAAATGGACACCTTTATAAATTCTTGCGGTCAGGGCGGGGGGGGGGGAGGTGGTGCCTGGGTGGCTCAGTTGGTTAAGCATCGGACTCGGGCTCCGGTCATGATCTCATGGTTTGTGGGTTCGAGGCCCCTGTTGAGCTCTGTGCTCACAGCTCAGAGCCTGGACCCTGCTTCAGATTCTGTATCTCTTCTCTCTCTGCCCCTCCCCCACCTGCACTCTGTCTCTCTCTCAAAAATAAATAAACATTAAAAAAATTAAAAATAAAATAAAATAAAATATTGCTGGGGGGGTGGGGGGAGACAGCAAAATGTGGCCATGCAAGAAAACACTTATGCAGTTCTTTAAAGGGTTAAACATAGGATTAACGTATGAATCGGTAATTCTACCCGTAGGCATATACTCAATTGAAAATCCTACACACAAAAATACATAAAATATTTTTCATAATAGTCAAAACATAGAAACCACCAACGAATAAATGGACAAACGTGGTATATGCATACAATTGAATATTATTATTAGGCAATAGAAGGGAATGAAGTGCTGATAACTGTGGAACATGGATGAACCCTGATAACATTATGCCAAGTAAAAGAAGCCATTCACAAAAGGCCACATTTTTACAATTCCATTTACATGAAATGTTCAGGATAGACCGTCCTTAGAGAAGGATAGTATATGCATATTTGTCAGGGGCTGGAGGAAAAGGAAAAATAGGCAGTGACTGCAAATGAGCACAGGATTGCTGTTTGTAGTGATAAAAATATTCTGAAATTAGATAGTGGTGATACTTGTGTGAATGTCTGAAAACCATTGAATTATACGCTTCAAACGGTGGACATTTTGGCATTGGAATTACATATAATAAAGCTGTTTTTTAAAAAAATCATGGATATATGTATGCACTTCAATACTTAAGACATACCCACCCCCAGGAAAAAGAACGAACAAGGAATAAGTAAAAAAGCAAAGCAAAACAAAACAAAACAAAAAACAGGTCATCTACACTTCGATCACCCTTCTGCAAATCATTTCTATCTGCTCTCTGTATGCATACAGGTATGTAGATAAATGAATAGGTGGTGTAGTACACGGAATTATTGGTCTCAATTCCATCTCTTATAGTATTCAACATTTATGCCTTTGCCTTGGCTTAACAGTGGTTGGAGTATCCTTTCCCATTTGAATTTAGTCTTCACCATATGTCTTGCTCTAAGCCATAGAATAAAAGTGCCTGTGACACAAGCTGAGGCTTCATACGTGCTTGCACGTCTGGGTTTGCTCTCTTTGACTCCTGCCATCCTCAAGAAGAATACACCCCAGAGAGCTCACTAGTCCAAAAAGACACCTAGTGCAGACTTAGACCCAATCAGTGCCATGGAGTCAAGTCCTGCTGGGTCCAGGCAGTGCCTGGACTGACACGTGTCAGTCCAGGCACAAGTGCCTGGGGGACTCACAAATGATTCTTGTTGTAAGCCGGTGATTTTGCGGGTGTTTGGCATGCAACATTATGTGACAACGGTTGACTAATACATATTATTTCATTTAAATGAGGTCGTATAGTACAACCTATGTTTTAGTAAAACGATCATGTATACCTTCGTTTGAAACTATGGACCAAAGACCTTGAAACGGAACAACAAAAATACACTTTGGAAAATGTGCCATCGACACAAAATGTTTCCATACAGTCCCACTAAAGTTGTGAAAAAAAAAATGTTACCGAAAACACTAAAAGCACGGGAATACTTGCTAAGCACCTGCTTTTATTTCAATCATTACCTGCTAATATACTGTTAAGAAACAAGGAGAAATAAACTGACAATTTATCCCACCTCTTCATGCTCATTTTTTAAATTATATTATATACTTTATGTTTTTTAATAAATATTTACTTAATATAGAAGCATTAAAAGCATTTCATAATAATGTTTTATATTTATATTTTAATAAACTCCTTTATGTCATGAAGAACTTTGGGGAATTTTCATCTGTTTTTTTAGTTTATTGCTCTTTCCAAACTTTGCTCTCTCTCTTTCTCTCTCTTTCTCTCTCTCTCTCTCTCTCCTCTTTTTCCCCTCTTTCCCTCCCTCCCTCTTTCGTCTCCTTCCTCCCTCATCTTCTCTCCTCCTCTCCTTCCTTCCCTCTTCCCTCTATTTTTTAAACATAAGATTATTTGCATCATTTCTGTGTCTTTACGCTGTTTTCTGATCATTTACACAAGGCATAGTTTGTGTCCAGACTACTGTTTACCCTGATGTGGGAAGAGTGATTTCTTGATTCCATTTTTACTTTTCTAACCCTTGTTTGCCAGTGGGATGACAGTTTGCAGATGAACTATTATATTCTATTTAGTTTTGTTTCTTTTGGAGGAAGGAGGTTGAGAGCACTTGGAATGTGCAACCTTTGATGAAAGAATTCTGCTCAGTTCGCTCTCAAAGTGTCATTTGCTGAGATGCACTGTGGCAGAGGCATGCATCCATTCTTCTTGGAGTGAGAAAAGGGGCCAGATCAAATAGGTTTCAGATCTTATAACTCAGTGTGAAGACCTTCAGGCTATCCTTTCATCTGAGGGCATCAGTCTCTACTTTTCAATTTCCATGTTTCGTCCGAAGCTCCTCAGAATCGACTTTCCCTTGCCCTTCTACTCACAGCGGAGAAAAGATAACACTACCTCCTCTGACTGCTTCTCTTCAAAGTTAGCTGGATTCCTGAGGATGCTTGGATCCGTAGTTCAGAAAGAGACGTTGGAATGGAAATTAGCCTAAGCCTCATCATAAAGCTACCCTTTTGTTCTTAAACTATCCTCCTCTGAAGTTTATAGCAGGAAGCATGTCTCTCGCTGGATGCTGTTAGCAAATGAATTCTTTGTTGGACTTGTGTTTCCGCAATCCAACTCTCCTTCACTGGTACTGTCCCGATATTACGTAATATTTCTATGTGGAAAATTGTTACGATTTTAGCAATAATTTAATTTTTGCTTAAACTTTTGTTCTTTGCTACTGAAATAGGCTATTTCCAGTTTTTTGACTTGTAAACTTAAAATTATATGGCCCATAAAAGCTTTTGTATTTGTATTTATATCTTGTTACAGATTTCATTTAACAGGTTATTAACACTGCTCAGTACTAGGTGGGCTGCTGATACTCTCCCCGTTTGTAGAGAAAACAGAGATTTCACCGTATTCTCTTTTGCTGTGAGATAAGGTCCAGCACAAAATTCAAGGGGGGGAGTAAAATAATTCTCTAAGCTGACTTTAAAACAATTTGTACAAGTACTTTTTAACCTCCTGTTTAGAAAAAAAAAATCAAGTTTTTATAAATTTTACAATGGTCTTAACTCCATCTAGTAAGCAAATATTTTACTAAGAAGTACAGAATTCAAGTTCTTTTCAAAGAGTTTAGGATTAAGCCCTTAATTGACACCTCTGATGTAAGTCAAATACGTGACAGCTCACTAAACACTATTTGAGGTTTCTGTTTAATCAAAGGAGAGCTTACAAAAAAAAAAAAAAACATTTTATCATTTTTAATACAGCTCTTTGAGAAACTTTCCGCTGGACTTACTGATAGACAACCAAAAATATATATAAAATATCTTTTGTACAAAATAACTTAGCTTCTGACAGAGCTAAAATGTCTATATATTTAGTAATAATAAGCAATAGACAAATGTTGAGAAGCAATCCTTTCAAATCTGGAAAATAAGATGCATTCCTATTGTTCCATATTTAACGTGTACAGGGAATAAAATTAATATCTCTTAATCCATTGACGCTAATTTTTTAAAGATAGTACCTACGGTAGCGATTGTCTTCCAAATTTCCAGACATTTTAATTTCAAATAAGTATTCATAGACCAGCAGCTACGGGTCATATCTATCAGGAAAGAAATCTGACAAGAAGAGTAGGGATTACATGAATAATTCATTGGCTAGAGGTTGATTTGCTTTGTTTTCAGTCTAAAAGCTGTGATCCGAAAACTGGATTTGCCAGCATTTGGACAGAAGTATCAGGAAGGAAGCTGAGTGTGCTCCCTCCAGCTTAGTTTATCAATGTGCTAGTGTCTGAGGGGCTGCTGTGCTTTTCCAACGTGAGAAGAACCTGACCTTAAACAAACAAACAAAAAAAAGTATAAAATGAAAAGGCTTCAAATGACCAATTCTATGTGTAATATCTTTAGAGGTTTTCCGGAAAACATAATAATTTAATAAAGGAATTTTGATCACCGTCATACATTTTAGTAGCATAGTGTGAATGATTTGCTCAAAATCTTACTGTATTTCATAGGGCTTATCTGTTTTGACAATACATCGTATCTTTGTTGTTGAAATAAAGGCATACAAAGTGTTAACAAGACCTAAGTCTTATTGCAGTCTTCACTGGCATGGTAATAAATCATAGTGATTTGTTTTTAAACTTTTTAAAAAAATTTTTTAATCTTTATTCATTTTTGAGAGAGAGAGAGAGAGAGAGAGCAAGTGGGGGAGAAAGAGAGAGAGGGAGACACAGAATCTGAAGCAAGCCCCAGGCTTTGAGCTGTCAACACAAAGCTTGATGCGGGGCTTGAACTCATGAACTGTGAGATCATGACCTGAGCCGAAGTCAGATGCTTAACCAACCGAGCCATCCAGGTGCCCCTGTTTTTAAACTATTTTTTATCCAAAGATACTTACATACTTTGCAATGATTATTTTCGTGGAAAGTGTGTGTGTGTGTGTGTGTGTGTGTGTGTTTACAGTTTTTCATCTTAATTTTTGCAGCTGGAGATGGAGTCAGGAAGTGAGAATGTGACATGACTGAATAATCTACATCACACACAGGCATGTAAAAACATTTGAAGAAAATCATGAGGTTCGTGTTTGGTTTCCATTCATGGAAAAGGCAAACTATTTGGCATGCATACGAATCTGCTTTTAAAATTAACCTATGAACAAATAAAGCCTGTGTTCTTTCTTAAAAGCAAACTTCCTTTCGACTATATCAAAAGTGTTTCCCAATATCTATTCAAAAAACCTAAACCAGGGGCGCCTGGGTGGCTCAGTCGGCTAAGCGTCCGACTTCAGCTCAGGTCACGATCTCGCAGTTCGTGGGTTCGAGCCCCGCATCGGGCTCTGTGCTGACAGCTCAGAACCTGGAGCCTGTTTCAGATTCTGTGTCTCCCTCTCTCTCTGACCCTCCCCCGATCATGCTCTATCTCTCTCTGTCGCAAAAATAAATAAACGTTAAAAACAAAACAAAAAAAAAAAAAACCTAAACCATAAGTTCCCAGCAAAATCCTGGAAGCAAAGCAGGTCATGAAACCCTCTACCTTCCACCCCCAGATTATTGCTGCTTCCAACAAGTATGATAACGGATGCATAAAGTCGCTAATATGCCAACTCATCACCCCTGCAGTTATAGCTTATCAACTTCTGGTCCAGAGATGCTTAAATACTTTAACAAGGAATGGCTTGAACCTTTCAGCCCAGACCATCTCCCCCTCAAGCTTCATAGGCAACCATCAGTCCCATACTCATCCCATGGAAATAAAGTCATCAATGGCCCCAATAACCAGCCTACCACCTCATATCTAATAATTTGTCAGTGAAGTTTAAATAAAGAAATGCAGAAGTCCATATCCAAATTACTCTTCTAAGATCTCTCAAGTTTCCGTTTGGCCAATGAGATGATTTGCGGCTTTTTAACCTCATGTAACCCCTGGTTAGGTACCTGGATAGTGTCCTGATGTTATAGATGCAAATTCCTGGTATGTCTCAGAACCGCCCACCAAAAAGAATAAAAATCCACTAAATTTCCTTTTTGGTTGCTTAACCAACTGACAATAAAATTGGCTTCTAGAATTAACATTTGTATGGAATTGATCCAGTTTATGAGTGTAAAAGATAATTAGAATAAAAAAAAAATGGACTTTGAGGCTGTCAAGTCTTCAAGGCAATAACTGGCTTTACAGCCTAACCTGTGTGTTAATAGAAACCTCAACCTCTTTTCTTCATCCGTTAAATCAGTGAGTAGTTTAAACTAGATGATCTTTGAGATTTTTCCCAGCATGTCCATTTAAAACTTTGCATGAACACATTCACAGAGAGGGAAGACACTACCCATTGGGTGAGGATTCTGATGACCAGTTCAAACAAAAAATCTGCCTTCCTATAACTTCCATTCATCAGTCCAGGTTTGATCTGTGAAACGATTAAAATGATCTCCTTCAAATATTGGAAAACAACCCACAGATTTCCCCTACGTGTTACCTTCTGCAGGTAAAACTTACCAGCCCGTTGACTAAACTTCGTATGTCATGGTGTGGTCATTGTGTTCAACTGCTTGTCCTGAAACTGCATCACATATCGCAGACTGATCTGGATGTGGTGCTCTCGTCAAAGCAGCCTGTGTTTGCATTAGCTGGTCTAGCACCTTGTAAGAAAAGTGCAGTTCCTGTACTTCTAGGATCAGCATCGCCTGGAACTTGTTAGATATGCAGAAATCGGAGCCCTACAACAGACCTACTGACTTAGAATTTGTATGCTAACAAGCCTCATAATGATTTATGTCCACATTAAATTTGGGGAAGCACTGACATGGTAGAATCATCTAAGTACTGGTGTACATTGAGCTCATTGTCAACTGCAAACCACAAGCAAGTCAGAACTCTGAAACCCCGAGCTGATGCAACTGACTTCTGAAAAAGGAATGTATGTTATACTGATGGTTGCCAGTAAATATAGGCGATGCCCCTAGCCACCCTCTCTCTTAAAACTCTTCCTTTTCTTGTTTCCCAGGACACCTGCATGCTGATCCATGATCTGAGCCTTGCGTTTCAGTATCTTTTGTGCTGATTTCTGTCTACTCACTCTTGGTTCTATATATGCTTTTTCCAGACTCACCCCCTGCCTTTTCATGATTTCAACTGCCATCCATCGGCTGCTTATTTTACATTCCATGCCTCTGGCCTTGTTCTTCTGAAGTCCAGTTCAGTTCAACTGAACCATCCACCTGAATGTTCTACAGGTACCACTTAAATGGAATCCACCTTAACTGTCTCTTCTCCCAATTTCTTCTCTTCTTTTGTTTCTGTTAGTTAGTTAACAGTATCTACCAAGTTATTAACTTGTGAAACATTCTAAACCCTTCCCTCTCCAACCACACTGTTACATCTATCAACCACCCAGCACCATCAACTTTGTTGATGAATCAATCTTTCTGTACCCACTCTCACTGCTTCAGCTTAGGCCACCATTGTCTATCAAGCTTTATCATCAATTGCTTAACAAAATGTTTTTCCTCTTACCCATTATTACTCTCTCTGCACTACCTTTGCCCCTTTTCCAGCTCCCCCCTCCAGCCAAACACACAAATCACTTTTTATTTTATTAATTTTAATGTGTATTTATTTTGAGAAAGAGTATGCACATGCATGCTTTTGGGAGAGACAGAAAGAGAGGGAAATAGAGAATCTTAAGCAGATTCCACCTTCAGCACAGAGCCCAATACGGGGGCTCGAACTCACGATGGGAAGATCATGACTGAGCTGAAATCAAGAGTCAGACACTTAACCGACTCAGCCACCCACCCAGGCGCCCCTAATTTTTCTGTAACAATGCATCTAAAACAGATTCCTTCTCCCTCAAAAATCTCCTATGTCACATTAATATGACAATAAAGTTAATACAACTTTACAATGATTCCAGTCCTGACCTCTACTAAAACTATTCTATCAGCTCTTTCTTCCGCCATGCATTGCCTCAGCTAGTACCTTCATAAAGGTCATTTATTCTGACTTAAATGCCTTTCTCATTTTCTTTTATTGCAAAAACTTATTCGTCCTTCTAGACCTTGTTCAAATGTCACTTCCCCTGAAATGCCTTCACAGATTCGTGATGTTTCTATTAAGTGTTTGCTTTGTAGATTATACAAACGGAACACAACAGTTCCCTTGTGTTGTTGTGCAAGGGCTTTAAAGTCAAGTCGGTTCTGGTCCTAACTACATGATCTTTGGCCATTTATTAATCATCTTGATTTCCCACTTTGCTCAAATGTAATTCAGAGATCAGAGTACCACTACTAAAACTTAGATTATGTCAGTAAAGTATTAATCAAGGTGGCTGGTACACTGTAGGTGTTAAGTAATCACTTGTGCCTTATAAACACAATCATTTAGATTTGACTTAGTCTCCCCTTAGCAGATCGTGGACAACTGTCAGGAAGCCCTGGTCTAACCTGATGTCTAACGTTTGCAGCTAGTTCTGAGCCTACCATAGAATAGATGGTATGTTTGTTAAATTGAGATCCTCCTGAAATATTACATTTCACCTCAGTACCGATTTCATAATCCACACAAGGAAAAAAAAATTCCCAAACCCCTTGGATGACACAGCCATCTATATGCATCATCCATCAACATTTTAAAATCTTCCTTTCTTTACCCAAATATTCCCTCCCCCTCCTTTTTTTTTTCTTCTTTAAACGGAATATATCCTGCAATCTCTGTGATCACCTTATCCGTGTCATTGTACTCATATTTGGCATAGTCATAAAATTGTGTTTCTCAACCTATTACTGTTTCAATCTTCATTTTGTTTATTGATGATACTCTGTATTTATGTGCAGATATTTCAGTCAGAAAGATTACTCTTACCTATGTCCTAGGGCATTTGCTCCTCTGAGGTTCTTCCTAAAGAATACTTACACTTTTCAAAGTAGTCTGTTAATTTTCTGTTGTTTCAAGTTGCAAGCTATTCAACAGTGTGGCCAAATCACCTACCAGAAACCCCTTCCTGTACTTGTAAAAGGTAAATATCTACGAGTATTTTGAGATAGATTTCCTTGGAACTATCATAATGAAGATAAACAAACTCAATTTTGGTTAAACTTATGGAGAGAGGTTCCTGTGTGGCTCAGTCAGTTGGGCATCCAACCCTTTCTTGGTTTTGGCTCATGTCATGATCCCAAGGTTGTGGGGTCAAGCCCTATGGCAGGCTCTATGTTGAGCGTGCAGCCTGCTTAAGATTCTCTCTCTCTCTCTCTCTCTCTCTCTCTCTCTGTCCCTTTCCCCCTGTTCTCTCTCTCTCTCTTTCTCTTAAAAATAAACTAAAATCCATGGGGAATTTTTCCATTAAGATAAATTTCCCCATTTTATATCTCAGCAAGCTTTTAAAGTTCAGAATTTATTGTGTATTGATAATGTGAAATCAAAAAGTAACTGTCAGGGATCCTTGTGCATAGGGATCACTCTGTTGTATCTTTCCATAAAAATAAATGACTTAGATATGCAACTCTGCAATTGCTATGTAAATTAATGGGAAACAGGATTCAGTTATGGAATTTTCTCAGAAAATCAGCATAGCTCTCAATGTAAATGTGACCCTCCTCTAAAATTCTACCACTGAAATCTGCTTTCATATTTTAGCACTTAGAGCAAGAGCTCTTACACTGAGGTCCGTGGACACACTTGGAATTACCTATGAACTTCATGATTTGTATGTGGACATTTTGTAAACACATGTATTGTCATTTTTCTAACTCTGTCGAAGGACTTGATGCAAAAAGTTTATGAGCCATCACAGACAGAGCTAGAAGGCAAACAAGGTAGTAATGATTCTCTACTCTCTACATTTCTGGAGAGTAGAGATAGGAATAAGCCTGAATCTGGTGCTAAAGTATGTAGAGACTTATCTGTGACAAAAGTCCACAGAGTGGGATGGGATGATTTACTTAGAGATCGTCTCTTTTACCAGCACTGTAGTTGTTAACTTGTATTTTAGTTCCAATGAAAACAGTCCCTACAAATCAAAGCCCTTGGGAATCAGGGTAGTAGCCTCACCATAGGTAAAATGTAAAGTTCAAGGGATGCTTCAGTGCAAGGTGAATTTGACTTACAGAACCACAGGAAGAGTCTCCTGGATTAAGTTGCCAGATATATGTCAGTGATAATTACTAAGAAAGGAAACAGAACCCTCTTTGGTGATATTATGGGAGAGATGACAGACAGTGCAACAAAAGCTTAAGCACATTAACCTCTGGTCAATTTTGGACTCACCTCCAACATTGCGAACTCCTAATTTTCATGCATTCAGAGGCAGAGGCTCTCTCCTCCCTATGAAAGTAAATCTCACCATGCGCTTCACAAAGAAACCATGTGGCTCCGACAACGTAGTCCAGGTTTAGAATAGAATCAGATAAGCATAATTGGTATCAGAAAAGCATAATTGGTTGGAACATGACCTAATAGGTTTCTAACATGTTAATAAACCATGTCCCTGAGGTGATGTCTTCCACTTGGGATTTGGTTTCATATTCGTTTCAAAAAGTGCACACACATTCTTCAGGCCATTCAAACACAAAATGTACGTGCGATGTATTCAGTTTTTAACATATGAAGCATATGTGACAGCAGCAAGAATAAGCTTTTAATAAAGCCTACTACTGAAGTTTCGGAAGAGTGTTGACTAGATTTCTATTAATAAAATATTTTCCCTAATGTTAACTTTGGGCTTAATTGTTTGCCATTATCTCTTATAAATTTGGTTTCATAATGTCAGTCCTTTCCCCCAGCCTTTTGCTATTAATATTGTATAATGAACGCTTACCCCATGGCATAAAGTTTTATAATTTAATTGAAT
Organism: Panthera onca; assembly: GCF_046562875.1. Lineage (NCBI taxonomy): Eukaryota > Metazoa > Chordata > Mammalia > Carnivora > Felidae > Panthera > Panthera onca. Next base: position 133,998,020 of record NC_138342.1, on the reverse strand, counting down.
GATTTTGTAATATTATGGTGTGTGGATATACCATTATTTATTTGTATCTTCTCCTTCTATAAAAAATGTGTTTCTTTTTGTTATTAAGTACACATCTTGGATATCCAGATAAATCAATCCCTATGATAAATACGGTGGTGGTTGGCTATTGTTCTAAATCCATTATGAATAAATTACAATGAAACATATGTGTGTTATTTATCAGTAATAATGATACAAATAATGCATGTTGTTTTTGTAGCGGAAGGGGTCTTTTGTTTTACTGAGTCATTCCATAGCCCCTGCTATATTCCTAGCAGGCAGAAACCTTCTGTCTACAGCTTGAATCATGCATAGTATCAGGACAGTATCAGGAGGTAATAAAATACTTTGATCTCTTTTGAGAATCTTTATTGTTCAAATAGTCCATTAACATTGGAACTTAATTTTTTAAATATATTTTTAATTAAGCGGAAAATCCACATGTTTCTTGTATGCAGATTGCTACTTCAGTTAAATGATTTTCTCTTTTTCGTCTCTTAGAAATTACTTCAGTTTAAGTATAGAGACCATTAAACTACAGGGCTTTGGTTTTGGTTTTTGTTTTTTTTTTTTTGTCTGTTTAGCTTGATAATTTCCATTATAATTTTAATAATTAAGTTAATTAAAGTATCTGACAATATGGATCACCTTTGTTGTGTAGTTTTAGTTACATGCTTGTCATTAATACAGGAGCAAAACTACGTGAATTTTCCCTAAAGCTTATTGCAGATTTTTTCTCCTTATATGTCAAGTAGGGAATTGATCGTGTATTTGCAGTGTTTGTAGCAATGGGTAGACCTAATCTAGGCAGTAATACTAAAAACCCACAATGTAAACTTAAAAGGGCTATCACAGCTTAACAGAGAACTGTAAAACCTCAAAGGGAATGAGAAAAATGATTGTTTAAACCACAATGAGAAACAGGTGCCGGCTGTGAAAACTTCCCTTAAAAAATCTTGGCGATTTTGCATTCAGGTATTTGTTTCTTTAATGCCGAGATAATCTCAGCATTTTGTACAAGCAGCAGTGAGGAATAAAATCTGCTTTATGACCTTGTGGATTTGCTAACATTCCATTCATAGAATCTGAGCCCGTGTGCCTGCACACACACATACACACACACACACAAGTGCACACAGGTCCACATACACACACGGTGTCACGCATACACACAGCATGCACATGCACCGTATCAAAATGGGCATAATGTGAAGTTTAGAAAAAAGGGATTCCATATAGATTATTATTTTCTGAAAGTGCTGAATAAATTTTGGAGCTATGTCTGACACTTAATGGGTACTCGGTATTTGTTGTCGACTCGTTGAGTAAATAATTGAGTTTATAAATGAAAATACTAACATAAAACAAGAATATTATGAGAGTTTAGGGGTGCCTGGGTGGCTCAGTGGTTTGGGCGTCCGACTTTGGCTCGGGTCATGACCTCACGGTTCGTGGGTTTGAGCCCCGCGTCAGGCTCTGTGCTGACAGCTTGGAGCCTAGAGCCTGCTTCGAATTCTGTGTCTCCCTCTCTCTCTGCCCCTCCCCTGCTCATGCTGTCTCTCTCTGTCTCTCAAAAATAAATAAATGTAAAAACAATTCTTTTAATTGTATATGCCAAAGTAAATAAATTCAATGCTCTAAAATACTTTTTTTTTTAAAGGAGATAGGCAGGAGGAAACTTCTGGAGATGATGGATATGTTTATTTAATTGTGGTGATTATTTCACAGGGTGTATGCATATAGTCAAACCCATCAAATTACTGTATACATTAAATATGTGCAGTTTTGGTGTATCAACTATATTTCAAAAATGCTGTTAACAGGATAAAATTTTAGATACTCAAAGTAAGTAAATTTATGCTCTAAAACATTCATGTTTAATGTTTCCTTGACAAACCCTGTAGAATCTGGGTTTTATTTCAAGTAACTCAATGTTGCCTTGTATCAAACATACAGATTAAATTCAGTGTTTAAGATATGCTTTGCATACTGGCACCTGGGTGGCTCAGTGAGTTAAGCCACCGACTTCAGCTCAGGTCATGATCTCACAGTTCACGAGTTCGAGCCCCACGTCAGGCTCTGTGCTGACAGCTCAGAGCCTGGAGCCTGCTTCGGATTCTGTGTCTCCCTCTCTCTCTCTGCCCCTCCCTAACTCGCACTCTGTCTCTCTGTCTCTCTCTCTCTCTCAAAACAATGAATTAACATTAAAAAAAAAAAAACAAGAACAGTTTGGGGTGCCTGGGTGGCTCAGTCAGTTAAGCGTCTGACTTCTGCTCAGGTCATGATCTCACGGTTCACGAGTTCGAGCCCCACGTCAGGCTCTGTGCTGACAGCTCAGAGCCTGGAACCTGCTTCAGATGCTGTGTTTCCCTGTGTCTCTGCCCCTCCTCCACTCATGCTCTGTCTCTCTCTGTCAAGAATAAACAAACATTAAAAAAAATTTTAAAGAAATATATGCTTTGCATATAAGATTTACCTATCTGCCATTTTTTCATGTTGTGTCCCCACTTTAATAACTTTCTTTCTGTAATATGTCTACATCCTGGCTTAAATAAAACCTGCAAGCACATTGTGATTCTTAAACCTAAAAAAGTGATTTTTAAAAGTTTTGGGCCCATTAGCTTCTTTTATTACTGTTTCTCAGTGCTATAGTATAAGGAAGGACACTTTCTAATTAGGAAAAAATTGATGTTTCTTTTTTTTTTCCATTTTAGTAGTTCAATATTGTACATTACCATAGGGAGTTAAATTAGTAATATTGTATTTCTAAGAGAATTTCCTTTACTCCTTTGTACTTAAATGAGAAGTAGGATTGCTTCATTTCCCTTGACAAAAGTTTGGAAGCCAGAAAGAGCCTCTGTTAAATAGTTTTCAACTCTGAAATCTGCATTTCATATATTAAGCTACCTCCTTAATGCACTTTTATGAATGAATTGAGTTCCCTACCTCACTTCTTTCTGATGGCTAATGATTTCCATAAAACTGATTTCTAGCATCTGCCTATATTTTACTACTATTTCATTGCTGTATTTCGGAGAATATGTTTCTTTTGGTAATTTCTGCACCCCTAGAAGATATTTCTGGTAACAGTAGTTAGAGCCATTGTGAAAGGCAATAAAGTATATGGTGGTTTAGAAGTAGGGCTCTAAGGTCAAAGAGAACACGGTTGAAATCCCAGCCATACCAGTTATCAGTCATGTTACCTTGGAGAAAGCAATTAACCTCTGGAAGTCTGGGAGTCCTCAACTCATAAAAAGAAAGGGATAGAAACAATACTACCTTTTCAATGATTAAAAAAAAAAAACATTTTTAATGTTTATTTATTTTTGAGAGAGACAGAGACACAGAGCATTAGCTGAGGAGGGGCAGAGAGAGGAGGAGAGACACGAAATCTGAAGCAGGCTCCAGGCTCTGAGCTGTCAGCACAGAGCCCCATATGGGGCTTGAACTCACAAAAACCATGAGATCATGACCTTGGCCAAAGTTATATGCCCAACCTATTGAGCCGCTCCCCTTTTCAAGTATTTTAAGAGTTAAATGAGGGGTGCCTGGGCGGCTCAGTCGGTTGAGCATCCGACTCTTCATTTTGGCTCAGGTCATGATCCCAGGGTCACAGGATCAAGTCCCGTGTCAGGCTCTTCACTCAGTGTGGAGTCTGCTTGAGATTCTCTCTCTCCTCCTCCTCCTCCTCCTCTCCCTCTCTAAAAAACAATAATAAAAAAAAAGAATTAAATGAGAAAGTCCACAGAAGCTACTTGGTCTAGTGCCTTGAATAATGTATGCACACAGTAAACATGAGCTATTTGTATTTTTATTATTAGTTGCATTCAAATTTCTGTATTTGTTTTGCTACCTGACTTTGTAATTATCCTTAAAATTGTAGTTTCTCGTGGCTGTTCACTTGACCACTTGCTCTTCTCACTGTGAAGTGCAAGCTTCATGGAGCTCTTGGGTCCTGATATAAATAATGCTGACGCCTCTTCTCTTCACATTCTTGGAAGCGATTTCTTCTGATCACAAGTGATGAGCGATCTGCCTCTCTCTGCAGCTCTCCGTGGTTGATAGGGTGGTGGGAGCTTGACATAACTGAGCCATCGCTTCAGAATTTTTTTAGAGGATTGTATCCAATCTTGGGGTACCATCATGTTCCAAGTGGCCATGGAGCCCTGTGGTCATATCAGAGAGAAAGCCAAGGGGATGCTTTGAAGGGAGAAATGAGGCCTGATGGCTTATGAGATATAGGTGTGAGCGTATTTGTTGAGAGAGAAGACTGTATAGGGAGGTGAGCCTTCTAGAGATGTGGAGAATAGTTTTAAGACTACTGAATGAGTAGAGGAGGTCTGCCTGTGGGCTCACAGAGGGCAAGAGAGAAATGTGAGGGGCTACAAAACACAGAGATTAGTAACATTACTAGGTACACAATGCTTGGCTTCCTGTGAGACTCCTTATATTCTCAGAACCCATGTGAAAAATCACTGCTTTTAACATTATATGTTACTACTTTTCTGATACTGAAATATAGATGTCTCCCGGAACAGAGAATTTCTTTAACTAGCATACATAAAATAGAATGTCACAAAGGCTTATTTCCAAAAATAAGAAGGATTCAGACAGAAAAAAAAGCAGTTGAAATATTTCTAGATGAAATTATGTGTTTTAACTTACCTGACCTTTCACTCTTCTATGATGCAACAGTACATGATTTAAATGACCCCATTTTCCCTTTAGCACATTTCATGGCAATCAATTGTTTTCATGATGTGTCCCCTATTAAATGAAAAGTTTCTTAAAAAGAATTACTAGGTCTTATTCCCCTAGTGTGATCCCCAGGGCCTGAAACAACAGCTGGTGAATATTGAAACAAAACAAAAAACCTTGAAATCATACTTGGAGGTTTAGGTGTTTTGTTTTGTTTTGTTTTTGTTTTTTTCTTTTTCCCCCCAACAATTCTATACATTTCTCAGTGCTTGTCAGCATAAGTCTACTCTTAATCCCTTCTATCTATTTCATTCATCCCCCCACCCACCTATCCTCTGGCAACCAGTTTGTTCTCTGTATTCAAGAGTCTGGGTTTTTTGGTTGTTTGTTTGTCTCTTTTTTCCTTTTTTTTTTCCCCTTTGTTTTATTTATTAAATTCCACAAATGAGTGGAATCATTTGGTATTTGTCTGTCTCTGAGTGATTCATTTCACTTAGCATTATACCCTCAAGATTCATCCATGTTGTTGCAAATGGCAAGATTTCATTCTTTTTTTGGATGAGTAATACACACACACACACACACACACACACCACATCTTCTTTATCCATTCATCTGTCAATAGACGTATGTTGGCTACTGTAAATAATATTGCAATAAACATAGAGGTACGTATATCTTTTCACATTAGTGTTTTCATTTTCTTTGAGTAAATACCCAGTAGTAGAATTACTGGATTACATGGTATTTCTATTTTTAATTTTTTTAAGGAATCTCCATACTGTTTTTTTTTTAACAATATTTGCTTTTTTTTTTTTTTTTACCAATTTGCATTCCTTCCAACAGTGTACAAGATTTCCTTTGTCTCCACATCCTTGCCAATGCTTATTGTGTTTTTTTTCTTTTAGCCATTTGAAGGTATCAGGTGATATCTCATTGTGGTTTTGATTTGCATTTCCCCAATGACGGTGATGTTGGGCATCTTTTCATGTGTCTGTGGGGCCTCTGAATATCTTCCTTGGAAAAATGTCATCTGCCAATTTTTAATTGGATTTGGGGTTTTTGGTGTTGAGTTGTGTAAGTTCTTTATATATTTTGGATACTAACCCTTTATTGGATATGCCATTTGCAAATATTGTTTCCCATTCAGTAGGTTACCTTTTTGATTTATTGATAGTTTATTTTGCTGTGCAAAATGTTTTTATTTTGATGTATTCCCAAAAGTTTAATTTTGCTTTTCTTTACCTTGCTAAAGAAGACATATCTAGAAAAATGTTTCTATGGCTGATGTCAGAGAATTTACTACTTAAGCTTTCATCTAGGAATTTTATGGAGTTAGGTCTTACATTTAGGACTTTAATCAATTTTGAGTTAATTTTTGTGTATAGTATAAGAAACTGACCCAGTTTTATTTTTTTACATTTAGCTGTCCAGTTTTCCCAACACTGTTTATTGAGGAGACTGTCCTTTCCTCATTGTATATTCTTGCCTCCTTTACCCATTTGCAGCTACGTGGATGGAAATGGAGGGTATTATGGTAAGTGAAATTAGTCTGTCAGAGAAAGACAAAAATCATATGACTTCACTCATATGAGGACTTTAAGAGACAAAACAGATGAACATAAGGGAAGGGAAACAAAAATAATATAAAAACCGGGAGGTGGACAAAACAGAAGAGACTCATAAATATGGAGAACAAACTGAGGGTTGCTGGAGGGGTTGTGGGAGGGGGGATGGGCTAAATGGGTAAGGGACATTAAGGAATCTACTCCTGAAATCATTGCTTCACTATATACTAACTAATTTGGATGTAAATTTTAAAAAATAAAAAATAAAGTTAAATCAAAAAAAAAAAGTGGCCCAGTTTTATTTTTTTTACATGTAGCTGTCCAGTTTTCCCAACACTATTTACTGAAGAGACTGTCCTTTCCTCATTGTATATTCTTGTCTCCTTTGCCAAAGATTAATTGACCATAAATCACATGGGTTTATTTCTGGACTGTATTCTGTTCTGTTGATCTATGTGTCTGTTTTTGTGCCGGCACCATACTGTTTTGATTACTACAGCTTTGTAATATAACCTGAAATCTGGGATTGTGATGTCTCTGGAGACATCATTGTTCTTCTCTCTCAAGTCTAGGGCTCCACTGGCAGAAGCTTAGCAGCCCATAGTAGTGCAAGTCTGCAATCTCTTTTTGGAAATACTATGAGCCAAGTATGTTTTGAATTCAGAATATTTTAGATTTTAGGAAGGCAGGCAAAATGGTGGGACATATTCTGGATATTGCATACTAACCCCATTAGCATCTCGGGAAGCCCCCCAGAAAAAAAGCACGTTAAGAGCTCAGTAGCAAAAGGTATAAGTAAATAAATGAATACATAAATAAATACGATAAATGATATGTGAGTTCAGGTTATGTGTTTCTGCCCATTAAGCTAAGTTCAAGTCAGGTTTTATAGTCAAATGAATTTAAAAATTCTTTTGGGTTTCAGATATTTTTGGATTTAGGAGCTGAAGATAAGGGTTTATAGACCTAGAATAGCTTCTTTGCATAGCTCTTTCTTGTTTTTCAAATCCTTTTGCCACAATTAGTGTGTCTCAATTAGAGCAGATCCAGTGTTTCTCTTTGAATATAAATAACTTATAACATTCTCTTTACACTCCTGAAATAAAGCACAGAGATAATACAATGTGGCTAAAAGAATAGGTTTTAGAAAAATTGTTATAAAGTCCTAATATGCAAAATAGAAATAAGAGAAATGGATAATAAAAAAATACAATGTAACAACATGTAAGTGTTTAGAATCTGAACCACTAAAAAATGTAACAAAGCAGTCCAGTATCTGTACCTGTGGTTAGAATCATTATGATTGTGGCAGCTGCAAATGTAGAGAAGGTAGTTTATCGGCCACATCTGGAGCAGTGTTCCCAAGGGAACGACTTGCCAAATACTAAACAACCCTTGGAAGATTATAGTATAGATGTATACCACACACACATACACACACATACATACTACATATCATTAGATGTATAACCTACAGAATTTTGTTGACAGCTATTTTCCTACAAAAATTGCTGTTTCTCAAATCACCTAAAAAGAACTTTGCAATTGTACATAAAATGCTCAAGGCCAGATAATTCCAAGCTGGCTTTCCCTCTAAGACGAGTGGCAGGGTATTGGAAATGTTGTGGAATTTGAGCAGTTTGGCACGCCCCGGGACTGCACTGTCCTTCACACCACAAGACAACTCTCACCTTCGGCTCTTCCCACTAAATGTCAGCAGCGCTCTACTCATCATGTTGACAACAAAAGCTGCCCCCACACATTTGCCAAATGCCCTCTGCCTCCCATGAGAACCACTGGCCCGTCTCATCCTGACGACCACCCAGTCAATGTATCTTTTCTCACGTGGTACATGAGGCCACCGAGGAACAGAGAAACTTATCAGGCTGTTATTCCTGACTTTCAAAGCAGGACTCTACCTGACAGACATTCTCACTTCTTGTTCAGCTGTCTCCTCCCTATACAGGCCAGTACTTCGGAGTCTTTAATCTGACTTGCTCCTTCTCATTTTCACATGCTTTTGAGATAAATCTGTTGCCTTGTGCTTTTTCATTTTGTTATTATTTTCTTTGAGACAGAGAGAGAGAGAGAGAACACAAGCAGAGCGAGGGCAGAGAGAAAGGAAGACACAGAATCTGAAGCAGGCTCCAGGCTCTGAGCTGTCAGCACAGAGTCTGACACGGGGCTCGAACCCACGAACAGTGAGATCGTGACCTGAGCCGAAGTCAGATGCTTAACTGACATAGCCACCCAGGTGTTCCTGCCTTGTGCTTTTTCTATCCTCTTCCAGAAAGTATTTAAGTTCTAATGTTACCTGTTCTAGGTTTTTTAGGCAGAGGAAGAGTTATTTCCTGACTGTTAGTTACAAGGAAAATGAGAATTATTTGCATTTTTGAGGTGACATCCTATTCTTGCAGTTCTGCTGTGTTCTGTTTGAAAATAAATGACCTAGCAATTGCCTTGCCACCAAAACAAACAAACAAAACCCCAAAAAACAAAAACAAAAACAAACAAAAAACAGGTCTACCAACAGGAGACTGAGTGGTTCTATTCATTATTTATTCCGGAATGGCAAATTATCTCTAACACTTGGCATCTTAAAACAATGGATATTTGTTATTTCAATAAGTTTCTGGGGTCAGGAATCCAGGAGGAGCTCAGCTGGGTAGTCTGGCTTAGGCTCTCCTCACAAGATTTCAGTAAGGATATAGGCTAGGACCGCATCCTCTGAAGTAAGTGGGTCTGGAGGATTCATTTCCAAGCTCATTCCCATGGTTGCTGGCAGAAGCCCTCAGTTCCTCACCACGTGGGCCTCTCTTGATCATGACATGACGGCTGGCTTCCTCAGCAGAACAAATAATCTGAGAGAGAGAGAGAGAGAGAGAGAGAGAGAGAGAGAGAGAGAGAGAATATGCAGGAAGTCATGCTTGCCTTTTATGACCTAGTCTCCCAGTCACAAACCATCACTTCTGCCTTACTGTGCTTGTCAGAACAGAGTCACCAATTCTAGCGCATACTCAGTTGAGAGGAATTAAGCTTTGTTTCTTGAAAGAAGGAATATCAAGAATTGTAGACATATTTTTTTTTTAAACCAACAGTGGTTATCCCAGTTTTGAGAATCTTATATGGTATTTTGTTTCAATAGGGAAATAATTCCACTCTTGATGTCCCACCCAGAATGCCTCAGGTCCCTTCTCCCAGTTTTGTGCACCCATTCTCCAGTCTCCATTTTACTGCTGAAGGCTAGCACTTGCCATATTTAGAGGTTTGCTCTTGGCCACTGAAATGCTTCACACATATGGAAAACCAGAAACCACATGAAGTCTTTCCATACCTGAGCTGACTGGGATAAAGGTCACAAAGCCCAGCCACTCTACTCTGAGGCAGAATAGCCTCTATGGTGTCATTCCCTTTCCACCACTCCCTCTGAGATCAGGCTAAATCTGGGACTTCATCTAAATTGCACTTGGCTTGGCTTTTTCCTCTTCCCCATTCTGCTTCCCTCTACCCTAGACTGCTTTCTCCTGAGAGATTGTCCTTCATAAATTACTTGCAAGGATTCGGGGTTTACTTCTGATTCACAAAGAACATGTAATATTTTCTTTGCCTAGAGCTTTATAAAAATTTTAAACTCTATATATTTATGTTATGGAAGGCATTTTATTCAGAGCTATATTGTTTGCAAAAAAAAAAAAAAACAGATTCAAGCTAGCTCAAGTGAAAAGTTGTCTAGTTATATAATTTCATAAATATTTGTTGGAAAGATATTTAATATCAGCCTGGAATCACAAGGACGTAATGTAGAAAAGAGATTTTCCATCTCCCAGGGGATATATGACCTCTCCCATCACTGCCTTTCTTGGTGGATCTACTCCATTATTCGATTTTCTCAAATGACTTCTTCAGATTATTTTTCTCAAACACAGTTCGACGCAGCTGTTACCATGCCTCTCTCTATTTCATGAACTCTGTTCCATTACCCATCATCAGTTCCTATTTCTTGCTTTGTTTCATGTTTCGAATTAAGCAAAATTCAAAAAATTCAAACAAAAATCCTGATTGAGGTTAGACTCTGTAAAAGCCAGCCCCATCTAAGGATTCATTAGATGCTGCAGATCAGATTCCCAGGAAGCAAACTCTGAGACAGAGATTTATACAAACATGGCCTATTGACATGTATTCTCAGGATCAAGGCTCTGAGGGACAGATAGAAGCAGAACAGGACAGAGGGACAAGCAAGGCTGTGGTGCAGTCACAATAAAAGCCTCAGCCATACCCTCCAGGAGCTCTGAAGTTGGGATGCCCTTCCCTGCTGACCTGAGCTGGAACCAGGGTCCTGAGCCTTTACTGCCCCATATTACACAGTCAGTGCATACGGAGAGGGGCTGTACTCTTGGAAAGAGTCTCTCCCTTCAGGTAATGACAATTGCCGGGAGACACTGTGCAAACAGCCAGTCAGCAATAACCCCAGCATCCTCAGTCCTCGGGGGGTGCATCTGGGTGCTACACTAAAGCGTCCACCAACACAGATTCAGATCAGATACCCCTTCCGTAGCCCAACCTGAGCGTGCTGGAGCCATGGCCCTCTACACACTCAGCACTCAATTGCTTGTGTGTTGCAAGGTCTGCGGACGAGATGTGAACAGGACCGATCTCTTAGAAGGTCAGTTTAAGTGAGATCTCTTGGAGTGGGGAAAGAACGAAACTGTGGACAATAATGTTAGTGATAGGTCTGATGGAAACTGAGAAAATCGTTTATGAATTACAAGTTATTTGTATATTCTATTTTAGAAGTCATTACATGTATACAACAGTTAGCCTTAAAGCGGAGATCCATAAATTTAGGGGATGGAAGTAAGAGTCATGCAAGATGCGCAAAGTCAGCTTATACCCTCATCATACTATACAAACACACTTGAGTTAAACCCGTGTAAGTCAAAGTATATTGTACTGACCCAAAAAGAAAAGGATCTCTAATGTAAAATAGTGTTTTTGGTGCTTGTTCCTTCAAAACATACTAATGCATATATTTACCTCTGTGAAAATGTAAAGCAAAGTGTTTGTGGAAACTATTTTATAATTCCCTTTACCACCATTTTAAGGTGGCACTTAAAGAAGTGAGGGCAGCATTCCTCCCGGCACAAAAAGCCATGAACGAGACTCACTGTATAAATATTTTGTTCTATGGCACCAGCGTTAACATATCACGGCTACAAAAACAATACTCAGTCATAGTGCCTGAGTTTGGGTGCTGTCTCAAATGTGGTAGCTGAGGTTTAAATGATTATAAACACAGGGGATTCCCTTACACGATGTCTGGAAAGTAGTTTCAATGCGCTTGCCTTCTTGATTCACCTTCCTGGGGAGAAGGAAAAAAAGAGAGAAGCAAATATATGAAACACTTCCATGTGCATGGCCAACGTTCTCCACATCCACTTGGCCGGGCCTCCCTGTATTCTGAGAGCTCGACAGAGCCTGCGTGTCAGTTGAGGTTCTTACTTGCAAACCACAGAATCCTTTCTGACTAGTGTTAAAAAAAAAAAAAAAAAAAGAAAAAGAAAGAATGGAAGGAGAGGGTATCAGGTTGGTCACTAATGCCCTGCAAGGGCCAGAGATTCATGTTCTATGATCTCTTTGTTCTCCTTGACACCTTTTCTCTCTGCAGCTAGTCTGTAGTAGGTGTTACCAATGAACAACAGCAGCAACAACAAAACTATATTTGAGTTATTACCTATGATACTTATTTTAATTTAATTGAATTTGTGATATTAGAGAAAGTGTTGTATGCAAAATCCAAGGGCAAGCTATTTGAAGGATCCCCTCTGTCAGCATGATGCTTTAGTTTACTTATTTATTTTTGCCACATGTTTTTCAGATGAATAGTATCCAGATAAACAGCTGTCTTAAATATATTGTGTAACTTCCAAATTGTTAGATGTCTTACTGGATTAATTTTAAATGAATATTTTCAACAGAATGTATTTCTTGTTACATTTTCTGTTTTCTATGAATATTTTAATGTTTCTTTTGTCTTATAAAATGAAACAGAAAAATGAAAAAGATGGAAAAGTAAAAATAAAATGTTATGTATTTCAAACATGAATCATTGTTATTTTCTCCCTTTCTTTAATCCTTCTTTTTCCCCTCCCTCCCTTCCTTCCTTTCTTCCTTTCTTTCTTCCTTCCTTCCTTCCTTCTTTCCTTCCTTCCTTCCTTCCTTCCTTCCTTCCTTCTTTCCCTCTCTCCTTCCTTCTTTCCTTCCTTCCTTCTTCCTTCCTTCCTTCCTTCCTTCCTTCCTTCCTTCCTTCCTTCCTTCCTTTCTTCCCTTCTTCCTTCCTTAAGTCAGTCAGCCCTTCAATAAAGACTTATTGGTCACCTACTATATACCGGACTGCATGGTCTGTGCCAGGAATCGCATAAACAAATAACTTATTGCCCAGGATATAAAAGGCCTCATAGTCTACTGAAAGAAATGTATATATAATGTGGTATTTCACCATAGATTTTGTTGTAGAGGAAATCTGTTATTTACTCTCCAGAACCAATCCTCCCTTCTTTATGGTAAGAGTAACTTGAACTTATTTTCAGGAACATTCCTTTTCCTGCCTAAGTTTTCAAGTTTGGTTGGAAGTGATATCAATCACAGATCCAAAAACGGACCCTGCTGATTCTATTTCTCTGGCAACAGTTATTGGCATATAGCCAAATGGAGGATGAGGGCAACACAGGGAGGAAATGAAGCTTAGTGATGGACATTGGCGGTATTGCTTACAAACTGAATTAAGACAAAGCTGTGCCTGGAGCCAGAACTATCTTGAGACTTTTTTCCTGTCTTTCCATCGGTCACAATGACAGGTATCAGTAAAGATTATTGCTTCTCCATCAGCATATTTCATCAGCAAGATGCATCAGAGGGATGATGTAAAAGAGTTTCCGGCCAACCCATGATATACTGCAACACAAATGAAAAAGAAGTATTTGGGGGCGCCTGGGTGGCTCTGTTGGTTGAGCGCCGACTTCGGCTCAGGTCATGATCTCGCGGTCTGTGAGTTCGAGCCCCGCGTCAGGCTCTGTGCTGACTGCTCAGAGCCTGGAGCCTGTTTCAGATTCTGTGTCTCCCTCTCTCTGACCCTCCCCTGTTCATGCTCTGTCTCTCTCTGTCTCAAAAATAAACATAAAAAAAAAAATTAAAAAAAAAAAAGAAGTATTTGTCCCTTTGAGCCCGTGAGATTTTGGAATTGCTTATTAAAGCCACATAACCTGGCCAATCTTGACCAATACAAGGTACACAGAGATTGATGATATTTCTGAGGAACAGGGATCAAAAAGCTATTTGCAAGGGGCACCTGGGTGGCTCAGTCAGTTAAGTGTCTGACTCTTGATTTCGGCTCAGGTCAGCATCTCACTGTTCAAGAGTTCAGGCCGAGTGTCGGGCTCCACGCTGACAGGGCGGGGCCTGCTTGGGATTCTCTCTCTCCCTCTCTCTGTCCTTCCCTGGCGCTCTTGTTCTCTCACTCTCTCAAAAATAAATAAATTAATTAATTAATAAACATTCAAAAAAGCTTTTAACCCAGGAAGAGTCTAATTAATGAAGTTCTTATAGAATGCAAAATTACTGCTTTGTAGTACATTTGCCAGTGTTATTAACATGCAAACTGTGTTTATGAAATTTGACATGTATATGTTGCCTTGAGGCCTAGACATTTGCCACAAATTTTTGTTCCTTTGTTTCTTTGGCCTTGACAGCTTGCTGTATTTATTTATTTATTTATTTATTTATTTATTTATTTCCATGATCATGACCTCAAGATCGTCCTTGTGCTACCCGTTTACGGTAATGCTAGCATCCCCTCTCCGTCATCTCTCTAACTGTTGGCAACAGCATTCTGTTCTCCATCTCTATAATTTTGACATTTGGAGATTTATAGTGATGTTTTCAACATTTATTTATGTCTATTTCTTTTTGAGAAAGAGAGAGACAGAGTGCGAGGAGGGGAAGGGCCAAGAGAGGGGGAGACACAGAATCGGAAGCAGGCTCCAGGCTCCGAGCTGTCAGCCCAGAGCCCGACGCGGGGCTTGAACTCATGAACTGCGAGATCATGACTGGAGCAGAAGTTGGACGCTTAAGCAACTGAGCCACCCAGGCGGCCTTTCTTTGTATTTCTTTGTATAGCTTTTTCAGCGGTTGCTGTACAGTTTTTTTCTTCAACTTATCAGTGTCTATTCGTATCAAGATTTTACCAGTGCAGGTGAAGTGTAGAAACTTACCTGTCTTTATATCCCTTTACTACTCCCTCTTATAATAAATTGTCTTAAGTATTCTTTCTATGTGCATTGAGAACCACTTTAGTGTTATAATTTTTGTTTCAGCCATCAAATATAACTTAGAAAACTCAAAAGAAGGACAACTTATGTTACTCATATTTTCACTTTTTCTATTGTTCTTTCTTCCCTGCTCTTCCCAGAATCCTTCTTTTTTAAACATTTTTGTTTTCAGGTTATTTATTTGTTCTGAGAGAGAGAAAGAAAGAGAGAGAGTGGGGGGGAGACAGAGAGAGAGAGAGAGGGAAAGAAAGAATCCCAAGCAGGCTCTATGCTGTCAGCAGGGAGCCTGACACAGGGCCTCATCTCCCAAACATGCAATCATGACCTGAGCCAAAATCAGGAGTCAGACCTTAACCTAACCGACCAAGACACTCAGGTGCCCCCAAGGTTCCTTCTATCATTTTATTTCTGGTTAAAGAATGTTCCCTAGGCATTATTTTTTGGTAGGTGTGTTAGGAATGGTTTTAGTCTTCAGTTTTCCTTAATCTGAGGAAGGAGACTTCCTTCATTTCTGAAGGATATTTTTGCTGAATATAGAATTATGCATGAAGCTCTTTTCTTTCAGCTCTTGAAAAATACTGGGCCACTTTTTTTCTGGTTTCCATACACTTACATTAGAAATCTGCTATCACTCAGTTGTTTTTGCCTTGTATATAACGGATCATTTCTGACTACCTTTAAGACCTCTGTCTTTGTTCTTAACTTTTCAGAAGCTTGACTATGATGTGTCTTGGTATGGATTTCTTTGAATTTATTTGTTTAGCGTTTGCTCAGTTTCTTGAATCTATGGGCTTATGTCTTTTGCCAAATTGGAAATTTTTCAGCAATTTTGTATTCGAGTAACATTTACCTCCACACTCTTTCTCCTCTGCTTCTGGGACTCAGATGATATAAAAGTTAGACTCTTGTTTGTTTGATTGTTTGCTTGTTTTGGGGGGGCGGGGAGAGAGAGAGAGAGAGGAAGAGGGAGAGAGTCCCCAGCAGGTTCCATGCTGTCAGTGCAGAACTTGAATGAGGGGTTCCATCTCACCAATCATGAGATCATGACCTGAGTTGAAATCAAGAGTTGGACGCTTAACTGACTGAGCCACCCAGGAGCCCCTAAAAATTAAACTTTTTATTATATAATCCGATGTCCCTGTTTGCTTGTTTGTTTGTTTGTTTTCAATTGACTTGATCTCTTGCTCAGATTGGGTAATTTCTAATCTTCTAGCGAGGGTTTTATTTCAGGTTTTGCATTTTTAATTCTAAAATTTCAATTTGGTTCTTCCTTATGCCTTCTATTTCTTTGTTCAAATACACTATTTTTACAATTCATTTTAAGCATGTTCATAATTGCTTGCGGAAGTGTTTTTTTATGATGGCTCCTAGAAAATCCTTGTCTGATAACTCCAACATCTGTTCTGTCTGGGTGTTAGTGTCTGCTGATCGTCTTTTCTCATTCAGTTGAGATCTTCCTTGGTATGAGGAGTTTTTTTGTTTTTTTTTTTGTTTTTTTTGTTTGTTTGTTTGTTTGTTTGTTTTTAATATGGACAGTTTTGGTATAATGGTATGAAACTCTGGATTTTATCTAAATCATGTATTTTGGCAGAGCTCTCTTGTTACCTCTTCGTCAAAGGAAGTCGAGCACTGCTTCATTACTGTCAGATGAGAGTGGGAGTCTAGCTTCTCCACCTGGCCTCCATTGACAAAGGAAGCAAGGGCTTCTTCCTACTGCCTGGTGGAGGTGGAGTTCAGGCTTCCTAGTAGGCCTCCATTTATAACACTCTCGCTAGGAGGGAGAGAGTGCTTCAATATTGCTCTTTACATGGTCTCTCCTAACAATGTGGGGGGTGGTTCTGTTACTGCTGAGTTGTGCTGTAAGGCCTGACTTTCCACTAGGCCTCCTGTATACTACCCTATCGAGGATGAAGAAGTATGTGCTTTATTACTACTGGGTGGGGTGGAAATCCAGGCTTCCTACTTAACCTTCTCTTACATCACGCAAGGGGAAGGTTGTCTTGTTATAGCGTGGTGAGGTGGAAATCTAAGACTTCACTCAGGCTTTGTTGAGAGGAGTGGGGGACCACAATTTCTTCTGTGGTGTTTGGTTGGAGCAGAGTGGCTATGTTCTGAAAGTTCTCTGTCTTTCTAGGATGCCCCGTTCCTATTCCTTTGGTGGGAGAGCAGGCTTTTCTTGGACCTTCTCCGGGCTTTCTTTGTCTGACCCTATTGGCATTTCCATATTGTCTGTTTCTCCAGTATCTCATCTACCCAGTGGTATACTAGACACAAAGAAAACCCAGGGCATGCACCACTGTGTCATTTTTCAGATCCTGAGGTCTCTATCTATTCTGCCTTCTTCTTTCCACCTTTCAGAGCATTCTTATGCTTGTTTTATAAACAATACCAAGTGTTATTACCTGTACTTACTGAGAAGAATAGAGAAATACCTGTACTCCATCTTTCCAGAAGCAGAAGGCCAGAAAAAAATTTTAATAACACTGGTAACATCTTAATTTAATTACGATTACTATTTCTTCTTTAAAATTCTTTTAATGTTTATTTATTTTTGAAGGAACGAGATACAGAGTGTGAGCAGAGGAGAAACAGAGAGAGAAGGAGACACAGAATCTGAAGCAGGCTCCAGTCTCTGAGCTGTCAGCACGGAGACCCACACCGGGCTCAAACCCACAAACCGTGAGATCATGACCTGAGCCAAAGTTGGACGCTTAACTGACTGAGCCACCCAGATGGCCCATGATTAATATTTCTTCTTATTTTATGCCAATTACTATTTGAGTTTGAATAATTATCTAATATATTTCTTATAATTTGGAGAATCAACTTAGATCATTCAGTCAAAGAACCAAGGGTCTTACTGCCCTGTGATACTTAATTTTAATGCATTTCACTGAAAAAGAAAATTGTGATCTCACTCAACGCATTTTATTTGAGGCAGTGTTTGACTATTTTAAGTTCTCTAACACTCTCCTAAGAGTGATTTACAAAGAGTCTAGCTTCATTCCAGCTAACCATGAGATGATGATCTAGAAAACAATTCCTAATTTTTGATATGGGGCTACTTTCAGAATTCTACCCGTTGGTCAGTTTAATTCAATTTGAGAATAAATCCAGCTCACAGGTCTATTGCAAGTCTTTGAGTGCATAGACTTCTTCTTAATTTTCTTTGGTTATAATCAGTTGTGCTTACTACCCTAATTCCATCTAAATTAGCCTTACAAATGGGGAGTGCAAGATGTAGTTTTACAAAAACTAAGCCAAAAGTAAGTTGGCGCAGATATAATGAGCGTGATGTTAGCACTTGGACAACGAGGGTCATGAGAATTATAGAAGAAACAAATGGAACGACTTGTAATAGTATTAACTTGTCTTGGGAGAAACTGACTTCATGATTCATTTTCAGAACCTTGTTTCTAACATTCATGTAAGCTTTTATGAAAGAAACTTATACATTTGCACTTTATTTTTACTACCAGAGTAGAGTCATCTTCGAGGTAAGTTAGATTTTTAATTTTCTAGCAAACTGAATCTGTTTCCTTTTATTAATGTTACAGTAAACTGTTTACCAGACACTAAGCTCCCAGAAGATCTCCTGATAAAATGCACATGGAAAAAGAAAGAAATACACCATATTTGGTTGGAGTAATAAAAGTGGGAGAAAATCCAATGACTTGTTTTCAAAAAGCATTTTAATAAGAAATGTATTTTACTTGTTACAGGATTCCATTAAAATATGGTTGCCGATTCTTGAGTGAATTAGTATTAAGTCCTAACTACATATTACCTACCGCTTATTCAACAAATGCACAGCAATGTCCTATAACAGGCAAAGCACTGTGTTATTATGTACAATGTGGGGTAGGGACAGAGACATACAGAAAATGACCCACACTTCCTACACTGCCTTGAAAGAAAATGCTGAGTCTGGTTCAAGAGGCAAAATATACACTCTTGAAAATGATGATAAATGAAAAAAATTGTAATGTCAAATGAATTGTAATAGCCAAATGCTGGAACACCTGCTGGATGAAATAGAAAATTCAGAGGAAACTGAATTGATTGGGAGGTTAGAGTGACAGCATAAATGGAAAGCAACACAAGCAGTGCAAGCAACACTGAAGAAGTGATAAAGCATAAAGCACTATAGGTCCCAACACTGGGCCATGAAGAGTGAAAGGTACTATGGAATGGATAATGGAAAACCAGAAGGAATGAACACTGTAAGAAGAGATGTTCTATAGAGGGGTGGAAGGAAGGGAAAAGTGACTTGGAGTCAGATTTCATACTTTGAAAGCTTTGGAAATTTGGTGGAGGAGTTTCTACATTATTTTTGAGATCAGAAGAAAGCTTAACAAACTCTGATGAAAAGCATATATGTGATCCAAGTGTTATTTTAGGAGGTTACATTCTGCAAAAGTTATTCTATGTATGGGGAAAGTGGAAGATGCACCATTCAAAGATTAAGATGGCAAAATAAGTTTTGAACTCATCAAGCCTATTTATCACATTAGAAATAAAATGGAATTGTAATTATGAAAGGAAGCAAAGATCTGGGTTCTCAATTGTATGCAGGCAGGAAAGATGGAAGGAATAGAGGGATGGAAGGGCCAGGGATCAGGAAGAGTCAACAAGTATTCTAAGCATCATTTGTTGTTATGGTTGGAAACCAACTTATACGTTGTTTAAAATGTTTGATGAAAAAAAATGGAGGTTGCCTTTGTATAATACTTATTCAAGATATTGTCAAAGGAAAGACTTAGAGAAAGAAGATGATTGTAAGAGACAGTGAAGGTCAGTAAATGTGTTGGTCAAGTGAAGGGGGAGGGCAGATAAAGCAGAGAAAAGGGAGTTGTTTAATGGGAATAATTGAACGAAGGGATAGACGCTAATGAGAGAGGAGAAAACCGAGAGATGTAGGATCAACATCCTGGGGTAGGTAAATGGATAGGATTGGGAGCAGAGATGGCCATTGGAAAAGACACATATAAACTTGTCCTCCGACATAGGAGAGAATGAAGAGAAGATGGGTATGAAGACATCTTGAGAAGCAGTTTGTGTAATGGTCAACTGTCACAGATTTGGGACTTGAGTTCACTTTCTTTCCAGTTCTGCAACTTTAGGAAAAGACCTCTCTTTCTAAATTTCAGAGCTTCCCAAAGCTGGAGATACTAGTAATACCTATCTGGTTGGGTTCTGTAAGGAATAAGTAAGATAAGTTATATAAAACATTAGCATAGGGGCATCTGGGTGGCTCAGTTGGTTGAGCATATGACTTTGGCTCAGGTCATGATCTCACAGTCTGTGAGTTTGAGCCCCGCGTTGTGCTCTGTGCTGACAGCTCCGAGCCTGGAGCCTGCTTCAGATTCTGTGTCTCCCTCTCTCTCTGCCCCTCTCCTGCTCTTGCTCTGTCTCTCTTTCTCTGTCAAAAATAAATAAACATTAAAAAAATTTTTTTTCTTAAAAAAATAAAATAATTAGCATAATATCTGGCACATTGCAACCTACTAAATGATAATATTGTTATTTCAGATGTTCATTTTGAGGTGGAGATGGGCTCATGAAACTTTTTGCTTGAAATAGTATACAGATAATTTAGCTATTTCAGCCAACTTGTTTTCTTTTACCCTCAGGGCTCTACTCAGAAAGTTAATCCACCCAGAGAACATTTGCATTCTAATAAAGGCCTTCAAGCCCTGGAGGAGAAGATGGAAGAGAAAAGGAGCTTTTCTGCTCCTCAAGTAACATCCTATAAATGAACATTTTTATGCCTGTGTTTGTATAAACTGGTCCTGCTCTGTACCACATTTGTAATAGGATTTTTGAAAAATATTCCAGTTAGTTTCACCTAAAGACATATTTAATAATATGTTTAGCTTTAAATCATTTATAAATTCCCTTAAAGTCACAGAGCACTTGTCGGGTCGGATTTCATTACAACATAGGATTAAACTCCCCGAATACTGGGCCACTGAACAGAGCACCGGTCACTTCTTTTCTCAGTTTGCGTTTCCGGATGAGCGTGTTCTCAAACCCTGCCTTGTGAATGCACCTATGTTGTGGTGATAGAATTCTCCAGAAGATTATATTTTGTAAAAAAGTAAGATAAATCAGAGAATGATTTATACATTTGATTGGTGCTCTTATGGTTTTGAATTAGTAAAAATCAACACCAAAGATTATTTGTGAGAAAGAAATATTGGCCAAATTGGTATATATGTTGGGAGCTTAAGCTCTTTTCATTTTAAATATTTTTATTTATTGGGGCACCTGGGTGGCTCAGTCAGTTAAGTGTCCGACTTTGGCTCAGGTACTGATCTCACCGTTCTCGACTTGAAGCCCTGCATCAGGCTCTGTGCTGACAGCTCAGACCCTGGAGCCCGCTTTGGATTCTGTGTCTTCCTCTCTCTCTGCCCCTCCATCACTCATGCTCTGTCTCTCTCTGTCTCTGTTTCTCTCTCTCAAAAATAAATAAACATAAAAAATTATAAATATCTTATTTCTTTGTTTATTTATTTATTTATTTATTTATTTATTTATTTATTTATTAAAGCACGAGAACTGGGGAACAGCAGAGAGAGATAATCCCAAGCGGGTTTTGTGCTGTCCGAACAGAGACTGATGAGGGGCTCAATCTCGATCCGGTGAACCATGAGATCATGACCTGAGTCAAAATTAAGAGTTGGACACTTAACCAAATGAGTCACCCAGGTGCTTCTAAGCTCTTTTTATAGTATTCATTCATTAGTATATGCATATATATTATTTTATAACCATGTACCTATTTGTGGTAAGATGGTAAATACTGGAGAACATTCATGTTATACTTTGTGAGTTCAAAAAGTTTTTTTGATATGTAAAATAAAGGTTTTGGATTGGGTTTGGAACTTAAGTGCAAGTTGTGCTCTCCTTGGACCCAAATAACTGAAAGTTTATTTTTGGCCCTACTTACAGCATGGGAATTGAAGCCTAGTATCCAGAAATCTCAATGAAAACAATAAATATTCGGCAGAATATTCAATCAGAAGTTAAAAACTAAATTGCATATATATGCATTCTTCTATGGGAGTTCAATTTAGAAAGTGGAAAATTCTGTGAATTATTATATCGTATAAAAACAAATTCATTTACTTCTCTGCATCTTAGGGCAGAGTTTTGCAATTAAGACAAGTGAAAACACAGAGAATTTGGCACAGTCACTACCAAGAACCAGGTAATGATGGTGTACTTGATGAATGAGCTCACACCTGGTTCATATCCATAGCTAGACTCACCAGTCATGACTGCTTCTGTGATCCTGCAAATGCCACAGGTTTAAACTGAAACATGGAACACATCTTATTCCTCAGTGATAACAGATCAATTACCATCAAAGGCAAGACTGGCATTTTGATGGCAATATTTCATATGCTGCTTCTCCCTGAAGCACAGAAATCCAAGTGTAGATTAAAAAAAAAAAAAAAAACCACCTCATTTGGCATCTTCCTCTTTCTTTTGCAATCTGGTTTTTAAAGAATTTGTTAATATGAAGATTTTGTTTCCAAAAATAAAAAAATATCAACCTAGTTTATTCTTTTCTGAAAGAAATGTTAGCTATAATAATTAAGATACTTCTGTGTTCATTTTTCATTTTGGCTCTTATAAACTAAATTATCTCTCTGATCAGCAGTTTCTTAAGCTTGCCAAATATATGGCTCTCTATTGATTACATAATTTAAAATAAATAAGCCTGATTTTCTCATTAAATTACTTCCTTTTTTGTGTGTGTGTGAATGTTTTTGAAAATGACACTAAATTTTCCAGCCAGGAAAATATTATCCACAAATTTCTCCATTTACTAGATATTCTGGGACTGGAAGAATATTGCAGGTCTGGTTCCCTGAAGTGCAAATTAGGAGATGGAGATTAGTGGGCAGTTTATTAGGGAGTGTTTTTCAGGTTCAACACCTATGTGGGAAGGAAAGGAAGCATGGCCTGCCCAAGGGAGAAGATGGGCTGTAAGACAGTATTAAGGAATGGGTCGTCCTACTCTGTGAGAAGCTCTGCAGCTGGGATGGCCCCTCAGAGTGATAGACTAGGCAGTTAGCTAGATGTAAGATAGAACCAGTGCTTTCCAATTGGTAAAAGGGCAGAGGCCAGGTTCCCAACAGCTGGGACGGACTCCAGGGGATACACAGGTCTTCTTCCCTGTAGACCATTGCCCTACAGTAACCTATAGCTTCATTATAATACATTTACCCTGTGGTCCCCCCCGCCTCCAACAGAGAAAGGCTGCCATGACAGTTCTGACCATATAGACCATATAGAACCAACCATCCTGTAGAAGGACTCTTCAGATGATTGGCTGCAACCTTGGTCAGAAACTGCCCTAACCAAGACCCATAACCTATTCAAACATAAAAAGAAAAGACAACCTTGACCTCTGGTGCAGCTGCCACCACTGGACCTGCTTGCTCTTCCATCTGGAGGGTGTATTTTGCTTAAACTTCTATTAAACCCTTGCTTGCTTAACAGGTTGTCTTTGAATTCTTTCCTGGCCAACTCAAGAACTGCTGCCAGGGAACAGGACATGACGTTGACAGGAGTAGTCCTACATTGGGACACTGTAGGTGCCAGGCTGATATTATCCTGCACTGAACAGTCATTGGATGTAGGCTGCCCCCAGAAAGTAGGCATAGCCTCCCTCATCATGAGGCAATTTCTGGAGACAGCTGATAGCTATGGACCGGAAACTGGCTTTACTCCCAGAAGTGGAGGAATGGGGTAGAGGGGCTGCCTAGAGCATCCTGGTATCCACAATAAAGAATTAGTGCCATTAAAAAATGTGTACCCTCAAGGATTCCAAGCGCTGTCATCATCTTAGAAAAATGAATGTAGTAAAGTTTGTGTTAAAAAAGTATCAATGGTTAAAAAAGTGAAAATTGCGTAAATTATGATAATTATTGAGATTATCATAAATTCTCCCTCTCAGACAGATTTATTGTATTAGTTGTATTCTCAACCCACCTTCCTCTAGCCTTCTTTTTTCAAAACAGTTTCTGGAAGCAAAGTTATATAGAAAAGCAACATGGACTTTAGAGTTAGATTTGACAGTGTCCACTCTTAGGTTTCACCACTCACTTGGTGTTCAGTCTTGGACAATAACATCCTGGAACCTCTGTTTCCTTATTTTTACAAATGAGTCCAATCGTGGGAGGAAAATTAAGTGAGATGGCATTTTTATTGGAGTCCACCTTAATGCTTTTGATTTAGATGCAGCTAAGAGTTTGTTTTTTTATTTTTCCTGACTATTACAAAAGTAAACCCACCGCATTAACAATTAATATAAATATTAGGAATTTTGTATTCTGTTGTTAACTTAGAGATTATTCTTCCATTTCTGGTAATAGCATTCTTCTCCTTCGGTGAAGTTAGCGTATCCAAAAAGAAATTGTAGTCCACAGGTAGAGAGTTTAATTAATGGTGCCAAATGTACTGGTGACTTTCACCACACTGAAAAATTAACTTTCAAAATAGTTGGTTAGAAAACAACATTTGCAGAAAAATATATATACATATATAATATATAAAAATGTGTATATATATACATACATATATATACACACGTATATACATATATACATATATATACATATATACACATACATATATACACACATACATATACATATATACATATATATACATATACATTCATATATATACATACATATATATGTATATATATATATACATTCATATATATATGTATATATATACATACACACACACACACACACACATATATATATATATATATATACATATATACAGCTGACTATTTTATCAATCTTTTTTATGGTCACTAAATTTTCTACCTCTCCCAATTAATATGTAAACTCTCAAAAACTTCAGAAAAATAAAATGAATTTATTTCAAAATTATTTACCAAACTAAAAGTATTCTCTCAGAAGAACTGTTAACGTTCTATTTTTAAATACTCACACTGTCCACAAGAAGGGGTGAGATAGCTAGAAATAATGTCACCTCAAGGGAGAATGACAGCAGTGGTGGCTTGTCTTTAGTTGTTAGAACTCCATATTTTCTTTTACCTTTTTAAGTTCTGATACTTAATTCCCTCTTGCTGTTTTATGGCTTGGCAATATGATCTGTCTTTCTTTTCCTCATTTACTAAGATACATCTTTCTCCTCTCCCTCAGTCTTTCAATTTCTTTTTTACCCAATATGTCCTATATCTGAATCTAACAAAACCATTCAGTTGGACAGTGAGGAACCTATACCCGACTTAATGGGCTAATCCTGTGTGGAGAGGATGTGCACACGTTAACTCGGCATCCCTTGATGGGAATTTGTGGGAAAAGAAATCAGGTGGGTGATGGAAGCTGGATTGTGAAAGGTCTTGTATCAAGTGCTGAAGAGTTTTAGACTTTTTTTCTTTGTGTGATGGAGCCAGTTAAAATTTTTTGAGCCAGGAAATAGAATGATTAAATTAAGAATAATTAAAGATATAATCATAGTAGGCTAGTTTTGTTCAAGGTTCTAATACCTAAAAATTAATGACATCCAAAAAAGTCTGATCCTAAATATTGTTAGTAGACTCCCTATTCTATAAATGGCCCTGATATGATCAGATTAATTTCTTCTCAATATTAGATTACACCTTTGGAAACTAAAAGTGTTTCACTTAGTTCACTACATATTTTATTTTAGGTTTACTGATATATTTACTTTTTAATTTATATCCAAGTTAGTTAGCATCTAGTGCAACAATGATTTCAGGAGTAGATTCCTTAACACCCCTTACCCATTTGGCCCATCACCCTCATACAACCCCTCCAGCAACCCTCTTTTTGTTCTCTATGTCCCAGAGTCTTTTATGTTTTGTCCCCCTCCTTGTTTTTATATTATTTTTGCTTCCCTTCCCTTATGTTCATCTGTACAATATATATTGAAGATGGACTAGTCTTATGTAAACACCAACAATTTACTCTCAACTGAAGAAGACTATGCTATTTCGCTGAAAAAAAAATTCAATTTCTTCCCATGCATTTCAACTTCTCTCTGTTTTTAACCAGACCCACATTTTCAATATATTGCTAACCATTTCTGTATACATGTACCGCTCACCCTCCTCTCTCAATATGATGCATGCCAGCTCATTTCCCTGACCCTCCCTTCCCCACTCACGAACTTCTGCTCTGCATTTCACTTCCAATCAATCACAGAGCCCTTGATTGTCTACTTCAAAATGAACCTGAAATATTTGCCTATTCTTATCTCCCCCATATTCGTTGTTATTCTATTTGTTCAGACCCTTATCATTTTAATTCTGAACTGTTGAAATAGCCTCCTGACCCTGCCTCTGTCTCTAATTTCTTATCTTTCCGATGCTCTCAGAATGCTGCTATCATAATTATCTCTCTAAAATACAGCTTTGGTAATGTCACTTCCCTGGAGGGACTTCTGTGGTCTCACTGGATCAAGTCTAAACTCTTTAGTGTTCCAAGTCAGTCACAATCTACCCACATTCTTTCTTCAGCCAGGTCTGCAAAAAGGAACTCTGATTCATTTAAGAATAAATTTGCTGATGAAAGTTAAAATTAAAAAAAAAAAAATCTGAATGAAGGATGAAAGGTTAAAACTGCTCTGTGGTAACATGTTTTTTGACCCTTGGGTAGAAAGAAGGGATTGGTCATCTGAGTATTGCACAAACTAGTGCTGGACAAAGGGATCCATTAAGATACACCACGTTTAAGGTTTAGGCAGCACTCCCTCTGACATCTAAAAAATTCAGTGGGACAGACAGAAAAGCAGCTGCTTGAAATGGTTAATGGCAGAGCTCTGACAGGGACATCCTTTGGGAAGTAACTGTGACAGTCAAGTGAATTAGAAAAGAAAGACTAGGGTAACCTTCCAGTGGCCAGAATCCGAGGAAAAAATAATTCTTTTGGAGACATACCTATGAATTCCCCGTCCACCAAAAAAGGGAGTGAATACTTTTTTTTACAAACTGAAAATAAATGAATTAACTGCAAGTCAGGATTTCCAGTTGGCATGGCCTGAGAGGAATAGCCTTGAACATTTTGCTGGTCTCATCTCTCATCACCTGCTCTTCTCTCCCGTTGACTGTATAGCCTCTCCTGAGTCATGCCAGCTTGTTCATTGTTCACTTCACGTACCTCTGGACTCTTGCATGATTGACTTCCTCACTGAGAAATTTCCATTCTTTCCCTGCTGATCAAAATTCCAAAGATCTGTGTTGAGAACCAGTTTAAATCACTTCCTGTGTTCTTTTTGGTGGACGCAGTAGCCTGGGGAAACTTTGCAGCGAGAGAGGGTCTAATACTCCCCCACCTCCCACATCCAGACTTCAACGAATGCAAATCTCAGACCACGTGCTGTCACCCACACCCACCACCCCCTCCACACACACACACGGTCAACAAACACTTATAAAACAGTATGCATATCCTTTTTTTCTCCCCCAGTTCAGTGCTCCATGAATCCCTAGACCTCAGAAATCCTTGGAAATTATATTGCTCTGGGTTAAACCTTAGCTCCACCACGTAGTTCTTGAGTGACCCCAGACAAGTTACTTAACTTTTCTGATCTTCCCTTTCCTCATCTATAAATTAGGGTAATGATCCAGGCATGTAGATATGTTATAAGCAAAATATCCACGAGGGAGCTGGAGTTGTCATGGAATTGGAGGGGTGTGGTGAATCGAGTGATACATTTTCAGGAGTTTTATGAGACAGCTGCTACCACGGCTATCTAAAAAAAATCAAATTGTGTAAACTTGCAAGGAAAGAATTTGTATAAGAAACAAAGGCAAGCAACCCTAAAAATTTTTAAGTTCCTATTTATGCTACTACATTTTCCTATTTTTCTATGTACATATGCTACTCGTGTATACAGGATAATGTTGTGCCACTGCAAATTTCTTCCCAAATTTGTTTTCACACACATGGTGTAGCTCGGGAGCTGAAATTCAGACATGGTGAGAGTGTTCTACCATGGAAATCAGCAGGCACTAAAAATCAGGGTTCGATTTATCGTTTTGTTGATTGTCTTTAAAGTTAAAAAATCATGAGGAAAGTGCCAATCATGTGATTAAACTCGAAGGTGTATGGTTTTTACATAATGGATAGCACAAAAATTGAAGAAATATATTTTTGGTATTCAAAAACTATTATCAATTCTGCCAAGTTGTTCACATCATTGACAAACTATTGAAGTTCTAGCATAGGACATTTGAAATTATATTCATTTATTAATTGCAAACGTAAGTTACTTATAGACTTAAGAATTTAGAAAAAAATCAATGAATGAATTCTGTGAGGCTCTATCCACATGGAAATTACAATAAAGGGTATAGTATATTTTATTATTTGTCAATTGTGTACTATATATGTTTATATCATTAATTTTTATAATAAAATTATTCATATGTATCTATATATACATATATATTTTTTCAGATAGCTAGTTGTTAAAAAAAATTACCAGCATTCTTTTGCATATATCCTTCTCTTGACTTTCTGCTCAAATGTCACATTCTCCATGAGGTTTTTTTTTTTTTTTTGAGGGGGGTGTATTTTGCCCATATCAATATTAAATGCACCTTCTGCCCTCCATAACAACTTGGGACCTAATTAAAATGCTTTTTATCCTAAAGAATAATTAGTATGCATATCTGTCCACCTCACTATGTTGTTACCTCTTAGAAAATAAGAGAAAAAGTGTTCTATATCTTAATCTCGGTATGCAGCATAGCATCTCTCTATGTAGTAAGACTCTCAGGAAATATTTGTCAAAAAATTAAATATTTTACCAGGTTTAATTTAGATAGCATTACAAAATATAGGTTCTGTTTTCCCATGGATTCTAAAATATCTTCTCATAGCCAGGTAGGAGATTAGCTGACAATAAAATGGTTTTAAGATTAAAGAAATTGAATTAATATTTCTCTTTCACCAAATTAGTAACATACATCACATCAGTAAATCTCGTAAAATTAATTAATTAATTATTTTTAAGAAAAACCAAACTTTATCTTCACGAGATATTCTTACTAAACAAACAAACAACAACAACAAAAAATGGGCCAGGATGAAACTACTAGGTACTGAGCCAGCTTTTACTTTCCTACAATTTTCTCAGTCTAATAATATTTAACCAACTTTTGCCTAATAATAACATTGATAATTATAATAGCTAATGCTTTTATGTACCTACTGTGCTCCAAGTGTTTTACTTTATCTAATCCTCATCACATTTCTATAAATTAAGTGGTATATATATTACTCGATATACGTATATATTATATACTACATATGTGTATGTATATTACATACACACACACACACACACACACACACACACACACACCTACACATATGAAGAAACTGAGTACCAGAGTATTTAAATAACTGTAAACTAGTGAGTAACAGAGCTGGAATTTGATGTCTGGCAGTCTAGCCTCAGAATTAAATTTACCAAAGCAGTTTTTGATATCCTAGAAAGAGAATGTCTTTTGAGAAAATAACATTTTTGTGTGTGTGTTCTAAAAAATTAAAAGCCTGAAAGAATCAGAGCATATAGTTTACCAATAAGCCACAATTTGGGGAAGAATTCATGATTCTATAAAATGTAGATTTCCTCCCAAAAGGAGATAGCATTTCACCATCTGAGAGAGGAAGGGAAAAAAGAGGAAACTAATCACTGTAGGGTTCGCTATTGGTGCGGTCTCAGAAAAAATGAAGCTATACTGGTCAGCTCTGCTAGGTTGGTAGGGGAAAGGAGCAATATCCTCCAGATAGATTTTGGGGGATCCAAGAACAGAGAGGATCCAGGTCTCAGTCCTAGCCTACAGCCTGGGGATTCACAAGCCTCCCAAGGAAGCCCCTACCAGAGCTGTTCCCAGCAGGCTGGAGAAATGGCAGCCGGGATGGTCTAAGGCAGAGGAGACCCAGGAGAGCTCTGTGAGACTCTGGGGTCCTTGGGATGATGGAAGAGTAATTCAGCAGTTTCCCGTAACTAGACAGGCATGAGAGGATCGGGAGGGTTCTACAAGTTATGAGAAAGCCGTGCCATAGGCAGACCTCCCTCAGGGAAGGTACAGGAACTGATGTTCAAAGACCAGACAGAAGGAATGATAGTCCACAGACGCAGTTTGATATGGAGCACTTTCCAGATTTAAAATCAGAGTTAACTGACTTTTAACCTGGAGTTAGGGGGCAATTTCTAGTTTCACTGAGTTCACCTGAAGGATGATTAAATGAGGTTTGTGCATTAGAAAGAATAGGGATTTAGACAGGTATTAAATTGAATTACAGAAATTAAATTTAGAATTCTTGTAAATTAGAGTTACAAACAATGAAATTCAAACTGGTTGTATACTTTCCTCAAAAAGTGTATATGTCCATTTAGGAGATAATAACTGAAATATAATAGAGAATTCATGTCTTAGTGGACATGTGTTCATTTAATATACATATGTGTATATATGTGTGTGTGTATAACAAACATATACACACATACACCCTTTCATTGACTGTGATTGATTTATAGATTACTTATGTAGGTGTTTATTTATAGAACAACACAGTAGTTTTATTTCTCATCCTTAGATTCTGTAGTTACTGAGTTCTCAAAATAATACTGATCAAAATTTGAATCTAAATTGAGGTCAAACTATGTAATAAAAAAAATCAATATGATTTAAGACCCTTGGAGATGATAAATGGAGGTTTAGTTTCTGTTCTTTCATTTGATAGAGGTTCAGAATAGTTTTGGAAGTATTTTTGTGAATTTTTGTCATGTAAGTTACAGAATGATTCCAAATCTAAAGCAAAGAGTGCATGAAATTAGTTTAGCAGTTTTTTATACTCTTGAGAAACTTTAAAAGCCAAATCAAGGATTATACATTCAGAAATAATCCAGAGAAGTAAATTTTGAGGTAAATTGACATGCAGTATTGTTTTAAAAGAAAATTTTGGAACATAGACTAATATTACACATTACTTTTTCTAAAACCAAAATAATTGTTTTGTTTTTTTTTTCTTTGCAAGTTTAAAGTTATTCACAGTTATTAGGAAATAGAAGACTTAAATGTAATTGAAGTTGTATATTTAGTGGCATAGACTGTAATATTTTATCCTTTAACATTTGATTTTATGTTTTTGTCAGTGAACTATTAGGTAAAAAATAATAATGATAATAATATCCAGGAAATAAGGCACCATTTCCTAACTCTGTACTTAAGAGTAGGTCCTCTTTAAGCTGAAATTGAATGAAATTCTGAAAATTTAAGATAATGTGACATAGTTCCTTGGCAAGTCTGACAAATTGAAAACATGATATAGTATAATCAAGTCATTTGCTTTCTTACTAGTCAAAATGTCAATTCTACATCTTTTCAAGAAAGAAAACTTGAATTATGAAACGTTTGCAGGAGACTCAATATGATTTAAGACAGACCTCGGGGCCACAGTTTTTTCATGTGTAAGTTGAAGTTTATTAGATTATCCACCTAGTCTAATATTTTTAATATTCTTAAAACCCTGAGTGAAAAATAAGCAAACATGATTCTAAAAGAAAATATCAAAGATGCTTCTAATGACTTTTCTACCTGTACTTCTACCCGAGTAATTGTAGAATTAACATCAAGAAAATCTGTAATGGCAGCTATGTAGCTTGTTGCTACTGATTAATTTCAGGCCACTGCATTCCATGATGAAACTTCAGAGTTCTGTGGCCTTTATCATACAATCCACTAAAGTGCTGATGGTGTGTACTTGAAATTTGGGAAAACACTAGGGATTAAAGCCCACCTGGAATAATCTGGTAGTTTCCATGGTAAAAAAAAAAAACAAAACAAAACTAAATGACCTCATCAGTTTCTAATTTCCATGATGCCCTAATTGCCGTGCCCAAGAAAAATGCCACATTTTATTTCACCCACAATCTATGGTACTTGATATAATTATTGTTCTTTGCATATGTGTATTCATTTCAGGAATACCTCAGCTCTGGACATAAAATCTCATTTCTTTCTTAATGAAGATTCTGTCAGATTTTACTAACTCTCCAGTGCATCTGCAAACTTAAAAAAAAGTTCAGTGGAAGGAGATCATTCTCCATAAAATTCGATACTGTTGCAGCAATGAAAAACATACATGAATTTCAAATAATTAAAGTTGGAAGACAATGTGGTTGTGTATTCTCAATTGCTCAGCCTCTTAGTTCCCACAATTATATATATATATATATATATATATATATATATATATATATATGTATATATATGTATACACACAGAAATCTTCCACAGAATGACATCAGCATCATTGAGAAGTTCAATAATGTCTGTCCTTATCTAGACCCCGGCTGATAGTATGATGTGCTGTCACAGAGCTGGGCTTCTTTCCAGCAGTGCTGATAATAGGATTCCAAACTAATAAAGTCCAGGTGGTAGTGCAAGGTGTGCACAGTTATCACAATCAGTGGCAAGTTTAGAGTGGTGGCCAAGAAAGCTCAGCTTTCAGAGAGGTATAGAGAAGGTATTCCTAGAGGCAAGAGTTGAAGAGCAGTCGATAAGGGTACTATTTAATTTATACAACCAGGAAAATTAAAGATGGATAAGCAGGAGACAGAAGGTGGCTACTCTAATAAAAAGTCATGATTCCTTACTCCAATTCTGTACCTAAGCCAGTTCTCAGAGTTGGAACCCATTAACTGAAGGAGGAGCCACCTTCCTATGAGGAAGGACGCTGCAACAGTGCAGCAAGTGTATTCAGTGGCAATTCCCCAGTTTTTTTTTTCCTAAAGTGAATTATAAACATTAACTCTTGTAAGTGTGCATGAGGGAGAGGAAATTATCCAGATTTTTAGAAGATTATTGGACAGAGTCTAAATTAATGTTATTGTCCAGGAACCCAAAGTGCCCTGTTAACATGGGGAGATGTGATGGCCAGGGAAGAAGTGGAATCCTGCTCCGGGTCCTGCTTATAGTGGGACCCTGGTGCCCACAAACCTACCCTGTAGGCATTTCTCTAATGTGTGATTGGAATGCACATACTTGATAGATGACAAAACCCTCAAATGGTTCTTGATGTTTGGGGTATCAGCTATTGTACTGAGGAAGGCCAACTAGAAGTCTATGAAACTGTCTCTTTCTTTTCAAGAGAGTAAATCAATACTGCATCTTGGGAATGAATGGCAGAGATTAGTGCCACACTCACGGAACACAGGGTGGTCTCTATTATATTCCCATTAATTGAACCAACTTGGTCTTTACAGAAATATGATGGATCATGATGGATGACAGTGAAATTCCATAAAGTTAATCAATTAGTAGCCTTAATTGCAGCTGTTATGCTGGATGTGGTATTTTTGCTAGTACAGATTAACAAAAATTCTGATAATACGATATGTTGTCATTGAGCTGACGAATACCTTCCTTCGAATCCATATGGGAAGAGAGGATCAGAAGTTGTTTTCATTTACTTGGAACAGGTAATATTATACATTTACTGTGTTGCACCAGGTCCGCATTAAAATCTTCTACTGTGTGCCATAATATAGTCGAAAAGAGCCTGAACATCACATTAAAAGGACCAGATGAGCACAAAGGATGTGTGTTGTGTTAAGGCACACATATTCCTAGGGAAGGAGACAAACTCTGTGAAGATTCAGGGACCTACCGGGTCAATGAAGTGTTTTGGGGGGCTAATGGCCTGGAGAATTCTAGGACATCCCTTCTAAAGTAAAGGGCAAATCCTAGCATATCTCACCTCCCACGCTAAGAAAGAAATGCAATTCTTGGTCGAATATTTTCCCCGAGATCTGGAGACAGCATATTGTACATTGGAAATATTCTTCTAACTCATATACTGGTCCTGTAAAAGGCTGCCAGCTTTAAGTGGGGCCCTAAGCAGGAAAGAGGTCTGCAGCATATCCAGGCAGCAGCAGCAAACTATATAACATTCAGAAAGTAGCAACTGGAATGTCAGAGACCTGACCATGGAACATCAAGTGACTGGTATAATGCGGTCAGAGATGTCCTTCTTGAGTAAGATTCTGCTGACCCACCAAGTCATATGACCAGGCAAGCAGAGCAGTAATCCTGTATAATGGAAGTGATTCTACAAGTTCCAGGCACAAATAGGACCGGATGGCACAAGTAAGCTATACAAGCAAGTGGTGCAAGCCTTCTTACCTTTTAGGATCTACCACTTACCCCTGGCTTCATGTGGGTGTTGAGGTCCCTTATGACCATCTGATAGAGAAGGAAAAGGCTAGCTTGGTTCATTAATGAGTTTGCCTAGTATATTAGTGAACAGCTGAAGATGAACTGCTGCTCTTTTCAGGACAGTCCTGAAAAAAAGTGGCGAAGGGAAATCCCACAGAGCAGAGTTCTGGGTGGTGCACTCACTCATCTAGTTTGTGTGAATAGAAAAATGAAACAAAGTAAGAATATACAGGGGCTCCTGGGTATTGGTGCTGATTGAGCAGGCACCCAAAAAGAGAAAGATTGGAAGTTCTGGCTGAAGGGATCTTGGGAAAAGGCATGGGAAAGGATCTATAGACATTGCTATGCAGTAAGATGTTCTTGTCCTGGTGCTTGTGCTGGTATCAGATGTAAACACCCACTGGAAAACATCCATCACTGAAAAGACATTAAACAAACAAGGAGACAGAATGACTTGGCCAGTAGATCTCAGTTAGGCTGTGTCACTAAGTACCCAAGGGCTGGCATAATGATTGACTGTATGGAGAGCAGTCATGGAAGTGCAAGATGGAGCCTGTAAATGGGCCTGATAGCATGGACTCCAACTCACCAAGTCTGATCTAACTATTGCCACTGCTGAGTGTTTAACTTGCCACCAACAGAGACTGATACTGAGTCCCTATACACTGTCGAAGACCAACCAACCACTTGGAAAAAAATGACTGTATTGGATGCTTTCACCTTGAGAGGACAATAATTCCAATCTTGATTGGAACTGGCACTGGTTCTGGGTATAAGTTTGCCTCTTTTGCACACAGAGCCAAGGCCATTATTAGAGAGCTTGTGAATTCTTTGATCCATAAATACAAGATCCCAAACAGCACTGTGTTATACTAAGGAACCTATTTTGGATCAAGAGAAGCACAGCAGTGGGCATATGAGCTTATCACATACTCTACCACCTATAAACTACTGGCCTGAAAGAGAAATAGAATGGTCTGTTAAAAATGCACCTGTTCACCAGGTCTGAGATAACACCTTGAGAGGATGGACATTTATATGATGCTGAGCCCCCAGAACTAGAACATATGGACCCAGGAAACAAAAGTGGAAACATGCATGATAGCGTTACTTTAGTGACCCATTTTGTACTTCCCATATTCCTGAGACCCTGTGGGTCTAGGGGTCCTAGTTCTCAAAAGGAGAACACTTTTACCAGGGGACACAGTAAGATTCTCATTGACCTTTAAGCAAAATATGTCGCCTGATCAATTCAGGCTTTTCATACTAAGAGACCAACAGGCAAAGAAATGGATTATTTTATTGGTATTGGTAATTGAACTTGATTATCAGGAGAAAATAGGGCCACTGTAATACAATGGGGCACAGGAGATTGTTTGGCGTCAGGCAATCCATTGGGGCATCTTTTGTTGTTTCGTGTTCACTTTGATGGTAAATGGATGATAGAATAACCATGGCCTAAGTAGGGACTAAGATTCACTGGGAATGAGGATCTGAGTCACCCCTCCAGGCAAAACAACCTGAAATGTCAGCCCAGCAATGTGGGAAATTCAGAATGTGTGCTGGAATAGAGAGCTGATGAGTAACAGTCATGACCTTGAAATCAACTGCAGCATCAGGGCTATACTTTGTTTTACTGACCTTTTCTTCTACGGGGCTCAGGAAGCTCTTCCCTAGTGGAACAAACTTACTCTAAGAAACAATTAGGTTTGAGTAGTACAAGATTGATTGTAGGGAATACAGTAGTGCTCTACTCAGACCCATTATTATTATTATTACTAATTATTATTATTTTCAGCTTTATTGAAGTATAACATATTCAGACTCATTATTAGGGCTAATGTACTTACAGGTATCAGAAGCTGGTTTCTCACAACTGAGTCTCTCCCTATGAACTTCCCTAGCTCCAAAGAACTGCCTCATTTCTGGTCACATTTCCAGGGGAAGGAGGAGGGCACACTACCAATGACTTGCTGACTGGCTGATGTGGACCTACAAAGCCTGACCCTCTTTCTTGTATTTGGGACAATTCAGAAAGACCATTACAGCTCCACAGCTCCTAGTAGAATTGTCAGAGGTCTCATTTAAAACTGCTGTGTACTCAGCTTTCCCCTCTCTTAATTCTGCCTTCCTCACTTTTTTTTTGAGAGGTAGGTCTCAGAGCTTTCTCTAGTAAAATTTCTGCATGCCACCCGCCATCTCACAGTCTGTTTCCACGGCACCCAATCTAAGACAGATGGAGAGAACATTCAGGTCATTTATAAACCCAAGTAACTTCAGGAATGTGTTCAGCATTAAATTAAGAGCCACATATTTTGAATAGTGGAAAGACAATACTCCCCGATCTATTCTTTAACAAGTTTCTGGATAATTTGAATAAGGTATATCTGTGTACCATGCTAACGTGAATTATTGTGACTTAAAAAAATTGATGCTGTATTGGCAATTTCAAAGATTATTTTCTCTACTTTCTAAATTTCTTCTGCTCTTAGAGGTTGGCATATACATTATTTAGCATTAAAATCATGTTCTATTATCAGCTTACTTTATACAAAACTAAATCTTGAATTTTCTGGTTTTTAGATATATGTTCTCTTATTTCACCCAAATATTAAACATTTTTCACACAGATTCATGTAAATTCAACTTCTCTAAAATGCATGGCATAACCCATATATTCTTTTAACAGCCCCACACACAAAAAGAAAATATTATTATCAAGTGCCTATCCATGATTTAATTTCTGATGCAGAATTTTAGTAAATTCTTTCTGGTAATATCATATATGTCACAAAGTAATACCATGCTGCAATGATAATTATGTGCTATAAACGTGCTTTTGCATGGGGATCTTGAACGAGTGTGTGAGGCCATATCCTCTGTGCTACTCACATAACATCGACAGTTCCTGTTTTGTCTGACTAAATCGACTTAATGTCTTACTGTTCTTTTTTTTTTTTTAATTTAACGGTGAAAAGGAAGTCTTAAATTCTGAGTATGCCTGACTCAAATTGAAATAAAAGGTATTCTTTTACATTGACCAACATTTTCTATGTCCTAAAACACCAAGATGTTTGACATTCAATTTTCAAGATACTATATATCAGTGTTACTAAACAAATTGAAGAGAAACTTTGTTTATTTTCTAAGAAAAAAACACAATTAAAACTAAAACAAATTAAAATTAAAACATACATTTGTTGCCCATATCTTCTACACACACACACACACACACACACACACCTCTAACATGGTACAACATCTTAGTCAACAGTTAGCACAATTACTGTGGTTCCCAAACATTAGATAGTTTCAGAATATCTTAGAGAGCTTGGAGAATTACTTATATTCTGGAGATTCTGATTCAGTAGGGTGACATAAGTTTTCGGCATATGAATTTTCCTCCAAAACTCTGGGTGATCCTAAGTTACACCAAGTTTGGACCCAATTGAAATAAAAAGAAAGGTAAATGACACAAATTAGCTGTTAATAGTTTATACACAAATTGTATATGGAGGAATCTAATGTCCATTTTTGGTAATGCCAATACTGTAATCTATTATCTATCTATTATCTATCTATTTATCTACTTGTTTAAAAACATTTATTTTGGTGATGAAGCTAAGGTTCTGAGATTACCTATATGATAATATTGTTCACTTTGGTCAGAATGAAATGTCCTTATGAATAATTTAGTATAATATTTGGGTTTTCCCAAATATGTCTGTGTAAGAGATTTTTGCAATAGCAAAAATTCCGGTAACAGCTAATTTTGTGACTCAGCACATTCATAGATGGTTGTCTCTTATTATGTAGGTCAACTTTGAATCAGGTAATCAAGAAATACATCCTGCTATTCATACTGGCATTCTGACTTCAAGAATTTCTTCCTTCCGGGGAATTTTTAGAATAAATTTAAACATTTAGTTCCCATTCTTTACTGTTGAGGTGAGTAATCTAAACAAAATCACTCCACATCCTTATTTCAAAATTTCCTCATTTGAAGAATAAAGGGTGATCCTGAGGAAGTCTTACTAAACTTCATATCTAAGTTATATAGTTTTGAAAAGACAAAGGACATACCTTTCCCAGCAGCAACAAAAAGAAAAATCAAGAGCTAGGTTTGCTGGGGGAAAGGGGGTTGTGGAGGTGGAAATCAATTATGGTTTACTTCTGGAGGCTTAACTTTTCAGGTTATTTATTTCTGTATTTCTCATATCTGAAACTCATCACCTTCCCGGAACGGAGAAAATTGAGATATATTTTGCTTCCTGTTCTTTAAATTTTATATAATGGATTATTTGGAAAAAAATGAAAGACTGAGGTTTATACAAAAATGAACATTTAAATTTGTCATTTTTTTCTTCATTTGTCGCAGGAGTGGAGGCCATTCTTTGAGCTAAAAGTTTATTTCTACCTTTGCCTGGGTGTTCTTCTCTTAGTATGCAGGAATGGAGCATCTTACCTAAGAAGAGTATGACCTGAAAATAAAGTTTAGCTTCAGTTTTACTCCCACAAAACTCTGACATCTATAATGAAATCCTATTCAGAATGTCTCTAATTTTATAATAGATGAGAATACCTTGTATATTCCACTTTGGTTTTCAGTACAGGATTTAAGCACTACTTTTAGGATATTTTCTGTAGGTTGTCTATAATGGGATTCCCATTTTTCCTTGGAAGATGAGCAGTCATTTTTACTAGCCTGGTGGCAAGTTAAAAATTGATAATTTGAAAAAGTTAATAAGGACAACATTTCCTTTCTTGATGTAGTATCATTCAGAAAATTTAGTAGGTAAAAATTTTTGAAATATAAAAAATCAATTTAATATTGTTAAATACATAGTCACATCAGTGGAAGTGTAAACATTAAACAGATTTAGGTTTGAGTGAGAGAATAGAAGACAGTCATTTTCCCTTTCTTTGTGATTCAACATTAATTATCTATAGCCAGAGAAATGAAGGAATATAATTGTCTTACAATTCATTTTGCATTTTCTACTCTATATAAGTCTTCTAATGAGTGTATATCTATCTTGATTTCGTTTGCTTTCTCTCATAATAGGACCTGAGGTCTTTCTTTTTTTTTTTAATTTTTTTAAAAATGTTTATTTATTTTTGAGACAGAGAGAGACAGAGCATGAGCAGGGGAGAGGCAGAGAGAGAGGGAGACACAGAATCTGAAACAGCCTGAGGTCTTTCTATATGCCTTGACATATATGGTTTTTAAATACGTGTGCATAATTTTCGTGGTACTTGTAGAAACAATACACTGAATGCCCCTTTTAGAGATTTTATTGATGTGGTTGATTTCTGCTTTTTTTTTTTGAAAGATCTTTTTTAATAGGAAACTTAAGAAAAGTCTATAAAGACTATTAATATAATTCGTACCACAAAGGACACCTGACAAATTACAATGTCTAAAACTGTCTGAAAATCAGCTCTGGAACCACAATGAGATACCACCTCACACCAGTCAGAATGACTAAAATTAACAACTCAGCTAACGCCAGATATTGGCAAGGATGTGGAGAAAGAGGAACCCTTTTGCACTGCTGGTGGGAATGAAAACTGGTGCAGCTACTCTGGAAAACAGTGTGGAGGTTCCTCAAAAAATTAAAAATAGAACTACCCTATGACCCAGCAATTGCTCTCCTAGGTATTTATCCAAAAGATACAAGTGTGCTGTTTCGAAGGGGCACATGCACCCCAATGTTTACAGCAG
This sequence comes from Panthera onca, assembly GCF_046562875.1. Lineage (NCBI taxonomy): Eukaryota > Metazoa > Chordata > Mammalia > Carnivora > Felidae > Panthera > Panthera onca. Next base: position 133,958,429 of record NC_138342.1, on the reverse strand, counting down.
CACTATCGACAATAGCCAAAGTAAGGAAAGAGTCCAATGTCCATCAACAGATGAATGGATAAAGAAGATGTGGTATTTAGGTATAATGGACTATCACTTGGCAATCAAAAATAATGAAATCTTGCCATTTGCAACAACGTGGATGGAACTAGAGTGTATTATAAGCTAAGTGAAATTAGAGAAAGACAAATATCATATGATTTTACTCATATGTGGGATTTAATATACAAAACAGTTGAACGTAAGGGAAGGGAAGCAAAAATAATATAAAAAGAGGGAGGGGAACAAAACATAGGAGATTCTTTTTTTAACGTTTATTTATTTTTGAGAGACAGAGAGAGACAGAGCATGAGTGGGGAAGGGGCAGAGAGAGAGAGAGAGAGGGAGACAGGCTCCAGGCTCTGAGCTGTCAGCACAATGCCTGATGCAGGACTGGAACTCATAAACTGCGACATCATGACCTGAGCTGACGTTGGACACTTAACTGACTGAGCCACCCGGGTGAAGGATTTAAATTAAATTTCAGAAAGGGAATTTCAGTCAGAACGGGAGGGATGTGGGGTTGGAAAACTGATGGTGTTTGTGTCAGGGAATAGAGGGTATGGGGTGTGATGTTAGTTTCATTGCTATTCACAAGCAGGTTGACCTATATCAATTCTAGGAGATATGGGATGCTCTGTATTGGCTTGTCACTTTAGGAAAGCCTCAGAACACGGATAAAGAAAATATGAAATGAGCCCCTTCCTCAAGGCACTTTTGTCAAGGAAAAAAGGTAAAAGCTGAAATAATGGTAATAGAGTCACATGGAAGACAGGGCAAAAGGTTGCCTTGGAAGATTAATAATACTAGTTGACAATGACCCACTTGACCTTTTCTCTGTTGCAGTGAGGACCATTTGTTTGCTCAAACACTATTTATTCACAGTAGTCTTCTCACATTTTCTCTCTGTCTAAAATAGGTTTCATTTACTTTTGTTGAAAAAACCCTAATATTCTCATGAAGTGCCTCATATATATACTTTTCGCCCTTACCTATTGCATGCAAGATGTCAAATTGGTAGTTTCTGGCCAGGAATACAGACGAAAACTGAATTTGGTGAGACTCACTCTGTGGATAATCAGTCCTTCAATGAAGAGGACTGACTTACGGAGTGCAGACATTGAGGCCAAGTGCCTACAAAGTGGTCAAGAAGCCAGCAGAGCCATGGTCCAATATTAGTGAGAGAATTAGAGATCTTTTTCCTAATGCAATCTTTCCCCTAAAGTTTGTTTCTCAAGCTGTCCGGTGCATAGATGGATCTTGTTAAAAATGGAGGTCCTGATTCAGCTGTCTAGGGCAGGGCCCAAGATTCTTCTTGTCTAAGAAGCTCTCAGGTGATGCCGTTGCTACTGGTTCATGAGCCACACTTTGCGGAACAAGACAAGATGGAAGAGGGAAAGAGGTACAGTCTCCTTAAGGGATTATTGGACATAAATCAAATCAGGGCTTCAAAAAATATTTCCTTGCTTTCCCACAGGACGGTCATGAACTCAGTTTAAAGATGTTTGATCTGTGGTTGAGGGCAATGGTACCATTAAATGAAAATATTTGAACAGTGGAATGGCACAAGAATCCTTCTTTAGAACATCGCACGTGGACTGGAGGAAGGAAAGAATGAAGGCAAGCTGTCTGGTTAGATGCCACTCTAGTTTTGAGGCCCTGAGAGTCTGAACAGAAGGGGTAGCAGCAGAAAGGTAAAAGATAAAATTGATCTAGTTTGACTTTGAAGATGGAAGACCATGAAGGAGGGATAGCATGCAGAGTGCAAAAAGGAATTGACGAGAAAGTATACTACCAAACCAGAAGACACGAGTCTCACGGAGTATCTCCTTACTCTAGTCCGTGGATCATTCACTCTGTCTTTTATTGTCCTGTCTTTTCATCTCTGTTTTGTCAAGTGGGGATGGACATAGAGTGCTTGGGGCAGAGTTCACCTTTTCTTCCACTTCATGCGTCATTAATTGTGAACAGTAAACAACTATGAACTACAGCTACTGGGGCAAAGACAAAAAGTCCAAAAATATGAAGGGTGAGACTTACTAGCAACAGTCAATTCTCTCTACCAGGGAGAAACAAGGAAACTGTTTGTATTGTTGTTCTACTGGAGCCTGATGCTCACATTTGTTTTAAGCAACTACCTTTGGTAGATTACCTTGAAACTTAAGAAATTTAGAAGTATGATAGATGGGAAATGTAGCGCAGATAAACCCTGATTTCAGCTGCAAAATAAAGGGAAATTCAATACCCTGATAGTATTAGCATTGTATTTACAGCTGTCGCTGCTGCCCACATGAATAAATGCTCCCCATGGACCCAGATCAAAGGTAGTCATGGTGTGACAGAGCATGAGACCATACTATAATAATTTTACAGATTTAGCAGAATGTTTCAAATGAAAGTGCATATGATATAAGTTGCAGGTGTTCATAAACATGATGCAGGGTTCAAGCTGCTGTTGGCTTAGAGCTGTGCTGCTCTACTTACCACTTTCTCCTGAAATTATGCCTGAGTAGATCAATCACAACCGTGGTGACTCCCTTTTGGGAGAGATACTTCATCTCTGTGTATGTGTATGTGTATGTGTATGTGTATGTGTATGTGTATATGTGTCTGTATGTGTATGTGTATGTTTGGCGCATTTAATCTACTGTATCCATTCTTGTATTAATGCTCCATATCTAGTGGAAATCTTATCTATATAGACTTTCAAACCTCAAATTGTATATTTTCTTGTCTTTGCATTTACATTTGATTTACTTGTATAATGAGCATGTAATGAATATGTGCATGTGTGTGTGTGTGCGTGTGTGTGTGTGTGTGTGTGTGTGCATGTGTGTATGTATCTCAAAAACTTCTGTCTGAAAAGCTAGAGGGGCACATTTCTGAAGTTTTGCATGCTCCCAGGCCTTTTAGGCTGAAATTTTGATGGGAGTTAAGACATCAGTGCTCCCCATACCAGGATAAACCCATGTATATTGTACTTTCCTACTTTACAAACACTTAGCCACTCTATTAATTCTTAGTCTCCTTTAATATTGGACAGCTCTGTTATTTTCAATGAGATAAATAATAATTAAACTCTAACAAATAACTCTGGCCACTTAACTTCTGGCTCCATCTCAATTTTAAAACTGTGAACCCAGAAAATAATCAGCAGCCTATAAAACAATTTGCTTCCTATTGCCTGGTTCCAAGACAGTCCCGTTAGGACAGCTGTACAGCATTTATACTGCAACGGAGTTTAGAAGTTTCTCTGAAAACAATGGGCAAATTTGACGATGACTGATTTAAAGTTTGACAGTGTAGGTTAATTTCATTTTTTAACAATGTTATAAACATCTTTAAATAATATACAGAAGTTTGAAGTGGCATATAAATATAACTATGTGGCTATTATAATTAGTATTTGAAGAACTGCCATAGTCAAATGTCATTGAATTTGAATGTATATGCCTATTTTAGAACAAACTGTGTACTACAGTCATGTTTGATATGTTTCTTTGACTATACATTTTTTCTGAAGTTAGAAACAACTAGCAGTGGGCATTTTTATTACTATGGGTATTACTAATACAATTCTTATCATTCTTATTTAAAAAAAAAGATTTAGAAGGAGATTACTTTTTTTTTGAAATTTATTTAGAAAGAGAGAGAGGGTGTTTTCATGAGCAGAGGAGGGGCAGAGAGAGAGGGAGAGAGAGAATCCCAAGCAGGATCCTTGCGGACAGGGTGGAACGTGTCATGGGGCTCAGCCCCATGAACCCTGAGATCATGACCTGAGCCTAAATCCAGAGTCTGCTGACTCGCTGACTGAGCCAGTAAAGCAAAATTCACTTTTTTTTAATAACTTGATGAGGGGCTTCAAGTATATGCTTCCTGAGAGAAGCTAAAAAGATTTAAAATTGTGTAAATTAAATATAATAAAATCTGACATGTTATCTTGTGATTGAAGAATTCTGATATACTTAAATAGCAAAAGAAGCAATAATTATATTTACTTGCTTCTACAACAAATTATTGCACAGGTGACTGGATTTATCTAATGTGATAAAGTCAAAACCATTCTCTCATTCCAGAGCTACAGAGTATATGTTTTCTTTTTTTTTTTTAATCTGGCCCAGCAAATCATTACTATCCTGTATTTTCCACTGCATTATTAAGTTAGCTTCAAAAGACCTAATATGTGGGGTTTTCTTTTTTTAAAATTTTTTTAAGTTTATTTATTTATTTATTTATTTAGAGGGAGAGAGAGAGAGAACACAAGTGGGGAAGGGGCAGAAAGAGAAGGAGAGAGAGAGAGAATCGTCAGCAGGCTCCACACTGTCAGCATGGAGCCCCGAGTGGGGCTGGAACTCACAAACCATGAGATCATGACCTGAGCTGAAACCAAGAGTCAGATACTTAGCCGACTGAGACACCCAGGTGCCCCAAATACGGGGTTTTCATTGATTCTTGGAGCAAACATTTCAAAACCTCTGAGAATTAAGAGGATGGTGTGTTTATTTTTCCCTAATTATATCTTTTTTTGAGAAAAATACCTACTTAATATAAATTTAAAAGTAATTTGCCTCTGTGAACTATCATTATTGTTTGTAGCCTTTTTTAAGTTGAAAATATGGTAAACATAGTATCTCTATAAATTATGAAGTTATCTTAAAAAACAAAAACAACAAGTCTGAAGCTACATAAAACCTTAGTCTAGCCACTCACAATTTCTTTGAAATCACCAATGTTTTTGAATATCTTTTTACTATTTTATATGCTCTCAAAGCAAACTTAGGCCCTTCTATACAACTCGACAGATACTTAACATTTCTACTCTCTGTGTTCAGAGTTTTACACAAATGGGATTGTGAAGAAATGGCATTTTAACCTTTGCTTTCTGACATAAATGTGTCTCAGGACTTTAAAACTGTTAATTGAAGAAACTACAATACTTTCCCATACATACTGGCCTGGATGCACTTTTAACGAATGCGGTGAAAATAACGGTTCTCTTTTACATATATTTTACCTTTAGTATTTCCTTAGGGCCCACTGACTAGATGTGAGCTTTTTCTTGGGATGTGGAGAGTCATTCTTCCTCACACACACACACACCTGGCCTGTTTCCACCTCTCTTCTTGGGGGCCACAGCCAGGTGAGCCACTTCTGTATTTGAAACCCTTCAAAGCCTTCCAAATCTCTGAACAAAAACAATTCCTTATTTCCAATATAATTTTTGACCAAATCGGCCATTAGAAAATAATGAAATGTTTTTCTTCTGTATCAGGAAAAAAAAAAAAAAAGCTACAAGAAGAGCTAATGAGTTAGTTTTGCAAACAGCATGGGTCTGCCGTAGGGATGGAATATCTTTGGTGTCTGAAGCACAGATCTTTCACGCTGCTACAATTTCTGAACGATGAGCAGGTTACCGCCGTGCCACTGGGGGAGGCAACCTCAATGTACAAAGATACTTTTCTTTTTCCTTAATAGTCGACCCAGGAGAGATTTGGAATTGAGCATAGAGACATAACAAAGCCGCATTCAAATTTATCTCAATGTTGTTTAGCAAAAATCTGCATATTTTGAATATTATAAGTACCAAAATACTTAGGTATCTTATAACCAGTTTTTTTTTCAATGTTTATTTCTTTTCAGAGACAGAGAAAGAGAGAGATGGTGCGTGGGAGCAGGGCAGGGGCAGAGAGGGAGGGAGAGAGAAACCCAAGCATGCTTCAGCTGAGAGACCCCTACGCCTGACGCGGGGCTCGATCCTATGCACGGTGAGATCATGACCCGAGCCAAAATCAAGTCTGATGTTCAGCTGACCGAGCCATCATTCTCCCCTCTTATAACCAGTTTTAAAATATGTACTTGAAAAACGAATTTGTATTTGTGATTTCAAGTTAGAAGTTTACAACTAATAGAAGCATTTAAAAGAGCTTAAGAATTGTCTCATTTATCAATGCATTTATTAGATTTACAAGACATTTCAAGTGTGTGGAAAGATTTTATTTATTATGACAGACAACTGAAGTATTTGTAAGGAAATGGAATATGTTAACTTCGTATACACATACTGAAATGACTTAGAGCACTTAATTGTTTAATGGTTAAAAATCCTTATAAAATATAATAATATCTACAAGCAGAATTTAAAATTTCCAGGGGAACTTCACTCTTGACTTTGTGATTTTTGTTACATTAAATAAATATTAATAATATTAATTAAAATTAAAAATAATTTTATAATCATACATTATATATATATATTATAATCATAAATTAAAATCATTTCTTCATATCATTTCTATCTAAAAAAGCTACCTCAGGACCACCCAAATGCTCACACTGACAGCTTAAAAGGTACTGTAAGTATTTCAACTCAGGACAAATGACAATGTGATGCTGGCAGGAATGGGGAAATGGTACAGACCGTTAAAGGGAGAATTGTCAGTGCTCTGAAATGTGAACAGTTTGGTTCCTATTCAAACAATAGTCTCTGAGTATTTACTCAATAGTTAGTGGGATCGGGAAGAAACCAATTTTCCATTCAAAGACAGTGCAGGCACGAAGAGATCCACATAGCAGCCCATTTCTGCTGAAGAAGGCAAAATCAATGTTAGGATTTTTTTTTTTTTCAAAGCATTTTCCATTTCTCTATGAGCGAGCATCAGTTTTGTTTATTAGTTCATTGGTATTTTTGTGCATGTGTGTGCTATTTAGCCGGGCTGACTTCTCTGGAAATATTAAAGACTTTAAAGTTTAGATTAAACACTTAAATCACCAGTTTCGTGTACATTACAGAACACATTGTGGGTTTCCAGAATTTCACCAGATTGCCAACTGCAATTGTGCGTGCACACTGCAGAAACACTCAGTGAAGATTGGTTGGCCTTTTAATTTTCTCTCCAGGTTGCTAGCTGCTCTAGAGGGTAAGATGAATTTACATTCACAGTCACAGGAAGGATTGTCTGAGAGAGCATTATTTTCCTTCCCAACCCTTGATAAGGGCTCTGGAACAATTCTATCAATTGTTAGACACAGAAGTTACAAGACTTAAGTCAAAGAGTTCCCATAGTTTTCCATGGTGTGGAAAGTGATGTGGGGAGTGATGGTGCCCTTACTGGACATCGGGAGTACTGAGGGGGTGGAAGATAATTCGTTCATTTGGGGTTTGAAATTCCAACTGGCTGGTGGTTGGAAACGTAAGACTGAGGCACAGGCCGAAAGCCAGAGAGAATGAGGAAGATTTAAAAGTTAAGTTTTCAGGAGGTGCCTGCGTGGCTCAGTTGGTTGAGCATCCAACTTTGGCTCAGGTCGTGATCTCAGGGTTCATGAGTTTGAGCCCCCATCGGGCTCACTGCTGTCAGTGAGTGCCAGTGAGTGCAGAGCCTGCTTGGGATCCTCCGTCTCCTTCTCCTCTGCCCCTCCCCTGCTAATGCACTCTCTCTCAAAAATGAACAAACATTTAAAAAAATAATAATTTTTTAGAACCGATATAGAAGGCTAAGATTGCCCAGAAAGAATGTGCGGAGAGAAGGGATCCCAGGAACATCTGCATACAGCGTACGGCAGCCTGAGGGGAAGCTTGAGACAGAAATGTGCACGTGGGACCTGGAATTGAACCATGAACTAGAATCTGCCAAGGTGTATGTGGCTCACGCAGTGTGGGCCGCGCACGCGTATGTATATGTGTGCGCAGTAGGTGTTTAGCATGAGCCTACGTTTAATGTGGGCGATTACACATGCAAATATAAATTCTCAAAAAGTCTCCAAGAATTCTCTTTAGGGCACCAATTCGTGAGAGCTGGGAAGCAGCTCCCTGTGGGGGTGGGGCATGCATTTCCAGGCTTCACTGCCGTCCACGAAACTCCCACAATCCGCGTCTATCCACTTGCATGCCCACAGCTCCCTGCCTGTCGTTATCCGCCTGTATGTTTTTGAGTTCGTGATTCATGGTTTGCGGGATTTAAACAGAAGAAAGTTTCGTCGCGGGTAGTGGGCAGTGTGGTGTGACATTTTGGGCTGAACTGTTTCCATTAGCTTTCCTTTTTGTGAGCACCTACTTCACTTTGGATAGTGTTATGCGTTGAACTGCATCCTCTCCAAATTCATATGTTGAAGGACCAACCCCTGGTACCTCAGGATAGGACGACATTTGGAAATGGAGTCGTCACGATGTATTTAGTGAAGATGAGGTCACGTTGGAGTACGATGGGCCCCCCAATCAAATATGACTGTGTCCTTATAAAAGAGGAAATTGGGACACAGACACGTATACAGAGAGAATGCTTTGTGGAGATGAAGGCAGAGATCTACAAGTTAAGGAACATCCTAAAATTGCCAGAAGCTCTCGAAAAGGCACAGACCAGATTTTCCCCTACCTCCCCTCTCCCCTAGGAGGAACCCCCGCCCCTTCCAACCCTCCAGTCTGGGACTTCTGGCTCCCAGAATAGTGAGACAATAAGTTTCTGTTATTTAAACCACCATGCTTTGTTAAGGTATCCCTAGCAAACTAATGCAGAGGGAAAGAATATTCTTATTGAGGACAACTTTTTGCCACTTTTATTTAAGATCACAGGAGAACATCTTTTTTTCTAGAGACTATGAATTATAAAATTTGATAAAGAAAGCATGCATAAGAAGAACATTTGGCACATTTAGAAAAAGATACCCATTTAGTTAACTGTGTGAACAAATCTCACAGCTAAGAGACAAGCAAGCCTAGGTGTGAATCCTGCTGCCCCCAGGACTGATGTGGATTTGGGGGCGTTGCCTCATGTCTTTTTAGCCTAGGTATTATTTATAAATATGAATCTCAAGAGTCTTGTCATATAGCAGTGTTTTAAGGCATAAGTGAGGAGAAAACAACAAAAGGGCTGGCACAGTCCCCACACAGGATACACATTGAACAAACTGTAGCTTATATTATAAGCATTTATCACTCTTACTACTTCATTTTAGGAATCACACATCAAAGCATCAAAGTGGTGCCCAAACTCTTGGGACTTTAAGGAACTTGACTTTTTTTTTTTTTTTTTTTTTTTTGGAGTCATGTTGAGTTATGATATGCTTCTAAAAAAAGCTGAGACTTTTTGGTACGCAAGTGTGGAGTTTAAGGAAAAATGTAGACTACCCCAATTTAATTGGAGTGGAATACTCTGACCCTGTGAGTGTGTCATCCAAAGGTGTTTGCTTTAGAACTGGTGCGGAGTTCAAATCCTCAGAGCCCGTTGCTCATAGTGGTTGCCAAGTGCACTTTACAGGCGTCTTACCCCATGCGATGTCATGACCGGTGTATGAGTTCATTTCCGCACCACAATGGGAACTCCTGCAAGTAGAGACCTAACTTCAGTCTCTTCTTCTTTATCTAGACTGAAGACACAGATTCGTGCTTGCTGGATACGTAGATAGTAATTCTCAGTAAGCAAAATAAAAGAAATAGCAATACTACTTAAAAGATGGTGTTACTGCTGCGGTTTCTTGGTCTAATGAAATTAAAATTATACTGCATGAAGTGTTGGTTAGGGTAAAGTTATGGATAATAGTATCTTTTACCCTGATTTCGTTTCTCCCTTTAATGAAACTATCTATTCCCTCTTAAGATTAGAAGAACACTTTTGGATGATTTATGTTAAAGGGGTACCTTTGTCTGGGCTCTTTTCCAGACCTTTTCTACAATTATTACAGTTGCAACTTCTGGAAATGCTTGGCTACAGTTATGCCTGGTTAAATATATTATCCAGTCTCTAAAGCCTAAAGTAGACATTTATGCGTGTATTAAAGTAAAAAAATTAATCACTTTACATATAATTTTATTATTTCTGATCCACTTTATAAATCCCATCTTTCTAATTCACTTAAAAGGCAAGCTGTCCTGCAAAGAGATATTTGTAAAACAAAAAAAAAAAATGGGTGAAGAGACTGAACATAAGACATCTTTTGAAACAGAATGTTGTTTCTTGCTTCGGTGTTATTCCACTAGCTGCCATTCTCTTTTCTTTGTTACTCTTTAAAGTCCAAACCAAGGGGCGCCTGGGCGGCTCATTTGGTTAAGCGTCTGACTTCGGCCTAGGTCACAATCTCATGGTTCATGAGCTCAAGCCCTGCATCAGGCTCTATGCTGACAGCTCAGAGCCTGGAGCCTGCTTCGGATTCTGGATCTCCCTCTCTCTCTGCCCCTCCCCCGCTCACGCTCTGTGTCTCTTTCTTTCAAAAATAAATAAGCATTAAAAACAAATTTTTAAGTACAACCCAGGAATTAGACAGCCCCAGCTGAAATATAGGGTCAAGACCTAAACAATATTTCAGCCCAAATTTTACGGAAAAATACGTGCATTTGATAATCTGATAAGTGTGAAAACTTTTACCTGAGGTAAAGTATTGCAGGACTTTATTTTTTAATTTGCAAAGGCATTTCCAGAATAGTAGAAAGAGAATAAGCAGTATTTTGTTTCAGCTTTTAGCAGCTTGCGTCATTTTAAATATGGTTTATATTCAGAATGATGGAAATTTGTAGCTGTTTGCAGTTTGGTACCCTGTGGAAAGTGAGGGGACCTCAGTTCAGTCCTAAAGGACAGCATTGCAAAAATACTTAGTCCTTGCAACATTTTGTTTATAAGCAAAGAACTGAACAAGCCCAAAGAGTCACCTTTACTTTCAGCTGATTTGGGAATAGGCAGTGTATGTGGGTTATTATTCAAGATTTTGGTTTCAGTTGACTTGAAATCAGTGTAAAGGGTGTGTGTGTGTGAGCAAGAGACAGAAAGAATATCAATAGATTTTCTTGAGATGAATAGAAATCGATCTCAATCAGGATTTTTGTTGTGGTTTGGTTTTAAGTTCATTTATTTAGAGAGAGCACGAGTGGGGGTGGGTGGGACAGAAAGAGAGGAAGAGAGAATCTCAAACAGATTCTGTGTTGTCAGCACAGAACCTGATGAGGGGCTCGAACTCACAAACCTTGAGAAATAACCTGGGCCGAAATCAGGAGTCTGATGCTTAACCGACTGAGCCCCGGCTGGGCGCCCCTCAATCAGGATTTTTTGAATCAAACTTCACTCAAATATCACCTGCTAGAGTCAATCCTTCATGCATATGGAGCGTCCTTGTGCACACTACCTGCTTGAGTTTGCCAAGAGTGCAAGGCCCTGACCACTCTTTCCCTGGGCCATTTCTTAGGGTGGTATGTTTGTCCTTTAAAGACAAAGAGCAGACTTACTTCGTGCTTGGATTTCCGAAGCTGTGTTTATCAGCTGTGATGCAAACCCACGAAGCGTAAGACTGGCCCTCTGCGTCCCACCCGGGGATAGGAGGAATCAATGCAAACTTGATGCTCATGCTACCTGCTCTGCTGTTTCCTTGCCTCTGACCCGGGAGATCTGTGTCTTCTGCCAGAGTCCATGAAACACGGGTAGACTGATGGACTAGCTTATAAGAAGGGCAAAATCCCAGACCCAAACAGTATCTCAGAACTTAGATTGGAAATCATATGCAGTAAAAGAAAGCACTGATGAGAAGGGCATAGATGATTTTGGACTAAGAATATCATTCAGGCCATCTAAAATACAGTCAAAATAGAGCCAATTTTCTTTCAATTTACCATTTTTTTTGGTATACAAATCTCCAAAGGAAGCAAAATTAGTTATAAACCACATTCAACATAATAACAAAACAATTTTTTTTTTTTGCGCTGAGGTAAATCCTTAAATGCTAGTCTCAGCTCAGAGAAAGTATTTCAGAACCACTTAAAAAGTAGTTTAGAAAAATAATACACTTGGAAAGTTTTAAAAAGAATTCAATATTAGCATATTTGAGTTACCTAACAGCAAAATAATGAAAATGTGTTTATGATTTGGTTGCTCAGAGCAGCGTTTATTTGAAGTTTGGACTGTCTCCTTATTGGATATGGTGTGGAATAATGAAACACTGTAGTGTAATTTTAACAATCCAGATTTTCTTTCATGAAAAATTGTGGAAATAGCAAGCTTGAGTTGAAAGCATTGGGTTGCCGGTACCCAGCATGGATCCTGAAGTATCTCTAAGAACTGCAATTAAAATGTGTTTATATTTGGAGATAGGAGATTCTGATTCCTTAGGGCCCTGTTAAATTAGGTGCAAAATGATACGTTCATAGCTGAATTTTAAAAAAATGTTGTCAGAGCTGCTTAACATCTGGCAAAATAATCTTGGTTTAGAACAGAGATTCCTATACATTGATGGCTTCCCCAAGAGTAAGCCACCACAAATGCATGCTACTCATCAAAAGGGAAAGAAAATAAGCTTTATAAAAAAGGGAAGGTATAGACCCTATATGTGTAAATGAGATTTCAATAAAAATTGGAAGACTCTTTTGATACCATAATTTTACGTTTTGCAACACTTACTGTTTGTGAGTTTTTATGGCTCAGAACTCTGAATTCATCATGAAAAAGTGTCTAGTTGGGATCATTTCACCCATAATAATGAGCTAGCTTCTCTTTCCATATGCATTTTATGCTTATTTCTGTCTCCTTTTACCATGTGGTTTAATGCTTTTTGCTTATTGTTAAATTTACTTATTTTCTGTTATTCTTGTGGCTTCTGAGTATTGCTCTTTGAGAAAAGAAAATAACCCATGTATTTATAAGGAATACGTTTAGGGACTGGGCTGTTCTTTACAGGTTGGGAAGGATGGAGGAGTGAGGAAAAGAAGGAAATGTTTCTTTTTACAATATACTGATGGCCAACATCCTGGGGATGGAACAGCTTGTGCATTTATGAAGAAGGGATCTTTGGATTGTATTCTTTACTGTGAAAAGTTTCTCGACATTCTGCTCATTAAATGAGTTCAAACTGCCAAGACTGGGCTGCAGCACATTTATTCCTAGCAATAAGAGTCAAATCTATCGCCATATTTACAGATTGAATCAATTGAATACACACACACAAACACACACACACACACACACACGCATGTATTTTTTACATTGGCTTTTGCAGTTTCTTAAAATAAAGCAAAAATCGCTCTAAGTATTGAAATGTACCAATTTCCTTTCTGTTCTTCTGAGAAAACTATGGAGGTGTTAGGAGAGAACAATATGTGAGATAACAGCTACCTGTGTTCCAGTTTTCCAGATGAAAGGGTTGCTTTCAGAGACATATTATTTCCTACCATAAAAATGTTGCCACCTCATCAACAATTGCGTAAAAATAAAATTTAGTTTCCTCTACTCTTTAAATAAATTTTAATGTCTCTAAAAAGTAAAAGAATATGAATCTTTCTATCACCACTGACTTCTACCTTGGCCTCCATGATGGTCTTGGAATAAGCCAGCAGGTTGCCACCTTATTCCACAGCTGCCTTCTCAGGGGCACCTTCCTCGATGACCCCCCACGCCCCAAGGAAAATTGCAACCTTCACATAACCCCCAATTCCTCTCATCTGCCTTTCCTACTTTATCCTTTCTGTTGGCCCTCATCATAATCGAGCATAATGTGTCTTATACCTACCTGTTTATTGTTGATCTCATTCCTAGACCATAAGCTCCACGAGGAGAGTTTGTTTGGCCCCATGCTATTTTCCAAATGCCCTCAGTGGTGCCTGGCACACTGCAAGGAAGTGCTCAAAAAATATTGTTTGAATGAATGATTCCATGTGTGCAGTTCTGTCAATCATCTGAGGCAAAATGGTACCTGTACTTTTTCAAAAAGTAGAAATTCTGATTTAAAAAACAATGATGAAGGTTTTTGTTGTTTTGTTATGTGTTTTGTGTTAAGCTTAAAGGTGTAGTATTACTTGCTAGATTTTCCTTTTTTATTTTGGTCTCAGGGAATCTCGAGTGCCCTCATTTCCTTTAAAGGATTGTGTTGTTGAAGCCATTACTACGCAGCTGTGGTGGCTTCCAGGAGTCAGAGAAAGATATAAATGGGAAGGTCTTTCAGAGACACTACCTGTACCCTTGAATCCTGCTATAGAGGCTTTACCTCTAAAAGGGCTTCGTTCGTAGAATCAATCATCCCTCCAGAAAAATCAATGGACCTGCTGTTACATCTGCTTAAAATGTATGTTTCTTTGCACATGGAGACTGTTTTTTTTTTTAATAAAGTAACTGACTTCTGTCTTTTCTCTCCAAGTATTGCTAAAAATAAACACATATTTCTTATCTTCCATTACATAATTCTTCCCTTGCAAGAATTCCATTAACTTAAAAACAGATAGTGATCTTTTTCTTGCTAACTTAAGGAAAAAATTATAAAAAGGCAAGGCAGTGAACCAATAATATAATTTACACCATAAAGTGACATAAAGATTTATCATTTGGAGTCCATATGAGGATAACTCTTTCACCAGGTCTCTGTTCAGCCATGTCTACAAAGGGTAATCGGATCACCTCTATCCATCAAGAGCTCCCCTGGGGTTGGTGAAGAAGCACTCTAGTAGGATATGGGATGATCTTTCTAATCGTTTCTTTACAAATATGTAAACCTGAAAATGCACATACTAACACTTATCACTTCAGACAGTTTTATGGATAAGATTTATTAGATTAGATCTATGACCAGAGATTATACCGTTAATAGTATCTTCTTTGATGAACAAAAAGAAAGAGGACAAACCAAAAAAACCAGACTCTTAACTCTAGAGAACTGGTGGTTACCCGAGAGGAATTGAGGGTGTGTGTGTGTGTGTGTGTGTGTGTGTGTGTGTAGGTAAAATAGGGGATGGGGATTAAGAGCACACTTACTGTGGTGGTGTCTGAGTGGCTCAGTCATTTGAGTGTCTGACTCTTGATTTTGACTCAGATCGTGATTCCAGGGTCATGAGATTGAGCCTTGCATGGGGCTTCATGCTGAGTGTGGAGCCTGCTTAAGATCCTCTTCCTCTGCCCCTCTCCCCTACTCATGCACTCTCTCTCTAAAATAAAAAAAATAATAATAATAATTAAAAAAAATTAAAAGAAGGAGTAGAACTTATTGGTACACCCGAAACCAATATCACATTGTATGTTAATTGCCATGGAATTAAAAAACAAATACATTTTTTCAAAATCTGACATGGCAGCTTTCCTCCTATTTGTGGAATGATCTTAAGAAGAAACACTAAAATTAAAACACACTTGCCAAAATTTCCCAGATAATTTTATTTTATTTTGTTAAATTTTCTTTTGATGTTTATTTATGTTTGAGAAGGGGGGGGGGGCAGAGAGCAAAGGAGACACAGAATCTGAAGCAGGCTCCAGGCTCTGAGCTGTCAGCACAGAGCCCGACATGGGGCTCGAACTCATGGACCTGAGAAGAAGTCAGTAGATCAACCGACTGAGCCCCCCAGGCACCCCTCCAAGATAATTTTAGAAAAGCGAGCCACTTCTTCCCTACCCACTTTCTACTAAATTCAGCAGCATGAGAATTTCTTTTAAAAAATGAATTGAATTCTTTGTTCTACGTAATGTTATGTTGATGTGCTAACCGTTGTTGTAAGCATTAAAATACAGTTTCCCAATGAATGGCACTGCAGTATTGTCCATTCCGTATTGTGTAGAATTTGTTGCTCTTGACATCTATCACCTCGTTCACACTTACTACAAATATCTACACGTACACAACATCCACCTGGCTGGCTACAATATATACACACAATTGTCATTCTAGTGGAAATAGTGACATTAGATGAATTTCTATACATTCTAATGGTAAAACGTGAAAACAATGCAACCCAGTGTGGTTCCCATCCTTTGGTTTGCAGTCGAAAGTCTTATAGCCAAATTTACTGCCTCAGTATGGTAATCTACTCGACTCAGTTGTCTTAGAGCGGTTATTCCAACTTCTTCAAGAAACTTTGTGATCTTTCTCCTTAAGTGATTTATCTCATACGGTGCTTTAGTTTGTAATCTGCTTCACATTCTTTCAGAATGTCGCATAATCAAATACCAAAAATGAGAGTTCCTTTTCTGTTGTGAATAAACATGCATCTACCTTTAATTCCAACGGTGAATAAAACTTGAATTTCCTTGGTTAGAACAGTCGACAGAACATCCTGAATGCTTTCTGCATAGGAATACAGTCCCATTAAATTTGCTTCTTTTGGTGGGCAAATATTCAGAATGTCTTTCACCTGTGAATTCTTCATCAGAGAGTTATTGACCTTAAAGGCCAGTCCTAATGTTTTAGAACATGTGGATGATTTCCTGTGTTTTTACTAGGCCCCTACTTTTTTTTTTTTTTGTAAATTTACTTATTTAAAAAAATAACAATGACTTCTATGTAGTATAATCCACTCAGCAACACATCAACATAAACCCGCATCTTTCACAAATTTAATAATCTTCTTTTGCCACATCAACCTCTAGCTCTGGTTCAACACATTAAGAAATCATCCATACGGGGCTTTTATTTTTGTTCCCAGCCGAAATGAATTTCTTTGTAAACTCCACGATTTCCCATGAATCCATGAATTTGAAACTACTGAGCACCATAAGCAGTGCCCTACTCTAAGGATTAATGGGAAAATATTTGGGGTTTTCGAACTCTGGCTGAAGGCTGGGTGAAATCAATTATTTAAGCACTATAAAGCAAGGGCTTGGGTCTCAGACAACGATTACAAAGCAGACACACTTTAACACCCAGAACAACCATGTGGATCTTGTTGACTTCTTTACCATGGCCAAAGGGTGAATGAAATATCATTCCTGTCTGCTGATGCCATGGAGATTCCTTCAATCTAAGAGCAGCTGGAGGTCCCATTTACACACACACACACACACACACACACACACACACACACATACTTCTTTTTAGTTGTACAGATGTTAAATATAAAGAATTTCTACAGCTTTTATTAAAGTGATCAGAAAAGCAATTGACTTTTTCTACTGTATCTGCAGCGGTTTTCTGGGTTTCAAACACTCAATTTGTACAAAGTAATAAATGTCAGTGCTATATAAAGGAAAGTATTATGTTTCTTACTGTGCTCTAGAAATAGTCAAATGTTATGGAAAAATTTATTGAAGACTCAATGTGACTTTTACAGACTGTCTGATTTTTACTATGCCTGGGTGCTCAGCACTTGTGTAAGCCCAATGTTTCACATTGTAGTTAGGTGAGTTGTTTCAAATACATGACTTTCAGATTGCTAAAACTTCCAATTCAAAGAAAATCAATGTATATTTTACACAGTATTGGAGAAAGTGGGAGAGAGGAAAGATTATAGGAAGAAGGAGGTGTTCACAAACAATTGTGTTTAGAGCTCTTATTTGGAAGATTGGCACCAGCTTTCATGGCTTTGAAATCTAATAATCACATAAAGCCTCCCTCAAAGTGCTTGCAGCTTTTGGTGACAGTTTTTCCTGTATAGATCAACCTGCAGTAATATATCAAGATCAAGGTACATTTCAAAGAGAAATTCTCTAAAAACAAATCATGGTCACTGCTGATTAATCATTCAAAATCATAAATCTCGTGTGGTGAGTTGACAGAAACCAGACATTGGCACTGAACTGAAAAAAACAAACAAAAAAACCAAAATGAAACAACAGTAACAACAAAACAAACAAACAAACAAAAAACAACACCAAAAAAACCCCAACTATTATTCCTCCTTGTTTGTAGTGATCGATGTGAGGTTTTAGAATCGGTCCCAATCGAATCTCTTCTGGTGTTTGTGATTCAGACCAGAGCATTCTACTTCAAACTTTTATTCACTGACCCCTAATGGAACATTGTGAAACTATGGATAGCTTCACATTTAACTGACCATTTTAAAGGTCTCATCATAAACATAAATACTGAAACAAAAAAACAACAACCCTCCAACGTATGGTAAATGATCATAACTAAATTAAAACTGTACCTCATTTTTTGAGTTGTGGCTTATGGAATTTAAAAACTATAGCAACTTGATATGAACCATCAACTAGTTTTAAAATATATAAAACAGGGACACATGAGTGGCTTAGTTGGCTCAGGTCATGATCTCACGGCTTGTAAGTTCTAGCCCCACGTCAGGCTCTGTGCTGACAGCTTAAAGCCTGGAGCCTGCTTCGGATTCTGTCTCCCTCTCTCTCTGTCCCTCCCCTGCTTGCTCTCTGTCTCTCTCTCTCAAAAATAAGTAAACACCAAAAAAATTAAAAAAAGTAAAAATATATAAAACATATTTATGTTTGAATGTCTTCTGGTCATTTTATCATACTTTTATGTAAAAAGAAAACATGTACATATATATATGCATGCTTTAAATGTAAAATTTTATAATTTCCTGTGGTTGTAAATCTCTGATAAAATATTTTTTTTCCAAATAGTGTTTTCACTCTAGTTTTAATTATACAACACTGATAAAAACGTTTTATATATACTAAAATTCTGAAACATAATGCTTAAATATAAAAAGGAAGAAATCTGGTAGTGTATCTCTTTATAGATTTCTTAGCGGATGGAACTTTTAAAAGTTAATTCATGTCTCTAAATATTACTTGTTGCTAGATTTAGACAGTGTTCAAACCCAATTCTATCCGTTTTGTTTGGTTAGATGTACCTGTTCAGAAACCTTATCACACAGATAAGCAGGTAGGAATAGAAGTCTTATTATTAGAATTGGGCACAATTCTTTGCAGTCCTTCCCAGTTATCACTCTAAATAATAGATTATTAAAAACCGTCTTGCTAGTAGATCACTATCAGTTGGGTCTTGCCCTAATTTTGTTCAAAACAAATAAACTACCTGTTTTATGAAAAGATTTTTCACCAGTTATTAATCATTTCCTTTCGCAACACCAATGTTAATATTTTTATACCTCTGTTTTGTTTCCCAGAAATTTATACCCTGGAATAATGGACTGCAGTAACTTTGAGACGGGGATAGTGGTATCTTGGGAGGGAGGTCGAATAGGAGGTCTTGAACCTCAATTAAAAGTATATTCTCATGGTGCCTGGGTGGCTCAGTTGGCTGAGCATCTGATTTCAGCTCAGGTCATGATCTTGAGGTTCGTGAGTTCCAGCCCCACACCAGGCTCTGTGCTGACAGCTCAGAGTCTGGGGCCTGCTTCGATTCTGTGTCTCCCTCTGTCTCTGACCCTCCCCTGCTCATGCTCTGTCTCTCTTTGTCTCTCAAAAAATAAACATTAAAAAAATTTTTTTAAAGTATATATTCAGGAGGATCAATTTAAGACTGTATATATGTGAGAATTTAAAAACACAGAAGTTGAGAATCTGAAAGTTCATGTATAGATCCTCCCTGAAAAGACTTTATATATACCTAAGGTGTATGTATACCACAGCTGGTTTAGAGCATTTTAATTTACCATGAAGAATTTCTCTTCTGCAGTTCAGATTAGGTAATTGTGAGGGCATCATCACAGTTTAAGTGGGTTTTATTTCTGTCATCCATGTGCATAACCATCTTTGTGGGAGGTAAGAAGAACAACGACAATAGGAAATGTTCCTGTCAGTATCCTGTGGTACAATAGGGGATTAACATTTTTTAAAGTGATTATTTATTTTATTTTTGAGAGAGAGAAAGAGAATGAGAGAGAGAGAGAAAGAGAGAGAGAGAGGGAAAGGGTATGAGCAGGGGAGGAACAGAGAGAGAGGGAAAGAGAAGCCCAAGCAGGCTCTGTGCTGTCAGTGTAGAGCCCAAAGTGGGGCTCAAACTCATGAACCATGATCATGACCTGAGCTGAAATCAAGAGTTGGATGCTAACCGACTGAGCCACCCAGATGCCCCAGGACTCACATTTTTATAAGTAGTCTCATCACATATCTCAAAGTTCTTTGACTTTCAGGGTAGCATTATGTAACAAAACAAAACCAAAAAACAAAACAAAACAAAAACCATTAAATGACTTTAATTTGTAGACAAAGAAATAAGATTTATGCCAAGGTTTATGTATTATACAAGTTAAAATACAGGAGATCCTGGGAATAATTTAACTTTTATTCATCGATGGATTAGTATAAATTCTTTATGTGGAAAATCCAAGGAAATGAAACTCTTATCTTTATCCTTTATTTGGATAATATCTCATATTTCTGAATTTTGGTTGTGCAGCATTTCCCATCTCTTCCATCCCTTTGGTGTTTGTTGCAAGCTAACTAAAGCTCCTGACCATGTTTGTAATGAGAAGCATGCTATTTTTGCACCATGGCTAGCATTTTCTCTTTCCATTTAAAATCTACTTTTAATAATGGAATGTGTGTTTTGTTTTCTTTGGGGTTTGTTTTTGTTTTTTGCTATCATGGTACATGGAAATATTTTCTTCTTGGAAATGGTAATAATAGCTAGCTTATTTTAAATACTTTCTTGGGGCGCCTGGGTGGCGCAGTCGGTTAAGCATCCGACTTCAGCCAGGTCACGATCTCGCGGTCCGTGAGTTCGAGCCCGGCGCCAGGCTCTGGGCTGATGGCTCAGAGCCTGGAGCCTGTTTCCGATTCTGTGTCTCCCTCTCTCTCTGCCCCTCCCCCGTTCATGCTCTGTCTCTCTCTGTCCCAAAAATAAATAAAAAACGTTGAAAAAAAAATTAAAAAAAAATACTTGATCAAAATCACTGAACTTTATCGTTAAAAGTAATAACACCATGGGGCGCCTGGGTGGCTCAGTCGGTTAAGCATCCGACTTCGGCTCAGGTCATGATCTCACAGTTTGTGGGTTCAAGCCCCGCATCGGGCTCTGTGCTGACAGCTCAGAGCCTGGAGCCTGCTTCCGATTCTGTGTCTCCCTCTCTCTCTGTCCCTCCCCTGCTCATGCTCTGTCTCTCTCTGTCGCAAAAATAAATAAAAACATTAAAAAAAAATTAAAAAAAAAAGTAATAACACCCTTATGTGTATATGCTTTATATATACATATATATTTATTATTTATTATATTTATTATATATATGTGTGTGTATGTATATATATATATATATACACGTATGTATATACATATATATATGTATATACATACGTGTATATATATATATATATATATATATATATATATGTATATATATATAATATCAAATGCTCCTGATTACCCTATTGGGAAGATATTATCTTCTCTTCCTTGTTAAAAATGAGGAAACTGTGATTGAGAAAAATTGCATATTTTGTTCAAGGTTATATTTGTAGAAGGTGGTCAGCCTAGAATTAAAATCCAACCTTTTTTTTTTTAACTACAAAATTGTGCTTGGGTTTGAATTTTTTTTCTCCTAAATGTTTTCAAGAGTTACAGTTTAGAAGCTGTCATTCCATGTTCCTAATTTTATTTGATCCAGTTATGTCAAAAGCATTGTGACTTTAATTGCAGACTAATATACTGAAATAGTAAAGTGAAATTTCCAGTATGCTTAAAGTCATCTCTTCATTCAAATAAAAATTATATATTCTTTAATTATATATTCTGATAGACTGGTAACTGGAATACTGTCTTGTTCTCCTGTTCCTGAATCTTTAAACTCATAACTAATTAATGGTCAAATATATCTAATTATGAACTCCACTTTCCATTTTATTTCACCCTCAGGATTCAAGTCTCACCCCTGAGTTCCTGCTGAGTTACGAAATCTTTACTGACTGTTTTGAGTGTTTGTTATTCTTACTTTTATGTGACTAAATAGAATCTGCTCCTAGGTACTCATTGTTATATTTCATTTACCACTGGAATATCCATTTCTTCTTTACTATTTACTGTTGATCTCTGTGTATTGCTGAAATTGCGTGTTCTACCTTCCCAGTGCCCTGTTAGCACTCATAGTTAATTTTCGTTTGCTTCTTAGTATATGTTTTACCCAATTATCATTATTTTGGTTTGTAGTAATAGGGTTGGTAAAATGTTCAGAATTTGTGAATATGAAATAAAATAAATGCTCAAAAACTTTCAATAAAGAAGAGGTAAAATCTATAACTAGGTATCCTGAAAGAGGCATGTAAAAAGAACTTAGAGATTCAAAGGCAGGTGGCATTAGGTTGGGCATTACAATGTCTGTAATTTCACTTCAAATACTACAGAATTGATGGTATAGTATTACATGATTCTTATTATGACGAAGTTAAAGCTCTGTTGCTGAATTCTGAATTCTAATAGGGAATTCAAACTCCAGGTGTCCTCAGCTGGAATTCTAATGTTACTATATACACGCTTATGTCTCCCTCTTCCTCAGCACATGAGGCTTTTCTAATCACATAGTGAATGTCATGAATGGTTTTAATTTGTGACTTAGATATTTTCTAATTGCCACAGTAAATGCTAAACTGGTTCCTTATTGGTGAAATTAAAAATATTCAAGATACATGGATTAGTGTGCTTCTTATACTTGTTCATCCTTTTGAGAACGGTACGTAAGAATTCAGCAAGGTGTAGACTCTTTATTCTTAGAGATGATGACCGAGCTCAGCAGTATATAATCACCTTAGTCTCAGAATCCATGAACGTTTATTGAAAATTCCCTGAGTATATATTATGAAATTGAAAGTAAAATTAAAATATTTATTAATTTAAAAATAGTGATAACAGTATTGTGTTAAACATAAATATTTGTGAAAAATAAATTTCTTTTTAAAATAAAAAAAATGGGAAGAGTAGCATTGTTTAACATTTTTGAAAATCTTTTTAGTGTCGAGTTTAGAAGAGGACATGATTCTCACATATTTCTGCCTTCAATCTGTGAGATATTTTGTTTTGGCGGAAACATATAAAGAAAACATGACTTCATAACTCATCTGACTTATTAAACTGAAAAAAAAAGTAGTTTAAAATTTCTGCAGATACAGTAAAACCTTGGTTTGCGAGCATAATTAATTCCAGAAACACGTTTGTAATCCAAAGCACTTGTATATCAAAGCAAATTTTCCCCATAAGAAATAATGGAAGCTCAGATGATTCATTCCACAACCCAAAAACATTCATATAAAAATGATTGTAATATAATAAATAAAATGCAAAATATAAAGAAAAAGAAACAAATTAATCTGTATTTACCTTTAAAAACCTTCATGGCTGGTTTGAGGGAGACAAGAGAGAGGAGGGTGATTGTGTAGGACGACTTTCACTATCACTAACGGAATCACTGTTATCTATTGGTTCAATGGAATCTTTTTCTGCATGGGGGCCATTATATATGCTCACAGGGATGTTGACTACAGTGCATATTAATAAACTCTTGTCATATACTGTACTTAATGTAACTGACAATAAGACAGTGGAGGGGAGGATCTGTGTCTGCAGGCAGCCTAATCTAGAGTGAAGCAAAACATCCCTAAGCTTACTCTTGTATGGAAAGCAAAGGACTGTCCGTCGGTGCCTTGAAGTGACAAAAAATACACTAGTGCCAGTTGTGGGCACCTTCCAATGTTCTGAAAAATCACTGATTTCTGCCAAACACCACAGCCTGAGACCAAGCATCTGAGAATGGGAGATGATCACCCATCTGACAGAGACAGAGACAGAGAGAGAGAGAAGAAGAGAAGAACCATTGGCTCAGTTGTGATCATGTGACATTCAGCATCATGTAGTACTCCTATTGCAAGACATTGCTTGTTTATCAAGTTAAAAGTTATTAGAAATCTTTGCTTAGCTTGCAGAACACTTGCAGAACAAGTTACTCACAGTCCAAGTCTTTACTGTAATTTGGATATATATTTTTGGTACTAAATCACAGCATAAGAAGTGACGGTTTATTGAAATTCATTGCAGTGTGGAATCTGAAATGAAATCCGTTAACATTTTGTATTCTGTTCTATTAAAATCCATTGTCCTATCTTGCACTTTTTTTAAAGTTTATTTATTTTGAGACAGAGAGAGAAAGAGCACGCATGCACACGAGTTGGGGAGAGGTGGAGAGAGAGGGAGAGAATCCTAAGCAGTCTCCACACTGGCAGTGTGGGTTCCATCTCATGAAATGTGAGATCATGATTTGAGCCGAAATCAAGGGTCAGAGGCTTAACTGAGCCACTCATGCGCCCCCCCCCCCATCTTGCACTTTGAATGGAGCTTTTATCTATGCATGGTTTTGTAAAATCATGCATTTGTCATTATAAAATGCTCGTGCACTGACTTGTGCAGATAGTACAAATGTTAATGCACTTTATTTTACAATTGTAAAAAAAAATCACAGTCATTAACCACTAATCTCATGAGAAAGTTTAAAACTGCCAGTATAATGAAGAAGACAAAGTCTTAAAACTCTAAGTTTTGCTTAAAAGCTCCAGTTTTATCACTGGCAGCAAATATTGTCAACTCCTTTCTTTGAAGGAGTAGGCTCACTTCATTCAATTTTGAGAAAATGCTTGCCGACTATGCAAGATTGAATAACCGTATTTTGTCTTTTAGTTCCTCTTTCAAGTAAGACTGGTGTTCCATTAAAAAAAAAATCTAGTTCGGCTGTAACTCAGTCACACAAGTGTTTTACCTTGAGTCAACCATCGTGCTTTGGTATGTACATTACATAGACTTTCCATTTTGCACTCAGAACATTAAAAAGACACGTTCTCAAGGGTGTAGGGTTCATAAAATTGATAAATTTTATTGCTTTCTCAAGGACATTCTTAAATGGAACTTTCCCCCCTGTGAATATACTGGCAATGAAGAGCATTGGTACAGTTTGGTGCCACTGCTTTGATGGGTGCTAAGGCTCCAACAGTTTTCCTCACCACTACTTTTGTACCGTCAGTGTAAATGTTGAAACACTGATAAAAAGCAGAGTATTGCTGCAGAATAGTTTTGATCTGGCAGATTCCCTTAGATACTCACGTTCTAAGAACTGTTATCCTAGCTAAATTTTTAAAAATTCACTGTGTCTAACCTCCAACACAGACAATTCAGTTTGCATTAAGGTAAACAATCTTGCTTCTGGAATCTTGCTCTGGTTGAAGTGAAGCTTCCATGCTTGGTGGTAGCTGGATCTGTAAGAAGACAGAGAACTGGACTTCAGTGAGTTTCCAGGACAGAACCATGAACGGCTTCCTTACTCGTTGGTTCAATTTCTACAAAAACTACCTTGAAGGTCTGCCTGACAAATCTGAATAAAGTTGGTTTATAACATTTGAGAAATCAGACAATGCTCATGTAAAAGAAGGCATTTTCCCTCTGGGTTCTTCTACATATAACGTATGGGACCTTGCACAAGTTATTTATTATTATATCTCAGTTTCTCATGAATCGCAGACCTACCACCGAAGGTTGTCAAGAGGAATAAATGAACTATTACATGTGAAAAGTGCTTAGTTCATATGACAAATAAAAGTGCTTAGTTCAATGCTTGGCACACAATGAGCCCTCACTAACGCTGGCTACTTCTCGTATATTGTTATTGTCATCATCACTATTATTGAATATGATTTAAAGGAATTTGGATTGGTCGTGGTAGTTTTTTGGATGCCAACAGAGTCACATTGAAAAAGTCATAAAAAGTATTCAACGAGACAAAATAATTCAGTTAGGTTGGCATATAGGTATATCCAAACAAGGCTAGTAAGGGCTGACGATGAAGAAGTTGACAGAAGAGGACTTTGCATGTGAGCATAAGACTTTAGAATTTAATTTTGTAGGTAATTGGGGAGCCATTAAAGGCTTTTGCGTGATGTAATTCGAGCTTTGTTTTGTTAGATTAATCCCTTAGCGGAATGCATATTGGATTTCATAGAGGTAACTGAAGATGGCTACAGCACCTGGACTCACGGAATTAACTTTGCCATTTTTACACAATTATCCATCAGATTTTAATTTAAAAAAATGTAAGTACAGGTTTTGAAAGGGTGGGCCTCAAATTAAGGGATATTGCTATGCAAAATGAATAATGCGGTGGGAGCTTCTTCGGGTCAAAGTTAGTTGTGAGCCAAAAACAAATGGAAGACAAATGTTGCCAAATATTAATTACATTTTGTGCCCACACAAGATTTTTTTGAGTTTTACTCTATTATACTGGAAGAGGTTTAATATTTTGTCATTAAATGATTTTTCTGCCTGAAAGACATAAAAGTTGGGAAGAAATTCCTTTTGCACCATGGTATCTGTATAGCTTTTTTGATCTCTAAAACAAAAGATTGGACCACGTGAAAGTAGAATGGTAAATTCACTATTCTTTGCCCCCCATTTACTTATAGGAATTTTGTCACTAGCTTCTCACCTCCTATTGTCTGGAGCCTGAGAATATAGTGATGATAAAATCTTAATGCATTGCTATGGAGGTGCAGTAAAATCATGGATGTTTACTGCACCACGAAAGCAATACGTGGATATAAAAATAGCCATGTAGTCTCCATCCCTAGTATTGGGTGAAAAACAACACAAAACAGAACAAGAGTATAAATCTCAAGCTCTTAATTCATCACTGTGATCCACAGAGCCTCTCTTTTCTAGTTAATGTCTCAGTTGGGAAGACAGCAGTCGGAAGGGATCATGCGGCACGTTCATTTATTCGCTAGCCACACAATTATGACTACCTATTGATCTTTCCCTAAAATTCACCCGTAAATAAATTCGTGTTCCTCTTGTGTGGTTGAAAACACTGCAATTTTCTAATTCAAGTATGGCTAACATGATTAAGGTATCCATGGAATAGAAAAAGTACTCCGAATGTGACTGAGCAATTAAGTTTGGTCTTCTAGTGTGGAAAAAAATGTACTCTCCAGGGGGCTCCATGTGTCGGCACCACCCAGCTGTTTGAAGAATTTGCCTGATGAAAGCAAAAATTGAAGGAGAACAAGGAAAAACAGGTGGCGTGTCAGGAGCAGCGTTTCAGTGTGACATCCGCAGGTGGCTCTGTGGATCCAGGATCAGATTGACTCACTTCAAAAGAGTCCTCCTCCTTGGGGTGCATCCAAAGTCTGCTAAAACTAAAGGAGAGCTGAAAGTGTTAAGAGAATCCCAAAAATAGAGAAAGAGGGAAAGAAGACATATCAAGTTGTCTGAAACTTTAGAAAAGATTTGATTCTGTTGAAATAAATGTAATATATATACACATACATGTATATACGTATATGTATATATGTATGTATATACGTATATACATATATATATGTATATACGTATATACGTATATACATGTACATACATGTGTGTATGTATTTATGTATATATGTATGTATATATGTATATATATTAACCTATATTAGTATATACATGCTATACATATTACTATTATTTTAGTATAATATTAAAATTACAAAATACTGTGTTTTGTTATGTTCATATTTAAAACAAAACAAACAAACAAAAACAGACCAAAAAACAGACAAAAACATCTTTGAGAATTCCTTTTGTCTTTTACTGTTGTCCCACGCCAAACCAGTAGGGTGTGCTCATGACTCAACGTTCTGCTTATGACAGCCCACCCTGTTATCACTATGGGTAAACAAAAATAGCATACATATAGGGGGCAAAATGCCCTGTTCACACAGTGCTCTTGCAGTCACTTTCATGCCTCATTAAAATGACATGTTAAGATACACTTCACTTGCTTTGGTTCCTTTGCTGAAATGCTGATCAATCTCTTCTCTAATTCTTTTTTCACTTCTCCTGGGGAGTAATCTCTCAATACAGGTCCAAATTACCAAAGCTTTCTGTCTTTCTGAATCTCTCTTTTAGACAGCTGGCATGCTTCAGAATTGGATACAGGAATCTTTCTGGTTAATAAACACTTTTGCAAAATGGAGACTAACTACATTACGTCGCTAAATCATGTCTAAGCTTCATCCCGCGGTATCCAGAAGAACAATGCAGAGGTCATCCAGCCATCTATTTCATTGCTTTCAACTTTTTAGGAGAGCTCACTTCTCTTGCCGCAGAGTAATAAAGCTCAGTTTGGCAAAATGGGCGGAGTAGAACTGAGAGACAGAAATTAAGTATGAATAGGAACAGTTCTTTCCAAGACAAAGGTAGCAAAACATTGCATTAACTTCCTTGTAGACTTTCTTTGTAATTTGTGGAGGTAGACTATGCTTAGTGGCCCTCACTGTGATGTGAAAACTTGGGTCCTGACAAAATGGATAGTGTGAGCTCATCTGCGCCCCCTACCCCCCACCCACTAGCCAATGACTGTGTGGTCTACTATTGTTTAATTGCACTTGGCATAGCTGAAAAGGACTAAACTCAAACATTTCACAGCATATCCAAATCCAGACGAAGCAACAGTACATTTACTCTTATTGCTATTCTAGGTCAAAGTTCAAAGTTCATTCTTCTAAGTTCAAGGTAAGATATATCTGGGTATTCTAAGACACCCTCAGGGTCTCATCTATGGGCCTTTTTTTGGAGTATTAATATGCCTTTTTAACAGGGTAAAACCAAAAGCACATAAAACAGAGATTACATAAAGTATGGGGTTTATAATTGTTAAGACCTTTGTTTGAAAACTAATTTACTAAAGGGGGTGGGGTGCAAATACAGTGATGACCACCAGGTATTCCACACATGCTCTTTCTTTCAAGACCTTTCCTGTAGTCGGGGCAGGGACCATATGGCTGGTTCTGGCCAATGGACTCTTTGCAGACATGACATGTGTCAGTTCTGGGCTGGACCAGTTCAGAACCCATGTACCTTTTCATATCAGTCTTCCACTGCAGCCAATCTGAAGGTCCCGAATTGCAGCTACTGTGGGTGCTGGGTACATGAGAGTCACCCAACATGTATCAGACTTTATGGAGTGAGAAGTAAACCTTATGTGTGTCAAGCCTTGAGATTTGGGGGTTTTTCTGTGCAGGGCAACGATCCTGATTCAAACATGAGGATACCCACCAGTTATTTTTCACTAAGAAATTAAAAAGTTTAATTCGAGTTTTATGTATTTATTTTGAATAGTACATTCATGGAGTTTATAATTTAAAAGTTTGTTGTACTACAGAGTGAAATCTTTCTTTTCTGAACCCTGACCACTCATTTCCCCTCCCTGGGGACAACCAATAGTTAGTAATTTTTTATATTTCCAGAGATATTTCACTTACATATAACAAATTCATACATTAAAGTACTTTTTTTTTTTTTACAGAAATGGAAGCATACTATACATTACTCTGCATTTTGCTTTTGTTTTATAGGGCATTTTATATATTAGGGAAATTTACCTTTTGACTATAACATATGTGCGAATGCTTTTTCTCACCCTGTCATTTATGTTTTGAGAGATGCTTTCATAATTAAACAATTACTTTGTTTTATTTGAATTAAAATATCAAGTTTGGAAAGATCACTTTGAGATTAGATTTTAAATTTTCAACTGTTTTCTTCTCTTTTCTTATTTAATTTTCATATATTTATTTGTTTATTTTTAAGTGTTTTTTTTTTTAAACTTTATTTATTTTGAGAATGATAGAGACAGCGTGAGCAGTCAAGGGGCAGAGAGAGAGGGAGAGAGAGAATCCCAGGCAGGCCCCACACCATTAGCATAGGGTCTGATGCGGGGCTTGAGACCATGAACCTGAGATCATGACCTGAGCCAAAACCAAGAGTCGTTCGCTTACTGAGACAGCCAGGTGCCCCTCATTTTCATATATTTAAAATATTGATATACCCGAGGTAAAGTTTGAGGTATGGGTCCAACTTTAGTCTTGTCCGGATAGCTACCTGGTTGCCTCAATTTTATTGAACACCTTCTTCACAGATTTGAAATGTGATCTTTATCATATCTACTTTCCCAGATGATCTTGGACCTATTTCTAGACTTGCTATTCTCTCTCTTTGATCAGTCTTCCTAAGTGTGTGCCCGTATCACTTATTCTTCTGTTCCTGTTACATGGTTTCGCTACTCATTACTTCAGTAATTTCCTCTTGTCCAAAGATGTTCATTCTAACTGATGCTTAGCACAGTGTGGAGGTCCTGGCCTGCTGTGGCAGGTCAGGAAAACAAGAGTAGGTCTACAGAGGAAGGAAGTAGGGGTGTAGAAAGGGAAGGCCTCTCAGAATCACTGGAACTTTCTGGGGACTGTGGCCTGGGTCATTTCTTTCTTCTTTTTTGTACCGTGGGCTATGGATGTGAGGCAATGTAGAGTACTGGGGGCAGGTAACCATAATGGTGGATGTGTATATT
Organism: Panthera onca; assembly: GCF_046562875.1. Classification (NCBI taxonomy): domain Eukaryota; kingdom Metazoa; phylum Chordata; class Mammalia; order Carnivora; family Felidae; genus Panthera; species Panthera onca. The sequence continues at coordinate 133,928,437 of NC_138342.1, read as the reverse complement.
TTATTTCTCTGTTCCTGAAATTCATCTTGAATAATCTGCTGCAAACTCCAATTCTCTTCAGTTAGGAGAGGAAAGTGGCTAGTTAGCCTTTTTTTCTTTTCCTTTTCCTTTTTTTTTTCTCTCTCTCTTTAATGACCCAACTTAGTAAAAAAAAGCAAAAACAAACACACCCCAACAGCTAAAAAACAGACTTGATTGACAAAGATTTCAGGCAGATCATAAGTGATTTTTTTTAGCCTATTCAAATCTCTGGGAAACTGAACAAGGTGAAAATATAGTCCCATAGGTTTTTTTATTAATATGATTTACATCTTTCATTTAATCTCTTTAATAAGGCATGGAAAGGTCTTTGAGAGTAATGGATAATTCTGACTAAGAGGATAAATGAACTAGAAAGTATTTTCAAAATCTGATATAAATTTTACAAAGGAAATTCTGGAGTACATCATTGCTCCTTAATCATTTTCTGTTAGAAGCTTTTTAGAAAATTGTAATGAAAAGCTTGACTATATTCTTCGAAATTTTTAAAAATGAAGTTACTCAAGGGGCACCTGGATGGCTCAGTTGGTTGAGCATCCAACTTCAGCTCAGGTCAGATCGCATAGTTCCCGAGTTCGCGGCCCACATCGGGCTCTGTACTGACAGTTCAGAGCCTGGAGCCTGCTTCGGGTCCTGTGTCTTCCTGTCTCTCTGCCCCTCCCCTGCTCATGCTTTGTCTCTCTCTCTCTCTCAAAAATAAATAAACAATAAAAAAGATTAAGAAATACTCGAATCAGTTCTAAATATAGGTAGTAATCTTATTTTCTTGTAAATAGGCTATTCATCATCTGTCTCTTACTTTGGAATTAGTCCTTGTTTTGGTCTGTGTGCTTTAATTTCACTGAAATATGACAGAAGATGAATAGATTAATAAATAAATGTTCACACAATTTCTTCTTTCCTCAAACTATCAAAGAGAATATTAGAGTTGCCAGCACGATTTGCTCCTGTTAAAGAGTATAATGATTACCTATTGGCATGATAATGCTGTGTATCAAATCACCTCAAATTTCAAGAACTTAACATAATAATAATTTACTTACCCCACCAATCTATGGTCAGAGATTGTGTTTGGGCTTAGTGGGGCTTTTTGTTTGTTTGTTTGTTTGTTTCTAATTTATTTTAGAGTGTGAGAGATAGAGCACACAAGAGCAGGGGAGAGGGGCAGAAGGAGAGAGAATCCCAAGCAGGCTCCTTAGCTCAGAGTGCAGCATGAAGCCCCATCCCACACCCCTCTGATCATGACCTGAGCCACAATCAAGAGTTGGACGCTCAATTGACTGAGCCACCCAGGCACCCCTAGTGGGGCTATTTTGATCTTGAGTGGACTTGTGTACAAGTCTGATGTAGACTGGCCACCAGCTAGGATAATAGCAATATCTGGACCGAGCATCACTCATCCTCCAGCAGGACATCCTGGCATATTCTCATGGCTTTGTCAACGAGAAAGAATAAGAGTGACTCCAGTTGGGGAAAGGCTTTCTCAAGCTTCTGCTTGTGTCCCACTTCTCAGAATTTCAGTGGCCAAAACAAATCACATGGCTGAGACCTGTGTCAAGGATGTGTGAGCTATAGAGTTTCATGCCAAAGAGCATAAATACAGAGGGGTGAAGAACTGGGCCACTAATATAATCACATGATCGCAATGAGAGATGGAAATAAATGTTTTATAAGGAAGGAAGTTATTAATTAATTAATTAATTATTATAATTCATCCCCAAATGATAGAATTATCATTAATGCCACAGTGGGAAAGAAGAGGAAAGAAAGCTTCAGGGACTTGGGCGTAGAGAAAGGTTTTCCTCTTTCGGATGGCGAAGAGCACGGTTAAGAAAGAAACCTATGAGGAAAGTGGAGTGAAAACAAAGGGCACTTTAATGAGCGTCTCTGAAGACTTTTTATTTCAGTCACTTGAATGTCATCTAAGAGGTCATAGAATAAAATTCCTCTTTGATCACTTTTGGCTTTCGAGCTGTAATTTGTTTGTGTCACAGCTCCGTGACTGAACTGCGTTGATCTCTACATTCATAAGTGTTTACTGTAGGCACTCTAGCTTGCGTGCTTAGTCATACATCCCTTTTACTTTTTCAATGCCTTCATTAATTAGGTCTCAAACTGCAGTGTCCTCTGGGAAATTGAATGCCTTCCGAAGTGTGCTCCAAACCTATCCTACTGTTCCATGTATACTTTGCTTTGTGACAGGGGGCTGGGATTCCACAAACCCTAGCTTATTTTTGCCAGAGGAATCCCTGGCAGGTTCTGCTAATAGGGGCCATTAACTGGAGTCTGGAGCAGAGGAAGCGGCATGCTCCTTCCTGAATGGTCATTCTAATTATGGCCCTGCATCCCAACATTTGGTTCGGGTAATAGTTGGTACCAGTTGCCAGTTTTTTCTGCACTCTGAGAACAAGTTTTATCACGCTGGCTCAGGGGTGTCAGTGCCAGCTGTCTGATGTTCCCTCCACAGAGGTCTGAGTCTCAGCTCTGCTGGATGTTGTTCCACTGAGCTCTTGAGACACTAGCGCCCATGGTAAACTTTTGCTTTAGGTTTGAACTCATGTATGACCTAAAGCAATTCAACCTCAAGGGGCCTTAGTTAAGGAGATAATAAGGTTGTGATCACTTCTAGTATTGTTCTAATACTTTCTTTTTCTATGCAGTGCACTCCCCCTCCATACACCCAAAACGTATGGAGAAGTGAAACAATTTCAAGTGTTTAACTTAAAAAGCTATTTATTTTGGGGCGCCTGAGTGGCTCAGTCAGTTAGGCGTCCAACTCTTAATGTTGGCCCAGGTCATGATCTCATGGTTTCTGAGATCCAGCCCCTTGTTGGGCTCTGTGTTGATGGTGCAGAGCCTGCTTGGGATTCTCTGTCTCCCTCCATCTTTGAGTGTCCCCTGCTCGCTTGCTCTCTCTCTCTCTCTCTCTCTCTGTCTCTCAAAAATAAATTAACTAAAAAAAAAAAAGCCATTTCTTTTGTGTAAATTATTCTAAGCAATTGACCTAATGGATTTCTTAGATTCACTGAATTATCAGGTTGCTAGTAAGAGAAACTCTACCATAGAAGGTAAATATTAAAAAATGTGGTGACCAATCAAAGTTGAAGAAAAAACGTATTATTTAGAATAATAGAGCTTGCCTATGTGAGACCACACTGGAAATTTAAGAGAACACCTGTAATAAGAAGACAAATTTTGATGAACATGGAAGAAATTTGCTCCTTAAAATTTCAAATAAGCCTTTTATTTTCTGATTCAAAAACTTTCTAAGAGTTGAATTTTACTTTATAACTTGTTAGTGTAAATCCCTAGCTAACTGTGAATCTCTTCTTATTGTCTTCTTTTTGTATAATCCTCTGAGAGCATGCACTTATAATTACAAGTATTTACAGTAATATATCCTACTGGAATATAATCCTGACTAAACTAGCTACTATTGAATTTTGGTATTTAAATTAAAAGAGTAATAGTTTTCCTAGTGTTTATTTATACCGTCTTTTCCTAGTATTAATATATATTTCTAGTGAACAAAAGAGCTTATGGAAATAGAATAGGCAAAATGAAGAATTTCTAGAATGTCATGGGGATAGAAAATAATGTGACTTTGCTTTTCCTTTGACTGTATTAATAATAATGTGTCATCTCTGGCCTGGAGACTTTAAGAGTAGACACATTTTTTTTTTTCTTCCAAGATTTATTTAAATACAAGTTAGTTAATATATAGTGTGGTTTTGGTTTCAGGAGTAGAATTTAGTGATTCATCACCTACATATAACACCCAGCGCTCATCCCAGCAAGTGTCCTCCTTAATGCCCCTCACCCCTTTAGCCCTCCCCCATCCAACACCCTCAGCAACCCTTAGTTTGTTCTCTATAGTTGAGTCTCTTATGGTTTGCCTCCCTCTCTGTTTTTATCTGATTTTTCCTTCCCTTCCCCTTTGTTTATCCATTTTGTTTCTTAAATTCCATATATGAGTGAAATCATAGGATATTTGTCTTTCTCTGATTGATTTATTTCACTTAGCATAATACACTCCAGTTCCATCCATGTTGTTACAAATGGCAAGATTTCATTGTTTTTTGACCACTTAGTGATATTTCATTATATATTATGTATTTTATATATATATAAAATACATACATATATCATATCTTGTTTATCCATTCATCAGTCGATGGACATTTGGACTCTTTCCATACTTTGGTTATTGTCGATAGTGCTGCTATAAACATTGGGGTGTATGTGCCTCTTCAAATCAGTATTTTTGTTTCCTTTGAATAAATACCTAGTTGTGCTACTGCTGGGGAGTAGGATGGTACTATTTTTAACTTTTGAGGAACTTCCACATTGTTTTCCACAGTGGCTGTACCATTTTCCATTCCCATCAACAGTGTAAGAGAGTTCCCCCTTTTTCACATCCTCGCCAACATCTGTATTTTCTTGAGTTGTTGATTTTAACCATTCTGACAGGTGTGAGGTGGTATCTCTGTGGTTTTGATTTGTATTTCCTTGATGATGAATGATGTTGAGCATTTTTGCATGGGTCTTTTAGCTATTTGCATGTCTTCTTTGGAGAAATGTCTGTTCATGTCTTCTGCCCATTTCTCAACTGGATTATTTATTTTTGAGGTGTTGAGTTTGATAAGTTCTTTATAGGTTTTGGCTATTAGCCTTTATCTGATATGTCATTTGCAAATGTCTTCCCCATTCCACAGGCTGCCGTTTAGCTTTGTTGATTGTTTCTTTCTCTGGGCAGAGGCATTTGATCTTGATGAGGTCCCAATAGTTCATTTTTGCTTTTGTTTCTTTGCCTCCAGAGTTATGTCTAGTAAGAAGTTGCTATGGCCAAGCTCAAAGAAGTTGCTGTCTGTGTTCTTTTCTAGGATTTTGTTGATTTCCTATCTCACATTTAGGTCTTTCATCCATTTTGAATTTATTTTTGCGTATGGTGTAAGAAAGTGGTCCAGTTTCATTCTTTTGCATGTTGCCGTCCAGTTTTCCCAGCACCATATATTTAAGGGACTGTCTTCTTACCATTGGATATTTTTTATTGCTTTATAATAGTAGACAAAGTGAAATGCCATGCTTTATCCTGGCTTTGGTATCATGCATGCCATGAGCTCTCTGCTGTATTTTCATTAGAGAGTTGCCCTAGAAATTTCATTAAAAAAATCAGGGATAGGATAGCACCAGTTTTCAAATAACTGAAAAATATAAAAAAAAATATAATAATAATACACACAAAGTTTTGAGGACAAAACCTCTTGCTTAGTCAATTATTTGTATTCTTAGAAAAAATATTTTTCAAAGTTAAGGGTAAATTCTAAAGCACTCCATTCCTTTGTTGGATTAAGACACTTAAAGATTAAAATGTGCGATTTTAAAAAAAATTTTAAGTTTATTATTTTGAGAGAGACAGAGACAGTGCAAGTGGGGGAGGGGCAGAGAGAAAGGGAGACAGAGAATCCCAGGCAGGCTCTGCACTGTCAGCACAGAGCCTGACATGGGGCTCGAACTCACAAAACCATGAGCTCATGACCTGAGCTGAAACCAAGAGTTGGACACTTAACTGACAGAGCCACCCAGGCACCCCAAAATATGTTGAATTTTTAAATACTACGACAAGGCAGAGCTCCTTCTCTGTTCTTTCTGCTTGTGTATCCGCTCAACCCCCAAAAGAAGTAAAATTAAAACATTTTTATTTATCAGATAATTAAAAAATTTTACTTATATATTTATTTTCTTATTTATTGTGGTAAGAACACTCACTTAATGTGAGACCTATCCTTTTAACAAATTTTGAAGTTGACAATACAGTATTGTTAACTATAGGTATCATGCTAATACAGGAGACCTGGTGTTTATTCATCTGTGTAACTGAAACTTTGTACCCATTGAAAAATGACTTCCCATTTCCCATTCCTCATCCCCTGGCAACCCCCACCATACTCTGCCTCCGTGAGTTTGACAGTTTTAAATATCTTATATAAGTGGAATCATGTTGTATTTGCCCTTTTGTGACTGGCTTGTTTCGTTCAACATAATGCCCTATAGTTATATCTGTGTCACAAATGACAGAATGTTTTTTTAGGCTCAATAATATTCCATTGTATTTATATACCACATTTTCTGTATCCATTCATCTATGCATCAACATTTAGATTGTTTCCAAATCTTGGTTATCATGAATAATCTCAGATACTTTGTGTTTACCAGCATGTATCAAAAGAAATACTAAAGGAATTTTTCTAACAATGAGATTATTGCAGATGGAAGCCTAGATGAACTGTATGATGAAATGAAAGTGACGGAAAGGATAAATATAAGGGAATAACTATAAGTGGATACTGTCTACTAAAAAATAAATACTAATGGCATGTGGCGCTTAATATTAGGACATATAGCAAAGTAGCCCAAATTTGAGAAGATAATTGCAGTCAAAATATAATATGTATCATTATATATATAATATAAAATATTATAGAATCTGTTATAGATTGAGTGGTGTCCCCCCAGAATTAATATGCTGACACCCTAACACCAATGTAACTGTCCTTGGAAATAAGGCCTTTAAGGAGATAATTAAAACAGAATAAAATTGTAAGGGTGGGGACCTAATCTGATAGGACAGGTGTCCTTATGAGAAGAGGAAGGGACACCAGAACTTTCTCTCTCACTGTGCACTCACAGAGGAAAGGCCTGTGAGGATGTGAGGATACAGGGAAGGCAACTATCTGCAACTCAAGGAGAGAAACCTCATCAGAAACCAACACTGCTGGCCCCTTTCTTTGACTTCTAGGACCAGAACTGAGAGAGAATACTTTTCTGTTGTTTAAGCCATCTAGTCTGTGACATTCCACTATTACAGTCTGAGCAGATTAATATAGTTACCATAGTTTGTGCATTGTCTGGGAATGGATAAAAGTACTAAATTAAAATAGACTTTAATAGATGAATAATCCAAATTATAATATCCAGGCTAACAACCGAAATAAACAAATACATATATACATACATAAATACACAAACACATAAACACATAAATATATAATATATAATATTATATATAATAAATATATATGAATATATATAATATATTTAATAAATATATATATAAATGTAAGACATAAATGTAAATATATAAATGTAAGATATATGGTTTCAAATGTTTCTCCCATTCCATTGGTCGTCTTTTGCTGTATTGTTTCCTTTGCTACACTAAAGATTTCTAGTTTGATATAGTCCCGCTTGTCAATTTTTGCTTTTGTTGCCTGTGCTTTTGATGTCACAACAAAGAAATCATTGCCAAGACTAAGGTTGTAAAACATTTTTCCTGTTTTCTTCTAGCAGTTCTAGAATTTCAGGTCTTACAGTTAAGTCTTTATTTTGAGGTGGTTTTTTATATATGATGTAAGATAGGGATAAACGTTTATTCTTTTGCATATTGATATCCAGTTTTCCCAAAATCATTTGTTGAAGAGCTTATCCTTTCTTGATTCTATAGTTTGACACCTTTGTTGAGGATTATCTAACTCTATATGCATGCATGTATTTTTAGGCTCTCTGTTCTGTTCCATTGATTGATAGGTCTGTTCTTTCTGCAAGTACCATACTGTTTTAAATAATGTAGCTATGTAATATATTTCAATGTCAGGAAGCGTGGGGCTTTAAGCTTTGTTCATACTTCCAAAGATTATTTTGAGTTCCATATGAATTTTAGTGTTTATTTTTCTATTTCTGCAAAAAAAAAAAATGCATTGATATTTTGAAAGAGATTGCATTAATTTGAAGATCACTTTGGGTCTATGTAGACATTTTAACAATAAGTCTTCCAATCAGTAAACACAAGACATCTTTCATTTAAGTGTATCTTCTTCCATTTCTTTCTGAAATATTTTGTAGTTTTCAATGTATTAATTCTTCCTCTTCCATTCTATTTCTCAATATTTTATTATTTTTGATGCTATTGTAAATCGGGTTGTTTTTTCTTGATATTCTTTTTAGGCTATTTGCTGTTGGTGTATGGAAAAAAAGTAGCCTGGGGGGTTCACTCGGTTAGGCATCAGACTCTTGATTTGGGCTCAGGTCATGATCTCATGGTTCGTGAGTTCGAGCCTCACGTTGGGCTCTGTGCTGACAGAATGGAGCCTGCTTGGGATTCTCTCTCTTCCTCTCTCTCTGCCCCTCCCCTGCTCACGTTGTCTCTTTCTCTCACTGTCTCTCTGTCTATCAAATATTACATTTCTTTATTTTTGAGAGGCAGAGTCAGACAGAGCGCGAGGGCAGGGGGAGAGTCAGAGAGAGAGGGAGACACAGAATCCGAAGCAGGCTCCAGGCTCTGAGCCATCAGCACAAGCCTAATGAGGGCCTTGAACTCACCAATCATGAGATCATGACCTGAGCCGAAATCGGATGCTCAACCGACTAAGCCACCCAGGCGCCCCAATCAAAATAGATAAATAAACTTAAAAAATAATAAGAGAAGGATATTCCAATACTTCCCTTTCAATAGCAGATAGAAAATTCAGACAGATAATCTTTCCAGTTCTAGCAGTGTTTGCTTCATGTTTTGATACTCTGATGTTGGGTGAATATATATTTATAAATGATATATCTTCATGGTAAATCGCCACTTTTATAATTATATAAAGTCTATATTTTTCTCTTGTAATAGGTTGTGACTTAAAATCTAGTTTGGCTGATATAATCACGGCCACTCCTACTCTTTTTTGGTTACCAAGTAGCATTGGCATGAAATGTCTTTTTCCCCTCCTTTCACTTTCTACCTCTTTCTCCTTCAATCTAAAGTGGATCACTTGTAGACAACATATAGTCGTATCTTGTTTCAAAAATCCATTCAGCCACTCTGCGTCTTTTCACTGGGGTTTAGTCAAGTTACACTTAAAATAGTTTTTGATAGTGAAGGTCTTACTATTGCCATCTTGTCAACTGAGGAAGAGGCTCTTGAATGGTAGTGTCCTCCGTCTGCTATACTGTTAGTCCTCTGGAGCAGGAGCGTGCCGCCACCCAGCTCTCCCATGTTCTTGCTTCCCCATGCATCCAGAGCATGCTGGGTCTTACCCACACTATGAGACACGGAAGGCAAAAAGCAGTGCCATGGACAGCTCCTCACCCACCAAAAAGTTGGAATGTTGGAAGTATATTTCAGTTTTCTCTTTCTTTCCCCAGCAAGAAGCTAGAAGCTGGGATGTTCCCCCCCCACCCCCCAATCATGCCACACTGAGCTAGGGTCTTCACCCAACTATGTCTTGTCTATGACAAGCTATGGCTTGTCTGCCATCTTGCTGACTTCATCCTGCTTTTATCCTGTTTTTAACCTAAAATGTCAGTGTGCTATGATTTCATGGAGGCTGGCAGAAGAAATGAGATTCAGAGACACTGGGCTTTATTACTCACATTACAGCAAGCTGCACAAGCATCAGTACGTTTGGTACTAGTCCTCCAAGCTGCAATTCATACATACAGAATGGTTTGAAGAAGGCCATGCAATATCTGTATGTGCACTGAGTGGTATTAAGGAAGAAGGCAGAGGAGCTATGAAACAGTGTCTCTCATACTGAATAGTAAGCATGCCTGCTGGCTGCTCCAGAGGGACACAGTCTTTCAAATCTGTAAGAAAACTTGCCTTTTATGTTGGAGAAGGACACTGTCTCCATCTTCCAGAGTTGATTCCTATACACAATCCTTCAAAATATAGTTCAGGATAAGAGGAGTCACGGCCTCTGCTCTAAAGATGGACATAAACATAAGACACCCATGAGAATCGTCTCCCAGTGACATTTGCCAAAATAGACCATAGGCTGTACTCTCAAGTAAATCGTAACAAAATTCAAAAGTTTGAAAATATTCCTAGGCTATTCTCTGGCCACAGAGAAATTAATCTAGAAATCAATAACAAGAGTAAAAATAGATTATCTGCAAAATGTTTGAAAATTAAAGTGTACTCTTCTGATTTGTACGTACGTTGAAGATGAATTATAATAGCAGTTAGAAAGTGTCATTTTCATTAAATAAAAAATATTAAGCCTTGTGAAATGCACCTAGACAACAGCTGAGAGGAAAATCATAGCATTAAATGCAAAAATTAAAAGAAGAAATTCTAAAAAATCATTATCTAAGTATTCTTCTCAAGGTCCAACAGAAACCATAAGAAATTAAAGCTAAAAATCCTAAAATAAAAATAAATAATGGAGAACATAAACCAATAAAATCCTGAAATCAAACAAATAGAAGCAAACAGCAAATCAAATCAATTTATTTGAAAAAATTTATAGAATTGATGAACACTTTAGAAATACAAATTATGAAAAAGACAGCACATAACAAACATACTCTACAAATATAAAGAATGTAAAGATGGGGTGCCTGGTGGCTCAATTGGATAGGTGGCTGACTCTTGATTTTGGCTCACGTCATGATCTCACAGTTCATGGGATTGAGCCCCTTGTTGGGGTCTGTGATGACAGGATGGAGCCTGCTTGGGATTTTCTCTCCCTCTGTCTGCATGCATGGGCATGCACCCGTGTGCACACTGTCTCTCTCTCAAAATAAAAAACTTAAAAAAAATGTGAAGATGATATTACTAAAGATTCATAGACTTGAAAAGATGATGTACAAATTACATTAAAATGGACACATCTTGGGACGCCTGGGTGGCTCAGTCAGTTGAGTGTCGAACTCTGGTTCAGATCAAAATCTCATGGTTTGTGAGTTCGAGCCCCACATCAGGCTTGCTGTTGTCAGCACAGAGCCTGCCTCGGATCCTCCGTCCCCCTCTTTCTCTGTCCCTCCCCCACTTGCACGTTCTGTCTCTCAAAAATAAACAAACATTAAAATGGACATATCTTGAAATACAAACTTACAAAAATTGACACAAGACAGCATAAAATCTCAAAGCCCCTGTGTTTATTGAAGAAATGGAATGCATAATTGAAACTACTCATATAATGCAATGCCATACAACAAAAGAGAGTGAACTGGTACAGATAACATGGATCAATTTCAAAATGATATAATGGCAAGGAAAAAAAAGTTAAATATCTAACCATACAAAATATATGATACTGTATGAAGTTTGAAAACTGATAAAATTAATCTATGGTGATAAAAGTAATGTGGTTACTTTTGTGTATGGGATAATGATTAGATGCGGGCGTAAAGAAGGTTTCCAGGCGGTGACAATGTTCTTTATATTGATCTAGGCGGTTTTTGTGTGTGATAACCTTGTAAAATGTCATCAAAGTGCCCCTTTAAGATATGCATTCTTTCCTGTATATATGCTTATTGCAATAGCATTACAGCTAAAACAACAATCACAGAAAACTGTGGATAGAAAATGCTCTCGTTTCTTGAAGGTAATACCTGAGATTGCCAAAACATTGTCCCGTCCTTCTCTGTTTGTACTTTTTACATCAACATCGCATTACTCTTTGGGGGAAGATTAAAAAATGGATAATCGTTATTAAACTCTATGTGCAGGATTGGATTATGTCAGTAAGGAATTAAAAACAAGTTTATTTTTAGTATTTAGGCCATCTAAATTCACTCGCTGACTTGAAGGAAGAAAAAAAAATCAAGGTTTATGAGGAGTCTCAGTGGGGAGTGTTTATATTAGATACTTAGCACTGCAGGATGCTGTGAGTTGGAAAACATAGGCAGATCCAATTAACAGATTCTGCACTGTGGAAACTGAACCATATTAGGCTTTTGGACAGCTTTATGTGTGAACGTGAGAACATACTCATAAGAAATGTTACCGTTTTATCCCATATAACTTCACGAGAATTTTTGTATAGACCAGGGATTTGTGGTAAAAACAGAGGTATGTTGGCTCCTCATTTGTGGAATTCACTAGTAAATTCCTTGAGAATCATTATTTAAGGGACTAATACTGGTTTTGAAGGATGAGTAACAGCACATCTGCCTATATGAAACAAGGAAAGAGAACATATTCTTTCACTACTACTCTCTATTCTAATGATTTGGACCCTCCACACAATGGAAGGACTTCTCCTTATGTGTGTCAAATTAACTGAGATTCTCCCCTGTGATCAGCAGCTTTCTGATGAACCTTCCAGCCCTCCATCTGACTTTTCCAAATAATGCGTTGTTTTGAAAAGACTCATTCATAACGGTAGACTATAGATTACTGCAGAAGTGTACGTTTTCAAAAAGAAATATAATCTATTCATAAGCCCCAGGGCTAAAATTTAACCAATGATCTCTTTAGAGATTAGTGGAATTTGAATTGGAAACTTAGTTTCTAGAAACTTATACTGATATTTCTGACCTTATTGACTATAAGGAATGTTTCGGAACAATGATTCTTAAATTGCTCTTTGTAAGTCTCTGGGGAATCAGAGCAAATTCCAAAAAGATTACAAAAACCAATGCTGTGAAAACTTCAAGAACTCTTCGGTGGCACTCAGATCCATTAGCAGAACCTCCTACCATTACACTTGCCTTTTTTTCCCCCTCTTTGGCTAACACGTAACCAACATTCTTGCTAACACATATTTTCAGGACTAAGACATATCATATCCAAAGGTTGTCAGTCAGGAAACCAACCAAGTTGCATGTGTGCATATGTGTGTGTGTTCACATTCATGTTTATATTTCTTCTAAGTTGTGCTTCATGTTTGGGTTCAGGACAAAAGGAGGATGCAAGCAGAAAAAAGATTAAAGGGTAATTGGAAAAGAGGCTGGTATAAATATTGAAGAACCATTGATCCAGAATAGCCATTCTTAGTAAATACACACTGTGAAAATTAAAATGTCAGAGCTAATGCAAATGAATAAAGCCTTTATTTATTATTTCTGGATCAAACATCGTATGCAGAGGGTAGTGTTTATTGGAAATTCAGTGAATGTTGAGGTAGTCTTATTTTCTTTTACTCTTCTGTAATTCCACAGGAAATATTTGCATTCATATTATAAATAAAAATAAAACAAAAATTATAAATGAGGCTTTTCATTAATAGCAATTAAAAAGTGAAGTAATTGCCAGAAAGTATTCTTTGAAGGTCAATTTAAGGATCAGACTTCTAAAATACTTGCTTTGATGAGAGAAACTGATGTTTCCAGTGGTGAGCTGTCTACATTTTATTCCTCAGAATAACAAACACTTTCAGTAGGAGGCATAGTAAGAGGTTAGTGATTAAAGAAAAAAGAAAAAGAAAAAAAAATAGAGTAGATACATGAATTTTATTTCTCTAAAAAGGTAATTGTACCAGCCTTTCTCTACACTTAACTGGAACAGATATCCATTTTTAAAATAATATTCTCTTAGACCCTTTGTGACTTTTTAATTTCAGAATCCAAGGAGTAAGTCATATTACCTAAGGAATCATCTTTCTTCCCTCAAAATAACTTATTTTGAACACCGACAGGCACCTGCGTGTCTCAATCGGTTAAGCATTGGACTTGGGCTCAGGTCATGATCTCATGGTTGGTGAGTTTGAGCCCCACATAGAGCTCTGTGCTGACAGCTCAGAGATTGGAGCTTGCTTCAGATTCTGTCTCCCTCGCTCTCTGCCCCTCCCCCGTTTGCGCTCTCTCTCTCTCTCTTTCTCTCTCTCTCTCTCTCTCTCTCAAAAATAAACATTAAAAAAGAAAACACATCAGTAAATCTTCCTCAGGCTTGTTATTTATTGCAGAACATGCCCTCGAACCAATTAAAAGTTTAAAGAGCTATTGAATCTACAATTTTAAAATACCTGAGGTTCAACCTGCAGAAAGTAATTTTTTAGAGGGGAAATAATTGGAAAAATGTTCCATATGCTACTGCCTGGTTTTTATTGGTTTAACATGTAGATTTCCATAGACTTTTTGGAACACAGAGAGGGCATTTTTTTTTTTTTTTTAAAAATCAGGAGGGTTTTGTTTGCCAGGTGAATATTTCAGAGCTCTCACTGCTCTGATAGAAAACAGCTTTAGATTTGTATGGGAGCAGTCCGTGTGAGAGGTTCTGATGAAATCACACAGAGCGGCTTTCTATGACAGCACTGATTTATACATAACATTAGAGATGATTATATAATCTGTTGTCAGCAATTGATTCTGCGATTGTCAACTTAGCAATTTTTAAGGAGGAAGGATGATGACACATGGTGAACCTCTTGATTTTAAAAAATATATACTGCCAAATAACACTGGCAAAGGAATTTTTATTTTATTGCATGCTGTTTACAAAAAAAAAAAAATAAAAAAGAAAAGTAAAATTTCAACAATTCTTGAGCCTTCTGAGGAACTCTGTAAACCAAATCTTACCTTACAGGTTCACCATGACCACTGTATTATCATTCTTAGCACCTACTCTTGGTCTAGCACATAGTGATGCTCAGCAAATACTTGTTGCAATCAATACAACTTTTATATTTGTGTTGAGAGAGTCGCCAACTATAGATAGCATTTATTAACCCATTCCTATGTGTCAGGAACTATGTTAGGTCCTTGCTGTAGTTCCATTTTCTTATTTAATTTTCACAAATAACCTCATGATGGGCATTGGATTAGAGACCACTACTGCCCCCATCTAGAGATGAGAAGACTGAGGCTCAGTGAGGTGAGGTGAAGATTAAATGGCCAGTGAGAAGCAGAGCCTGGAATTGAAAAGAAGTGTGCCCAATGCCAGAGTCTCTGCTTTTCACCAGGAAGCACCCTTCTTTAGAGAATATTTCATGATCGCCAGTGTTTGAGTTTAAACAACTAAATGTCAATTCTAGTTGGTCTTCGAGGACTTCCAAATTATAAGGAACAATTCTAGAAGTAATAAGCAAATTTCTCAATGGAAAATTGGCATTCCATGGTAAAAGAATTGTACCGTTGGCTTTCGTTTGTTAGTTTTGAGTATGGAATGTTGGAAATTCTACTTGGGGAACACACACACAGCTAGAAGGTTGCCACCAGTTGTTTTGGCTTGGCCAGGATAGACTCTTCGAAAGACCAAGACCATGAGAAATATAAGCTGGTGGCTGGTTCTAGAGTCATCCCAGAGTCCTTTTCCCAGAGTATAATGTAATTCTGTTCATGTGGACTAACATCAAATTCTCCCCAGTGATGGGCTAAGAATGGTCTTTTTTAACTTTCACAGTTATGTTGAGTGGTTAGTGAAGACAGCCAAAAATGAAAGGGTGAGATGTACTTGTGATCTAGGGAAGCTCTGAATGTTGATGCTTGCTCATTTCATGTTATGGGTAGCATAGCTCTTAGGGCAAGCAAAATTAGAGACAATAATTCTTTTTTAAAAACGTTTATTTATTTATTTTGAGAGAAGAGAGATTGAGAGAGAGAATGCATGAAGGGGAGAGGGCCAGCGAGAGATGAGGAGGGAGAGAATTCCAAGCAGCTACACTGTCAGCACAGAGCCTGACATGGGGCTCGATCTCACAAACTGAGATCACAACCTGAGTCAAAATCAAGAGTCAGATGCTTAATGGACTGAGCCACCCAGGTACCCCTTTACTTTCATTTCTGATGTGCACTTTGGTTTTTATTTTAGCAATCCAATTTGCTTAATGGAAAATAAAATGTATATTACACTTTCATGTTAAAAAAACTGACTAATGTGTAATGGCAAAACTATTACATATATGCTAATAACGCATGATTCAATACCATAAACTGTGAAATCATATGTAAACAGGAATGTTCTGATCTTTCTAAGAGAAAAGACACTCATACATTTGTAATGTCAATAATAATATATCAACTGTTCTTTACAGATATATTTTTGGATACACTGGGAAGTTATGGTGAACTCTCTTCTTGTATCAGACAAAGGGGGCATTTTAAAAATCCTTAATAACATGGGTAGTAATTAAGACATAATTGGCTTCTACCCATCGAAAAGATGCATAACATCTTGAAGAAAGGCAATAGTTAGCATTAGAGGGCAACTTAATGATTTCATTACATAGCACTGAGTAACTTTTAAGGATGGAAGAATATTTACGTAGACTTTATTTGCTGTAGGATGGCCCACTAGGACATGGTACTACCATATGAGTCCTGTTTTACCTTTCACTTCTGGTTTTTCCTTTCTATGCATGTGCATTTGCTCTGAAACAGACAAACTTCTGATTGATTCTTAAATCACTTAAAATTGTTCTGAAATGTATTTGATTTTCATTTATAATTTTTGATCTGTTACAATATCAATCTTATTTATCTTTAGATTTTTTTTTTTTTATGAGTAGAAAAGATAAAATTTTCTGGCCAGGGCATAGGAAATGACCTAAATTCCTTAGAATGTCCAGGGAATTTGCCAGTACTCATGAATGTTAAGTAATGATCAGAAGCCATAGTCTGTGCAAAGCCTGTATAATTACCTTCTTTGTGATTCTCTTCTAGGATTTCTAATACCCACATAGCTCTCTGGCTCAAACACATCCAAGATTGTTCCAGAAATTTTTAGACATTCTCTGAATGTACAATGAGATGCTTATCAAGTGCAATCTGCCCCACCTCAACTGAAGCAAATGGCAGAATTTTAGTACATTTGGGATGGGTTTAGGATAATAAAATGGGAAAAGCTCTGGAATCAGTAAGAATTGGGCTTACGTTCTAACTTAGCTACTTCCTAACAATGTGACCGTGAGCAAGTGACCCTCTGGTCCAAGCCTTTGTTTCTTCATGTGTAAGGATGAGAATTATAGCACTTACTCTTTCGTGTTGTAAAGATTAAATCAGGTGATGTCTTCCTTCAATTCATTTATTCATTTAATACTATTTGTTGAAGGCCTACCTGTGTCAGTTGACGTTCTTCTAGGTTCCTGCGCTGGGTGTAGTGTTGGGCCTTCCCTCATGCAGCTTCAAGCATCGTGCATTAAAGCACCTATCAGAGAAAATAGTATATCATAAGTGTCTAGTAAATATCACCCATGGTGAGTGCCTTGAGACAGATAGTTTTGTGCACATAGAAGAGCCCAAAGCTGTCATATAATAACTTCCCTCCAAATAGAAACAAATGTGAAGGATCAAGAAAAATTTAACCTCACTAGATACAAAGAAGAGCCACAGCCACTCAGGACATATAATACGGTTAACTGTTTAAAATCAGGGAGATTATAAGAAGAGTGAAAACTGTAAAGTAGTTACATGTAGGCTTTTGATATATTTGAGTTAACCCTCCTCTGCTCCCTCTCCTCCCTCCCCATCCTCCACAGGCTTCATTGACAAGGAATTCTATTTGTTCTGGTTCACTTCATGGCTCTTCTAATAACCTGCAATTAGTTGGAAAAATAATTTTGAAATAAATCTGATGAACAGATTTACTTATAGGGCCTATTACACTCAAATCATAACCAGATGGTATTTCAAAATCTGATCAACTTGATGCATTGGCAGCAGGAATGGAGTAAATATATCTGAATCCTGGAGCCATCACAAAAGATTTAGTGCGTCACCCTCACTAAAAAAGAGAGATGCCAAATGATATGAAACTCCAAAGAAAAATTTCGGAGAAAGGGTGAGATGTGGAGGTTTTGGAAGAATAGGAACACAGATGCTCACTTTGGCTATTTTCCATAAAACAATATAAAAAGAGGCCACAAAACTGAAGTATGAGTTGGAGGGGGACTTAGGTATTGGAAACCACCCCCAAGAGTTCAAGAAGAAAAGACCATATATGACTTCTTGTTACTTGGGAGGGAAAAAAAAACATAGTCCTAAGACACAGAAGAAAAGAAAGAATTTCAGGACAATCTAATGAATGAATCAATATTGAACTAAAATTTTTTTGGCTGATATTTCTTTAGCTATGGCATTTGAATTAATGGGAACTGAGATGGGCAAGGGAACAAGGGAGGGAGCCAGCAAGGAGAGTGGATCTAAAACATCGTTACTATTCTTTGCGGTGTTGCTTACTCTCATGTTGTATAACCTTTCCACTCATGCCTGTGTGTGATTAGCACATAGGAAAAGAAAGGAATTTTGATGCTGGAAGAGACTCCAATGATCACCAGAGTTCTCCTTGGTAGAGAAGGGAACAGTAGGGGAAGCAAGTTGATTCGCCCAAGTTCACCCAGCAGAAAGTGGCAGAGTGTCTTGACATGTGCTCTTGCATTCTGTCTGCAAAATTAGTTTATCTATTGTCATGTATCCTGAGGTTCCACTTCTGGAAACCTCAACCATTTGGTAATGTGTGTTGTCTTAGAAAAGCATCCATTTCATTGAGAATTTCAAGTGAATTAATACAGCACGGCACCTTCTTTTATCTTTTAAATAACCATGGGGTACCTGGGTGGCTCAGTCAGTTAAGTGACTGACTCTTAAGTCGAATCAGGTCATCATCTCACGGTGGTTCCTGGGATCAAGCCCTGTGGTCGGTTCTTTGCTGACAGCTGGATTCTGCTTAGGATTCTCTCTCTCTTCTCTCTCTCTGCCCCTCCCCCATGGGCACGTACTCTCCCCTCTCTCTCAAAATAAATGAACTTAAAAAAATAAATATTTAACCCTATTTATTGTTAATTACCTCATTTTATGTTTGGGATACACTTCTCTTCATGTTGTATGATTTGATTGGCGCTTAGGTTTTATGTTTGTTTTTTTTTAATCAGCTTTAAAAATCCATTTTAATACCCTTAACGTAATTCTTCCCTCTTTTGTCTTCATCATTTTATTTGTCTACTTCAGTTTTTTTACCCATTACTTTGATTGTTTATTTCATTTATGCTCATTCTTCTGTTGATATTAAGAAAGCATTTAAGGGTATACATTTGTCACTGACTACAATTTTGGTTACATCCCGTATGTTATTTTTTTTTAAGATTTTATTTTTTTTAAGTTTATTTATGCATTTTGTGAGAGAGAGAGAGGAGGAGGGCAGAGAGAGAGGGAGAAAGAATCCCAAGCAAGCTTCACACTGTCAGCACTGAGCCTGAAGTGGGGCTCGAGCTCACCAACCATGAGTCATGACCTGAGCCGAAATCAAGAGTCAGACACTTAACCAACTGAGCCACCCAGCCTCCCCATCCCATACGTTTGCATAAATGTCAGACATTTGTATTTCTATAGATGTTTTTAAAAATAAGTTAAAATTACTTAAACTAAAAAAATAAAAATAAGATGAAATTGCTTACAAAGTCTGCACCTTTATTAATTTATCCTTTTCTGATAAATATTTACTTTCTACTCTGCAACAGTATGTTTCTCTGTGTTTAAACTCACTAAATCATATTTAAAAAGAAAGTAACCTACTTTGATTCATTTATTGCATTTTACCTGCAGTTGTACTTCTTTTCATAATAATTGTACCCTGTGCCTCTGTTCAGTAGTATTTGTATATTAAATCATTGACCACCTTGATTATTTTTAACACGTTAGTATCCTTTTGGATTTGCAACAAGCAGTATTTGTACAGCAGGACATCACTATCTAGTAATGCTCTGTTTGTTTACCATATCCAATAAAGTTTAAAATTTTGCTAGGATACTTTTTTCCAAAACACTGATACCCTATGCATTTCTAATTTTCCAACCCAATCTTTCTTTTGAACTCCTTGTATCCCCAGAAAGGCAAGACATTTCTATCCCCCAAACCTCCCACATATGATCTCTGGTGTTTTACTTATCTTTGTAATTCTAAAACTTTCCATTTTTTTTTTTTTGAATGTCTAGGTTAAAACTTGGTTAGCAATAGCTCAAATCTCAAACACATGTTTTGTTTGGCACTCTTAGTGCTTTTTTTGATAGTTGGATTCTGTGTGTATGAAAAAAAATGCGATGTTACATATAGATTTCTGGCTTCTCTTGAAATTTGTTGATCTGGCCCATACTGCACAGAAATGAAGCGAGGGATTTAAGGAGCTTCTGCTGTTTTTGGACAGTGGATATGCCCTCTAGTTCAGCATGGTCCCCACCATGCCTATTCATGAAGGCTGGACCTCTTTGGTTATCAGCCATGTTCCTCAAGCCCTGCAGTCACTTGAAATTGTAGTCATTAATCTAAAGATCTCAACCTCGATTATTATTAAAATATTATTTATTTCACATACCTTATTTTTAGAAAAAAATTTAAATACTTCAGATGTATATACATGCCATTAAACCCTATTTAATATGTACTTCAGCTTTTTTATGTTGTGACCTATTTTAAAATTATGTTTAGTTAATCCGTAGCTGTTAAGATAATGTTTTCTGTTTTTTTTTTCAAGCTACACATGTTAGCAGTATGTCTTCTGAGATCTGCTTATTTGAAAATACCTTTCTCTCTTGTGGCCTGCACCTACAAGGGACAACTTGGCAAGCTCTGCCATTTGGGGGATAATCTTTTTATTGCTCAAAACTTTAGAAATGGGTCTGCTATTTTTCTACCATTTAGCATTGGAATGAAGTAAGGACTAAACTCATTTTGATTATATTAAAAAAGTGTTTGGGTGCTTTTGTTATTTTTTTCCTTACCATTCTAACTCCATTTTTTTTGAGATATATTACAATATAAGTCTCTGTTTTTTTTATGCTCAAAGATTACCGAGCCCTTCTGTTTTAAAAACAAAATTTTTAATGTTTTTATTTATTTTTTTTTTGAAAGAGAGAGAGACAGAGTATGAGCAGGGTAGGAGCAGAGAGAGGGAGACATAGAATTTGAAGCAGGCTCCAGGCTCTAAGCTGTTAGCACAGAGCCGGATGCGGGGCCCGAACTCACGAACCGTGAGATAATGACCTGAGCTGAAGTCGGACGCTCAATCGACGGAGCCACCCACTCGCCCCTATTCTGAGCCCTTCTGATCTTGATGTTGGTCATTTATTTAGCATAGGAGCATTTTAATTCATTAAATCTTTCATTATTGCTTCTACTTTAGACATCGTGCACTCTCCTGCTGTAACTTCTATTAATTTCTGGCTGTATTATCATTTTCTATCTTTCATAATTATGAATTTTTACTTAGTGTTTACTTTCCTTATGTTATTTTTCCTCTGGATTATTCAGAAATTTATCTAGCTTGTTCTCCACGTTAGGATTTTATGTCTATTGTCAATATTATTGTTTCTTATCTTCAATATGCACTTTATTATTAGTTTTTTTATCTTATCTAACTTCTTAATAGGTTAAGCGTCTTTTAAAATATCAGAGTTTTTTTTAAAAAAAAAAAACAACCTTTTTAAGGTTTTTGCACCTGTTTCCCATGGTTCTCACCTTTGTCTTGTTTGTGTTTTTCTGAGAACGCCCTATTTTCGGAACAATTTTCCTAGCTGCTCAACTGGTTAGCCTTTAGAAAATGGCTCTCTTTTTTTTTGGCTCTGCAATAATTTCCCAGACCCATATGTTTTGCTTTTCTTTACTCTTATTTGAAAGAGTAGAGATCTCTCCAGAACCAGTGTTTTCCACAAACAGGCTGTATTGACTGCTCCTGTCTTTGTTTTACAGATGTCGCATGGATTTAGTCTAGCACTGTCATTGCATTATTGTGCACAGCTCCTAACCCACTCCTCAGGCTATTCCTATCTTTTCTAGGTACAGTCATTAGATTGAAAAGCTATGAAATATATCAAAAATCTAATCACCATGTTTTTGGATTTATTAAGGCTTTTACTTTCCCCTTAAATGAGGGGCTACATTTTCCAAAGTGACATCGAGCACTCTGATCCCTCTTCGTCCAACCCATTTTACTTTCTTGTTGCCTAGCTCTTTTTCTTAAACTTTTTTTTTTCTAAAAGGATGAAGAAAATAGTCTGTGTGTGTATGTGTGCATATGTTGGGTTATTGAAGTGAAGGGTAGGGTTAGATTTAGGCTAAGCAAGGTTGGTACTCTAGATTAATCAAAATGTGACATCTATTCAGTACTGGGGCCAATGCTTTGTTTTCTTATATAAATGTATCTTGTGTAGCCTGATCCAGAGGGCAGCTCTTAAAAGGTAGCTAAATGGTCTTCCCACCTTACTTCAAATTTAATCCATCTGATTCGTGGTACATAGAATCTCCTCCAGACTGTGTGTTGACTATCCTAGTTTTTATTTTGGGTTTTACATGTTTCTTTATATTTTCTTCAAGTTTTTACTTATTTATTTTGAGAGAGAGAGAGAGAGAGAGAGATGGAGGGGGAGAACGTGTAGGGGAGGGGCAGAGAGAGAGGAAGGGAGAGAATCTTCAGCAGGCTCTGTGCTGTCAGAGCAGAGCCCAACGTGGAGCTGTAAATCGAGAACCATGAGATCATGACCTGAGCCAAAATCAAGAGTTGGACACTCAACCGACTGAGCCACCCAGGTGCCCCGGGTTACATATTTTTCTGTCTTCATAGACAATGTTTGGTGAAGTTGAGAGAAGCTGCCTTTGAGCTGACTAGCTTGTATTTTTTTTAATTGGAGAGTCAAAAGACACTTCAAACCAGCTTGATGAGCTTGTCTCTCATCCCATACAGCTGGAAATGCCAAATAGAAGGAAGGGGAGACTGTTGCCAGAAACAGGCACAGTGAAAATAAAGAAAGTTTTGATGTTCTGGCAAGATAATTAATTATGAGTAGCCACAGGAACACAAAAGGACGTTGGAAAATAATTTTCGGCATCTAAATGGATTTTAATATCAATATGCCATTAAGAAAATTTTACATTACATTCAAAATTCTTTCAAATGGGATTATGTGATGTAAATGATACGTTGGTTATAAAAAGCAAACCTTGTTTAAAAAATTCTT
Source organism: Panthera onca (assembly GCF_046562875.1). Taxonomy (NCBI): domain Eukaryota; kingdom Metazoa; phylum Chordata; class Mammalia; order Carnivora; family Felidae; genus Panthera; species Panthera onca. Next base: position 133,905,746 of record NC_138342.1, on the reverse strand, counting down.
GATACTTGAAGCCACCCGATTTTACTATCTAAAATATTCACTTAAGTAGAATAACCAGTTCCTGGATATTTTTCATTATCTGAGATCTTATCATGCATTCTCTGTGCATCTACACACACCTACACATACCTGCCTTAGACTATTTGTTGTTGCGCTTTAGTTTTGGAGGAAATGTAACTGGCAATTAAGATCTACAAATATAGTAAATAGCGTGACCCCGTTACCCAATAATGCAATGAGAGAATATATACTATGTTCTTGACTTAGTATTTCCCCTTACCACCTGAAAGCTTACTTTTTTTTCTTTTTAGGAATTCCAGACAGCCTGAAGTCTGCTGAAAAAATAAACGCCCAAAAGCAGTTCTTTTAAAGCTACGTGAAGATGTTCTGGCAGTTGCTGTGGTTTCCAACCACCCACTTTTATGTCTCATTGAGGCGATATAGCAGTGGCTCTTTAAAAGTTATCATCTGCCTCATTTCAACTTGCTTTGCAATAGCTGCCAGGGCTCCTTGCTTTCATCTATGTTGTGCATATGGTCAAATATTTTATGGACAATCCAGGGCTGAACATTGCCACAACATTCTTTTACCTGGACTCTTTGACAGCTATGTAGAGAATGGAGTACTAAAGAACAATACCTTGGGAAGTTTCACACTGTGTTTTGAACCTACATGACATTAAGATCCAAGTCTAATTCAGTCACTCAAGGGATTGTGTCTTATGTCCCTCTGGTGTGAAAAGGTTTTCCATTAAATACAATGGAAATCCATTTCTGCGTATGCAACCATCAGTGAGTGCGCGTGTGTGTGTGCATGTGTGTGTGTGTGTGTGTGTGTGTGTGTGTGTGTGAGATTGAAAGAGGAAAAAAAAAGAGAGATAAAGAGAACTAAAATACGTGTGTCTAGATAAACAGGGGACGTTTCAACGCTACCCTGACATTTTCAAAAGATAAGTCTCTGAAATAACAATTGGATATTTCCTCATTTCATAGAATTTACAGAGGACTGAGTTTTAACATTCTATATTAATCCATGTTATAAATAAAATAGTTTAATTGGTTGAAATGTTTTAACTGTATTATCTCACAATAAATTCCTGATACTACTTATTGTGTAATGGTAGTACATCACTCCCAACCTCTTTCCATGATGTTGCAGCTGTAAACCATAAACATAGCACCTTTATGGGTGTCTCATGCCAGATTTCATAGTCTTTCAGGAAAAAAAAAATTGGACAAGATTTTACCTGATGTTATATGCCTGCAAGCTATGATTCTGTGTCAAGAATTCATTATCTTTAGTGAAGATATAGGTATCCAAATAAATAAATACAATATAAACTATGTCAGGTTCAAAGAGGCCTTGAGGGTAGTTTTTCAGGAGGCAACTCCAAGATTCTGTCTAATTTATAACAAAGTAAGTAAAGATGATCTTTCATCAGAGGTATCAAAATTGAAGTTGAAGAATAATATTTTGAGAAGAAAAATCTGTCCTCCATATTTCCTTCCCTTTTTACTTGATTGCTTCAACAATAATATGATTCTGCATTTACTGAGGATAATTCTGTTTATAACAATGCTTCAGAAAGGAACTGGAGACAAAGTCCTCCGTAAATTTGCTTGTGCGAATTACAGTGTAGATTAGAAGTACGTGTATGTTTTGGTTCTTTGACCACTGAGTCACTTCTCAAGTGTCTTTTGGAAAGGGGTAAATGCACATCTATTTTCAGGGACCAGCAAACCTTGGGAATTAGGTCATCCTGAACATAAAATACAAAGCAAATTAAGATGAGCCATCCTCAAGGGGATCCTGGAAGGATTCTTTAGCAAAATAATTCTTTCAACATTCTGTTCACACTACCTGCAATCCCACTGTTAGAAAATAGTTTTAAGATTAAGAATCTTTTAAGAATTAAAACACCTCTCATATGATGAATTCAATTGTCAGTGGAACTAAAAATAATGACTCTTCTCTTCCTTTGGTGAACTTTCACTACTCAAATGGTAGGTAATCAATCATGACACCTCTTCCCTGCCACAGAAGTGGGGACTTGGTCTTTGCCGACTAATCATAGTTCCATCCCACTGAACTTGGGGACTGTTTAGCTTGGTCAGATTATCCAAGCAGAACCAATCAAGGCCCCTTTGAGGGAAATGATATGTATGCTCAAGGAGAAAGGGTCTTTATCCTTCTGTGATCATAGATATAAAGTATCGTACAAAGCTATAACTTCCAGACCCATTTTTACTCTTCATGGACAAAACCCACCTAAAATAAATGATACATATGAAAAATAGGAGTGGGATTCCTAATGACATCATTGGAAATTTTGGATCCAGTTATGTATAAAGATTATATAACCACTTGGATTTCCCAATTAAAGCAGCCAATAGATTATCAATTTGCTTAAACTAGTTGATCAGGGCATTTGCTATTCGCAAAGAATTCTTGCCACTATAGGTATTTACTCCCCAATAGTTAGGTAAATGCTGGCTTAGGTCCAAAGAGTATCAATGATTGGAAAGACTGGAAGGGTTGGAGGGAGAATTAATTTGGAGCAAACGTTATTGTCGGGAAACATTATTTCTGGAAAGGCCAGCGGATCAGGAACACTGAAAAAATGAGGGTAGACTATGGAGACGCTCCTTGGATTCGAGGTACCAGAAGGAAGAAGAGAAGTGCATCAAGGAAGGGTGAGAGATGTATAAATCTAACTTTGCTATAATCAGCACATTGCTAGAAAGAGCTCCAGGGAAATCCTGCGTTTTGTTTTCACTGCATTTTAGATACTTATCAAACAGTAAGTGAGCCTTCATAGCTTGTGCATTTAGAGTTCTATATTTCACTGCCACATATCAGAAATATGAAACCAGGAATGGAAAGAATGTCCACTGTGACACTCTAATCCAGAATTTTCATTGTTCAAACTTCTTTAAAGCTTAAGCAATTTTGACAAAACAATTGTGTAAATTCTATCAGCTTTCCTGTTTATAAAATGGAAACTTTAGTATTGCAGTTGGTATTGACAGTTTTCTTACCTGGGAAGACATATTTAGGTGATAAAGTCCTTCAACAGAAGGTATTGTGTCCGCAGTTCAGAAATGACCTAATTTCAGTAACAAGATTTAAGCGTTACACTGACATAAATTGTTACCTGTATCTTATAAATTTTCTAAAGCCAAATTCAAATGGGTGGTATCTGCTCAAGAAAAGCTACCTCTTGGTTTCTTTCCCCCAGAATAATTTGATGAAAACCATAAATGTATTTTATTTCTCTAATTATAACAAATTCCAAAAAAAAAAAAAATATGTGTAGGCATTCAATGTCTAGTTTTTGTGACTATGCACTATGTGTGGTGACTCTAATTGGCCAGACGAGAAGCACAATACATCACTTCTTAGAGTGTCGATAAATGGGCAGACCAAAGCAAGGGCTGAGATTTCAAAGGGAGTATTAGCATTTGTGGGAAAACTGTGAGGGAGTGGAAGATAATTAAACCAGAGCTAATAGCAACAGACTTGAATTTCAGAGGGCCACCTGGATATCTTGTTCGCAGTCACTTTCTCTTGTGTTTCATTTCCCTCATTTGAACAGGTCAACAGTCATTAAAATTTTTCGTAACATCTGAGACAAATCATTGAATTAATTCCTTGGTAAGGTGTTTGGAAGCCACATTTTTTGATTTTAGCATTTAAAACATTCAGCTTCTACCATCTTTTTCTTTTCTTCTCTTTTTTTTTCTATCTTTTCTTTCTCTCCTTCTCCTCCTTCTCCTCCTCCTCCTCCTCCTTCTTCTTCTTCTTCTTCTTCTTCTTCTTCTTCTTCTTCTAAGGTTGAAATGGTCTGGGAATCATTAAGTGCCAAATTCTTTCATCAGGCCCATAAACAATACACGATGCCATAGTAAATGCAGTTACTTCTTGGGAAGTTTCAACAAAACACATTTTCACTCATTCAAAGCTAGGGGGAATAAATCTTGAGGTCTTTTAAGAAAGGTGCAATTTGGATCCTAGGAGGCTGACACAATACTGGATTTCACACAAGAAGATCACAAAAGCTATCCTGTGGGCTCAGTAAATTCTGGAGGTTCTTGTAAGATTTGCATTAATGACTCTCAGTATTAGAGCCATTCTTCTCAATCTCACTGTTTATATCTTGACCTAGCAACCTGGATAAAATAGGAAAGCAGAAAATAAGCTTTCGAGAAGTCACCTATGTTTAATCAAAGGAAGTACAATTGAGGTCAGGTTAACATCTGAGGGAAATGCCAAATTGTTATATCATTGTTTCTCAGCGTCTTATGACTTATTTTTCTTCCTAAAAAATATATTGTTATTATGTATTTTTACCTGTGGCTTATTCTATATTGCGATAACCTTGGGCTTTAATACACAAATTAATGCCCTTGGAAAAATTTACCTGCTGGGATATAACTTAATTACAGGCATGATTAGATCATCGTAAACTCCTAATCATCATAATAAAATCATAACAACTGTAAAATTAGGAAGCAAGTTCCAGTAAACAAACTATTGCCAGCATATGTGCTGGTATGACTCACAGGAGACACATGCACCCCGAAAATGAATTCTCCTCAACATTCTTTTCTAGCTAGTTGAGACCAAAAGCTCAGCTGAGTCCCTGCTAATAGTCTCTATTCATCTCCTTAAGTCACAGGAATAATAACGTGAAACTAATAGAAATGTGATGGCATGCAACACACGTGGAAGGGCAGTAGTGTTCACCATATTATAACCCAAAGACCACCCGTCTCATAAAACCTGGGTACTTGTTGACAATTTAGGTTTCTTGTCATCCTTTTGAACCATTTGATTTGATGTCTCTAGTGGCCAGTTCCAGGAATCTGTATTTAATAGGGTTCCCCATGTGACTCTGGATTGTTCTTAAGGTTTAAGAGCTGTGTTTGGGGGATAGAGTTATCAGGTTTTGTTGGAATTACCACATCTTTTTTTTTTTTTTTTAATATTTATTTAAATTCCAGTTAGTTAACATACAGCGTCATATTAGTTTTAGGTGTACAGTTTAGCGATTCAACACTTCCATACAACACCCAGTGCTCATCACAAGGTCACCCTTTAATCCCCATCACCTATTTCACACCTGCCCCCCCCTTCCCCGCCCCCAGAACTACCACCTCTTTGAACTGAGGATGGAGTGATTCAGGTGCAACTGGAATTAAAGAGCCATGGTTCAGCCACTTGTTCACACATGTCATTGAATAGTAGCTCCAGATTTCTTCTGCAGTAGCAAGGTGAACCTATGAGACACTAGCCCAGAAAAGGACACCAGTGACTCTGCCTGTAGTCATCGCTCAGAAGTGCTTTGGATCCTTTTTACTTTTAGGGGTAAGTTGGTGGCAAGTCTAGTACAGACTGGTCCACATAGTCAGGAAGCCCAGACAACTTAGAAACTGAGAGTCTAAGAAGATAGATGTTCAGAATTGTTCCCTAAATAGTCCTACCAGAAGATACAAACGTGATACATCCACCTGAAGAATATATGATTGATATTAATGGTCCTGGGTTGCAGCCAAAAAATCTCAGAGGTTAGCTGAGGACATGAAGAGATTCATCATTCAATGCTTTATCGCCAGACCAGACATACAACACAAGACGTTTTCATAGAAGTGTTAGTGCATCGAGCTAATTTAATGCTTAAATTTCATTCAACCTACAACTATTTGTAAGAAATGTCTAGTCTGTTTCAGGCAAAGACTTGATGTTAAGGGAAATGTAACTACACGTTTATTAATTAAAAAACACAAGTGAAGGGATTTCACCAAATATGTATGGACACGTCGAGTAGGAAGGGGTGGGAGAAGGGCATGGGGGGAGTTTGTGCTTATGCAGGGAGTGGATGTTAAAAGAAAGCATCTGTAAATTATAAGATACATTTGTTACAAGAATTTTCCAGAGCTTGAAGTTCTGTACTTAAAAAACATTCATGTTTGAAAATCCATTGCAGTTTATCTGGTTATTGCTTGACTTTATTATTTTACAATAAATACTTACTTCATTGGTTGTTTATTTCATTCTTGCCTATAACATATTTTTTGTTCCGTTTTTCTAATGTGTTAACCTCAGACCGGTGCTTGCCAAATACGTGGGGATGACTGGGTGGCTCAGTTGGTTAAGCCTCAACTCTTGATTTCAGGTCAGGTCATGATCTCATGGCTCCTGTGTCGGGCTCTGTGCTCACAGCACAGAGCCTGCTTGGTATTCTCTCTCTCCCTCTCTCTGTACCTCCCCTGTTCAAGCTCTCTCTCTGTCTCTCACAAATAAATAAATAACTTAAAAAAAAAAAGTACTATTAAATGGAGATACTCTCCACACAGGAGCTGATACATACTTTGCAGTATTAGTAAGAAGGGGTTTCTCCACTAAATGTGATACATAACTGAACCTGCAAGTCAAGTCTGTCATAAGTTTTAAGAAAACAGATGATCCCTCACTTTCTTCTTTCCTGTGTCTGAGTTTTCTTATTTATGACTGCTCTGATTCCAAATGTGGTGAGTGATATCAAGCACTAGACCAGGATTCAAGGCACCTATTAAAAATGACCTATATGATTGTAGCCTAGTCATTGCCGCAGGTTTGAGTTGACTCCCTCCATAAAAGAAGGAAGATTCGAATGACTCTCTCCTACTAAACAAAACAAGAACGTGCTGAGTAGCGTGTCATAAAAATGAAAGACAGAGTGTTTTTTTCAGAGAAGCTGAAATCTACTAGAAGAGGTAAGCATAAAAATAAATGTCGCTAGGGTGCCTCTTGAGAAATGTCAAATCTTTTGGAACTGAAATTCAATAGATTCAGTCCCTTCATTACATATCCTGTAGAAAGATCTCCTGACTCATATTTCTGAAAATTTCTGGGAGATACGTCAACGTGATCAGTTTGGGCTTCAGCGTTGGGGTCTGAGTTCCCATTCCTGCTGAACACTTGATTTAACTTAAATTTAATCTCCTGTATCTAGGCTGGACAGGGAACTCAAGCCCTTTCCTTCTAGAGAGGCACCAGAGCACAGAGGTTGATTGGTGACAATCTCTATGATGAGAATTGAAGTCTGGCTATAATACTTATTACCTATGTAGATTGACCAAGTACCTTAACTTCAGACGTCTCATTTGTAAAATGGAGTGATGATTGTTTTATATTCAGAGTGTTTTGTGAAAAGCACATATGATCATGTGATTATTTAGACAGATACTTCACATAGAATGTGACACATTGTAAATACACAACATATTGTTTGCTATCATCTTAAATTAAAAAAAATAATGTTTATTTTTGAGAGAGAGAGGGGGGGAGAGAGAGAGAGAGAGAGAGAGAGAGAGAGAGAGAGAGAGAATGAGCAGGGGAGGGGCAGAGAGAGAGGGAGACACAGAATCCGAAGCAGGCTCCAGGCTCGGAGCTGTCAGCACAGGGCCTGAAGCAGGGCTCAAGCTCATGAACTGCGAGATCATGACCTGAGCTGAAGTTGGATGCTTAACAGACTGAACCACCCAGGCACCCCATCTTTAAAAGTCATTTACACTGGCATTTGTATGCATAGCACATACTCTGGAGGCCAGAATATGTTGGGAGGATTTATTACATTGAAAAAATAGAAATCCTTGTCTATTAGATACCCTTGTTTGTGAAGAGCACATATGCCATTTTTTTTTATTTTTTATTTATTTTATTTTTTTTTTTTACTGTGGTCCCAAAGTAAATTGAAGTGCATGGCAATAAATGCAATATTACAAGATGCAAAAACAGAGAGGAGGACGTGACGAACTCTGCCTTGGGAAATGGGAAGTGGAAAGACTCAGGTGATATTTGAATTGAGTTTTGATGGGCCAATAGGAGCTTATCAAGTGTACAAGTTACAAGAGAGCATTACAAGTAGAGGTAAAGAAATGTACAAATGCTATAATTTTTCATTCCCTTAATAATTTCGCAGAATGTTTATTTGGCACCTACTACACAAAAGGCACTACCTTAGCAGCTAGGGTTGTAGGAGTAGACAAGAACCAGTGTAAAGACAAACACTGAGAGGGTATCATGTGTTCACAAGGAGAGATGTTCAGGTTCCCCGAGACTGCCCAGCAGGAAGTCCTAACCAGGACTGATATCGGGTTTCCTTGAGGATGTCAAATTTAAGAAGGTGCTCACGTTTGGTCCCTCAGTCAATCTTGTCAGGCTTACTTCCAAAATAACCAGAATCTTGCAATATTTCACCACCAGTACTACCCCTACCTGCTGCAAATGACCGTCATTCCTTGCATGGACCATTGCAATAGTCTCCTGACTGTCCTTCTTGCCTGTCCCCTTCCCACCTTCAACTGTTCCCAACGCAGCAGCCTGAATGACCTTGGTGAAACCTGCAGCCAGTTTATGACACTGCTTATCTCAAAACTCTCTGATGACTCCTATCTTACTCAGAGTAGAGTCAGTTTCATGATGTCGTCAGGGCCCTCCACAGGCCATAGGGTCCTGTTGCCTCTCTGGGTAGCCCCCCGAAGCTCCCTCCCTTGCCCCTTTGTTCCATCCATTCTGGCATCCTTGCTAGCCCTCCAACATGTCAAGCATGCTTACTCCTCAGAGTCTTTCTGATTACTGTTCTGTCTAGAATGTTCTTCCCCTAGATACACACCTGACTCATCCTTCATCTCCATCAGATGTTTTCTTAAATGTCATTGAAAAGCTACACTTTGACCACACCCTGTAAGAACCGCCGCCATTATCTCAGGATGCCATTTCTCCTCACCCTGATTTATGCTGCACATTGTGCTGATTGCCATCTGATATGCTTCATGTTATTTATTTATTGTCTCTGTTCGTTGCCTAGATTGTGGACCTCAGGGGCTCACTGATGTTAATACCTGGATATCCAGTGGGGCTGGGTACTTAGGAGGCCTTCTCTAAACGTTTGCAGAGTGAATGGATAATACATGAGATGTGGTTGGTAAGTAAGCTTTAGACAGGTGACAAGGAGGGCTACTGGAGAGGTCTCTGGGCAGAGGGAATGGCAAGTCCACTGGCTCAGAGATGGAAAAAGCACGGTGAACTGGAAGGAATAAGAGAAGTTCAGTGTGGATGGAGTACAGAAAGCAGAAGAAAGTGGAGCCAGATGAGCTTTTGTTTTCCTCTACAGTTCTTCCACAATGATCAAAAATGAGATTCATGGATGTTTCAGACTTTGTGATGGGAAGTACAAGGCATGTCAGGATTATCAAACGATTACGTGAGAGCTACAAAGCATGTCGAGTTCGTAAAGAAGTTCTGCCCTACTGTGCTGAATTTGTAGGTTGGACAAACTTTCCTGCAGTAATTTGATATTCTTATTTGATGGAGAACACTCTCGGGGACACATCGTTCAGGTGGCTAGAATGGAAAATGTGGCTTTCTTAATCTTGTTTCTTCTGCCCAATTTTAGAGACTGTCCTTTCTTTGCAAGACATTTTTGAAATATTTCAAAATATTATATTCTCTTTCCTTGGCTCTGAGGTTCTTTCTTTGGCTGTTTCTTTTAAGCAGCACGAGTTGTTTCCTCCTGGCAGAGGGCTGCCTCGGCTGAGTGATGAGTGCATCGCATCTGATTTGGGGGCCAGAGCCTGGCCTGGGGATCATGGAACTTGGGCTGGCCACTGTCATCCACGACTTGAAATGGAAAGTTTACTTTTGAAAAACACACATGGCGAAAGAAAAAGTTCTTTTCTTTCAAACGTGGGAATAACACCTACAAGAAGATCTATTCCCCCAAATGAGAACTCTGCTGAAATGGTTCAATCAAGGGAAAAATCTACGTATAAATTTACTTACGAAACTAGAAAGTGTTGCTAAAATAAAGCATGCTGAAAACTGTTTGAGTTCCATCACATTATTTTAAAAATCCTCATTGGCTCCTTAAGCTTCAATCATTTCTTCGTGAAGAAAAAAAAAATCTCTTTGACTTGGAGCTACTTACAGTCTAGACGAGAGGAGCTGGAGGGAGCAAAGAAATTGATCACAGGGTCCTAATCTGTGTAGGTGTGTCCCTGAGGCCTGCTGGGGCCTTACCTGTGTGACCGCTGCTGCTGGCAGGAAGGTGTCTGTGGAGGAGACTGTGGTTGGCTGGGACGAGGCCAGGGTAAAGTAAACTGAAGTCTAGCTTTGAAGAAGGGGGTGGACTTTTGTGCAGCGTGCCTTAACCCAATGATGCGGCCGACCTGATCTTCCTTCCTGATTTAAAAAGGAAGAAGGAAGACAGATTTGTTATGGTTTAAAAAACAAACAAACAAACAAACAAACAAACAAAAAACGGTGAAGAATTGCACCTGGACACAGCATCCCAAATTCTGGATATTTGTGGACTGTTGCATGGAATTTGTAGCTGTGAAATTCATATGTCTGGTGAATAAAACCTGCCCACGGTGTGAAGGCATAGGTCTGGGCATGTCAGGGGTATTTGGGATGAGTTCCAAGACTAGTAGGGAATAACACTGTGAAGCAGAAAAACTAATTAGGTACGAGGTTTGGGGGTGGGGGGAGGAGAGGTTCGTATGAATTACAACCTGATGAAGTACAGAAAAGCTAATCTTTTTGAGAAAATCAGTGGTCATTGAAAGTGAATGTCATGATCAAATATCCATCTTATTTATTTATTTATTTATTCCCATCTTATTTATTTTTATTTCACGAACTATTCAAGGAAAGGTAACTGGACAGAGAGGTACAGAAAAAAAGAGGAAGAGTCTTATAATCTGTTCCACTCTCCAGATGTAATCATTTCATATCCCTCTTCTCATAGAATAACCATTTAAGAAATACTCTATAAAGTTGCTTAACAAAGACTTAAGTGCTGTATATAAAGTTTAAAAAGTAACTAAGGAAACAAAAGTGATAGTAATAATATGTGAGTAATAAAAAGGAGTAGGAGGGGGAAAGTGTCTGATTGCTACTTTTCATAGCAACAAGTCAGTAGATAAAATTTGGAGTTTGCAAACTAAGCTTTAGAGGCTAAATCTGATTATGTGGTTCTATGGAAGTCATAACCTGAAAAACTATGCATTAAAGCGCTTGTAGATAAAGTTGTGTTTAGAAATCAAGATAGAGAATTAATTGAAGAAAGGAAGAGGAAACTGAACACAGGAGTTAGTTAGTTTCAGGCCATGGCAATAAGACAAGTTGAAAATGAAGAGATCTTGGTCTGTGGTCGTGTTATGGGGATCAAAAGGCAGAGGCAGGTAATGGGAAATTCATGAAGAGGAAAATTTTACTGAGGTATAGGAGATGGAAAACCAGGGCATTGAGACAGTCATCCATGCAAACGATGATGATGATATGCCTTGGATGTTAAGGAAATGGAACGAGGGGATGAGGCAGGGGCCAGGGAAGAAAAACGACTTACCATGTTGCAGTCTCACTGCAAACATGTCAGCGGCTATAGAGAAGTGACCTATAGTCCAAGGGATGCAAACGGATGGAGAATGATGATGAGAATTCAAAGCTTGTGTCCTGTGCTAAAAACAGGGATTGGGGACTAAAAGTGTCGACCCTTTCACTTATGTCTCAGAGAGAAGACTGAATTGACATGGCTTCATTCGAAAGTTCTGGGAAAACTGGTCTTTCTTGGGCCATCTGGAGAAATAAAGTAGAAGATGCTTATAAACTGTAGTGCACAGGGTTTCTTAAAATCATAGGATTGGAGGGAAGGAGAGGCTAGTTAAAAGCATCTGGAAATGGGAACAGGGGTGAGAGAGGATTGGAGCAAGACTGGGTTAATCTAGTGTGGGGGGGGGGGTGTGTGTGCCCAGGACTGCATGTGATACGTGTGAATTAGGAAGTGGAAAACTCAATGTGCAATCTAAACATAGTGTTTTGTTAAAAATGTTTTACACATATATACAACCCTCACTGGTGTTTAACGTTATTCACGGATTATTCATTTAGTCATTTCCTGATTTGAAGTTATTCATATTTTTACCTTTAATATTGCAATGTTTCTTTTTTTTTTTTTTCATTTAATTTTCATAGGCTCAGGATGGGGAGAGAGAGTGAGCAAAGCTCTCACAAGCTCATGCATGGAGATCTTCACTATCACTATTTTAAGAAATGAATTCTGCGACTTTTTAGACAGGTAGACAGACATATTTTACTTGGAATGCTTAAATCATTTTTCTTTAAATTGTATAAATTAATGAACAAAAATACTTAGAAGATTTTCACTGAATTCAGATATGTTTCCTTTCCTTAAGGGGATTCAAATCCTTCCAAGTTGAAATTTGTAGTCCTGGCCCCATTTGACTTACATGAGGAAAAAGAAAAATCTTAAGAATACTTTTTATGACTGTTCACATAACTCACAAATAACTAGGTGGACTTTATTTAAGCCTTCAAAAGAAATTCCATTTTAGACTAGACACTAATGTGGAAAATTTGAGAGCAAACAATTTAATTTTTAAAGTCTTAGGAGAAAGAGTGACAGAGAGAGAGAGGTAGAAACAGACCTACCTCTATCTATACCTATCAGATAGAGAGAGACAGACGGGGAAAAAGAAGGAAGGAGTAAGGAGAGAGAGACAAATAAAGTTAATTTATAAATTACTTGGAATACTTTTCTGGATCATTCCTCTAAAGTTTATATATATATATATATATATATATATATATATATATATATAATATACACACACACACTTTATATATGTTTTATATGTATATATACATATATAAATGTATATATAATTTTTAATTAATTTTAAAATAAAATTGAAAAAATCCTTTCCCATTCTATGTAGTGCTTATAGTGCATATGTAAGCACAATTTGCTTAATGCATAATACATATGTTTAATTTTAGTTGAATATTTGTTTATGGAAGACACACAACTTAATAATTTCTCTGAATTACACAATGTAAATGCAGCTTTTATATATTAGGAAGGAAAGCAGAAGATGCTACATGAATATATGTTAGTTCGGCACTAAACATTTATAAAATGTGGGGGGGAAGCAAAAACGCAAAGGCCAGATTCACCAGACACAATTTCTTCTCCATGTAGAACTCCCGTGGACTTCAAAGGGTTTACTGCTCAAAAACCAGGCTCAACACGGGGGAGGGAATGAAAATCTGCCGCCAATTGCCAGTTGCAGAGTCTCAGCCAATTTTTACAAACTTGGAAGTTGTCCTCTTTGATTTTTTATCAGTGAAAAATGTCTGGAATGACTGGAGACACTTCTGAAGTTTTTCACTTTTTTTTTACATTTTTACAGACTAAAATATAGTGGAAAAACTGGATTTTCATTAAATATGTCCCAATTATAATGTGTAGACATAAAATGTTAATTTCTGTAGGTTCTTCAGGGACGACTAAACTTTTTTATTATTATTTCTATGCATTTATTAGAATCATACTGTTTTAGGCTTGGAAAGCTTTTGTCAATTATAGTGCAGAGTTAATTTATTTTATAGGAAGATGCTTTGAGGTGGTTTTCACACTTAGTTCCTATTTCTTACCCAGGGTGTGATGCATTTCCTGACTAGAGTCTGTTTTTCACCGGTGAAAGAGGAGTCTCCAAATATCCTTACCAATTGCTTTCCTTGTGTTTTTCAGCCAGTTACTTGACCACATTAAGAAAAGAGACATGAATTTGGGCTACAGTCCATAGAGAACAATGTTAGCTTTGATGAAAACCATCACCAAAAAAGTACAGAACAACCAAGCATGCATTCTGTTTTGTTCTTTTGAACACAGATACCTATAAAACGACCAAAAACAACAACAACAACAACAACAACAACAACAAAACAAACAACGATCTAAATGGTAAACCCCAGCAATCCTAAATAGACAGCATGAATAAACATCATTGCTAAGTGACTACCTTATCATTTACTATCAAATTTGCTGGCTGAACCATGCTTGAGGGAAAGTTTTTTTGAATGATTGATCAATAACACATTAAATGTGTTTTGCTGTCTTTTATTGTAAAGTGCTATTGCAGGCATGCATACAGGTGTGTGTGTGTGTGTGTGTGTGTGTGTGTGCGCGTGCGTGTATGTATGTAAGGTTCAGAATAACTTAAAGGGTGGATCCATGGTGATAGTTTCTAAACAAGCAAATAATCTCTCTCGCTGTGAACGCTAGAACCTAGTATCACACAAAGCCAATGAATAGACACATGAAGCAGATGCATGTCTCTATTTTTCATGACGTCAAAAGAATTTTGAGGAACCCAATGAACTATTTATTCGTTTAGTCCACGCGTTGCAAAACAATGCAATATTTATTTCATTTTTGTCCCTTGTATTTAGGATTCCTTTTTCTAATTTGCATATAATGTGAAATATTTTTGATTCTTTGCAGGATCAGTTTGGTAGGTTTTTGCTGCTCTGTCTTTTGTAGCCTGACAGCTGCAGTGAGTACACGCATCTGCCATGTCGATGTCAAGTGGCACACGTCACTTTTCATAACAGCTGTTGTTGGCGGATCATTTCAACTATTTTGGGAATCAATGGAATATAAACATTCATTGCACAAAGTATATAAAGCTGGGTTTACTGGATTTGACACTGTTTCTTATCAACATACTCTGCTTTCTTTCTAGCACTGTGATGCTAAAAATTGGTTCACAGTATGAACAACAAATTATTTCTTGTCTAATTGTCCAAGTATTTAAGAATGCTGCAGCATTGATGTGACAAATCAGTGCCAGGAAAAAAGTTTAGTTGAAAGAATGGTTTTTGTGTACAGTGTATACTTAAAATATATCACAATATAAACTAACATATATATATATATATATTACATATAATATGATATTTATTACATTCGACATAATACATAAAAATATACAAAATAATGACATTGGTTCAATTTTAGACCAAATGCCACTTCTCCTAAAGTACCATCATAGGATATTATGTCTCCTATGGCTCTGTATGTTTTGTCACAGTTTTGTTTCTACAAAATCAATCCTTTTAAGCAAATTAAAAAGAATATTTGATGATTTCACATTAAAATGGAAATGTATTAAAAACATACACACACACACACCCAGGGTTGCCTGGGTGGCTCAGTCGGTTAAGCGTCTAACTCCTGATTTAGGCTCAGGCCATGATCTCACAGATCTGAGAAGAGCCCTGTGTCAACATCCACACTGGGCATGGGGTCTGCTCAAGATTCTCTCTCTCCCTCTGTCCCTCCCCCACCCACACAGTCTTTTGTATGCATGCGCACACGCTCTCCCTCTCTCTCTCTCTCTTTAAAAAAAAAGAAAGAAAAAAGAGAAGGGAAGAGAAAGAAGAGAAGAGAAGAGAAAGAAGAGAAGAGAAGGGAAGGGAAGGGAAGGGAAGGGAAGGGAAGGGAAGGGAAGGGAAAGGAAAGGAAAGGAAAGGAAAGGAAAGGAAAGGAAAGAAGAGAAGAGAGAAAAGAAGAGAAAAGAAAAGAAAAGAAAAGAAAAGAAAAGAAAAGAAAAGAAAAGAAAAGAAAAGAAAAGAAAAGCTCTAGGTCTTGATTAGAACTAAAAGTATTGTAAGTTCTTAAGTGAAAAGAAATTATTGGTTACGTGGAAGAATTACAAAGATGAAAAAACATTTTTTAGTAATTATCAAATAGGGAAGGATTGTTGGAGGTAGTCACACAGTTTGACACTGTGTACTTCTTTTCACCTTTTACCAGTCCTTGACATGAAAATCAACCCTTGATTTGTGAAAATATCTTCATGAGGAGAAATCCCCAGACCTTAGAATCTTTTGCAACCTACATTTTAGTCACACACAGGGAAGAGAGAACCTTTATGACAGGCTGCTCTTACTAGTGAGATTTGTTTCACATCTATTTTACAAGAATGGAATCTTGGAAACCACATGAAGTCATACCTGTGGACTTTTGCTGGGAAACACACACATTAATAAAGGGCATGCATTTCAAACTACATCTTATTTTCTCTGTGTAGCCATTCTCCTTTTAGTGACCTCCTCCAATTCCATGATTTTAAATACTATCTCTGTAGACAGATGATTCAGATGCTTATCTCCAGTCCAGATTTTCCTTTCAACTCCAGTTTCACCGGTCCAATCATTTGTGAGTTGCTCCCCCCACCTTGGGTATCCAATCTAACTGTTCATTTCTTCACCTATCCCACTATTCCTCTGGTTTTCCTTGCCCCCCAAAATAAGTTAACTTTATTCTACTGGTTTGTTGGGCAAAATAATTTGAGTTATTCTTTATTCCTTTTTAATTTCATACCTACCATTCAATCCACCAGCAAATCTTGTTAGCCTTTTTATCAAAACATATATTCAGCATCAAGTCACTTCTGAACTTGTATATCCTACCACTATTCTCTCTCCTCAGAACAATTTCAATAGCATCGCAAATGAGGCTTCTCTTTTCAGCGCCCCCCCCCACAGTGTAGTCTCAACACAGCAATCAGATATTTAGAAAAGTCTGAATTTTAAAACTTGAGTCACAATGTGCCACTCCTCACTTAAAACCTTATAATAACTTCCTATTTCATCTTGAGTAAAAGTGATGTTCTTACTGAGAACTCCCAGTTTCTACATGACTTCATTCTTCATTCCTCTCAAAACTCATCTTTTAAAACTTCTCTTGCCACACTGACTTTTTGCTGTTCCTCAAACATGCTGGGCATATTTTTGTCTCAGAGATTTGGTTTTTTTCATTTTCTCTCCTTCTTCCTGGAATATTTTTTTCTCCCGTCATGAATAGATACAGGCATGGCTATCTTACTTATTCCTTTGGGCTTCCACTCAGCAAGGTTTTCTCTGGCCATTCTAGCTAAATGATCCCCATCTCCACTGTCATACTCTATCCTCTTACCTGACTTGAATCTTTTTAGGACATCTTTTTATCACCATCCGGTATTGTATAGTCTGTACTTTTTCTTCGAAACAAAAGTTCCATGAGTCTGGGTTTGTTTTGTGTTCTAATATAACTTCAGAAGTCTAGAAGAGTGTGTGGCATGTAGTAGACACTCAATAAATATTTGTTGACTTGAATTGATGCTTTGATGTCATTTGTAAAGTCTCACTGAATACTAAATGTATTCAAAAACTTGCTAGTAGAATAAGAAGAAATAAATAGCCTTCTCAATTTCTCTTTTACAGTAGAACAGATGTGGACTCTTTTCTTCCCAATAAAGACAATAGTGGTCTTAATTCATTCAACACTTCTTGTTGGCAAAGAAAAACTTTCTGTGGAGAAGGAAGAGGCAACATGACCTCTAAAAAATTCCTCCTCCTTCCCTGAAGACAAAAATAGGATATATTTACATAAAATTTTAGAATACACTCAATTGAATTGAGGAATATTCCCAATTGGGAAAATTGATATAAAATGTTTTAAAACACTGAGAAGAATCAGTATATTCCTCCATGTTCATGAGTTAGTTTCTTATTATTATAAGATAATTTATGGTTATTTTATCAAATACACTATTTTAAATTAAGATCATAAAGAACCATCTTTGTAGTATGAATGAGAAAGAGGAATAAACATATCAGAATATTATAAGAGCCAAGATAACTTGTATTTTATTTTTTTAAAATATTTTATGGCCAAAATGTATGATTTTTTTTTTCTTTCATTTCTCTACCATGGGCAATTTCTGAGAAAAGTCCAGAAATGAAATAACTCTGAAATGTGAGGTCACAGTAACCTGATTTAGTGCAGAAGATGAGCAATCAAATACAAGACTTTTATTTGAAGATCCAAATTCTGTTTTCAGATCAGAAAGATTCTTTCCTTTTCAGACACCTTCATAGGCACGCACTGGGATATTTTGGATTTTGTTGCATATTGATGTAACCGTTGTTGGGCAAGTTACCCATGACTTCATCCCGCATACAAATGACAGCTGGGAAATTTAGTATGCGTATGTAATGATTTGCCCCATATGCATAGAATTAAACGTCCCAGGCTGCTCTGATGGTCCATGTAGGATCTGTTGTTTTACTTGGTTCTTGATCGTACAGAGTAGCAGAGTTAAGAGATTCTAAGAACGTTTAAACAGCAATTCTAGTGACTTCCAGTGGGTGAAACATAGTTTCAAGAAGTGACTGATAAATATGTGAGTACCTAGAAATCTGAAGACCTGAATTTTGGGACTCAGCTCCATCACTTTTTCACCACATGTCAGAGTGGCCTCTGCTTTGAGCCTAAGATGTCTCATTTTGAAAATGGGGAGAATAATTATTGTCTTGCTTAAGTACAGGTTGTTGGAAATATTAAGGTATATAATAAAACAGTTGTTGAATGATAAGAAAAGTTTATATACATTTTTACATAGATAAAGTGGGAATTCCCTGCAGACAGTATGGAAGCAGGATCAAGGAAACATCAAAATTCCAAGTTAGATTATTAAAAAAAAAAAAAGTTAATGTTTATTTATATTTTGAGAGAGAGAGACAGAGTGCAACTGGGGGAGGGGCAAAGAGAGGGGAAACACAGAACCTGAAACAGGCTCCTGGCTCTGAGCTGTCAGCACAAGAGTCCAGTGCGGGGTTCAAACGGAAGAACTGCGAGATCATGACCTGAGCCGGAGTCGGACTCCTAAGCGACTGAGCCACCCATGTGCTCCCCAAGTAAGATTATAAAATTAACACATAACTGATAAAAGTAGGCATGTGCAAAAGGCAACATAAACATGAAATATTTCTAGGGCTGAAAGTAAGAAGAACGTGCCAAGTCTGAACAATGTAGTGTGTTCAAAGCTGGTCAAGAGCGGTTAGCTTTGTAATGTTTAAAGAGAGAATGTATTCTGTAGGTGGTGTGTTAGGATGGGTTTCCTGAAAGCAGACCCTGAAATGAGGATTCATGGGCATGTTACTTATTAGGAAAAATCCCTTGAAAAATATTAAGGGAGTAGGGAAGTAAGGAGGTCAAGTAGAGCTCTCCTGTCAACTCGTGTCCCGCAAAGAATGATTTTGGCTGAATCCCACACCAGAGATCTTGAGACCCTGTTGGTTACACCTAGAACTTAAGGCAACAGAGTGAGACAGTGATGTTGTTAATATTGTTGAGTGCGCATCGTGGATTCACGTTGAGGAATCACACTGACATGCACGTTTGATGTGTTGAATTCTGACCCTGTTGGCAACATGACTATAGAGATAAGTGGACATTTTAAAATATTTGCTCATTTAGTCATCTGTTCCATAGAATATATGTAGACATCTAGTTTGTGCCACATTCTGAGTGAGGTACTGAGGGATTCAAAGGGATTACAAACAGAAGACAATATAATGGGGAGGACAGAATGAGAGAATTTATAATAAACAAGAATGAGTGTTGTGGTATCACTAGGGCTTTACCTGGTTCTTGGCACCTATTACTGAAGAGACAGCAACACAGAGGATAACCTTTAAGTGTTCTCTTGGTTTCAGATTCAGCTCCATCATTCATCACTGTGTGACCCCGGGCAAATTACCCAATCTGTCTGTGCGTCAGTGTTCTCATTTGGACCATGGAGATCATAACTCTGCATAACTACTCATTTGTTTTTGTGAAGGCTAAGTGAGGCAATACATTAAAAAAACAAAACAAAACAAAACTCAGAAGACTGTTAGGAAGTTTATATTTATTTCTACTGAATATTCAATGCATATAAACAACCTCCATTTTTCTGAACTTACCAAGCATCTTAAACATAATTTGGCTTTTCATTTAGATCTGCATGGCAGAGGAAAAAGTTGTAGTAAAAGGATACTAATGGCTAAGTCTCCAGGCAATTATATTTCGCACTGTAAACCCAACTTCTGTTCTATAGTCCTACAACAAAATAACAACCAAATGTTGTTTAACATCTTTTTTTTTTAGAATTTTTTTAACATTTATTCATCTTTGAGAGACAGACAGAGAGAGAGAGAGAGAGCATGAGTGGAGGAGGAGCAGAGAGAGAGGGGGAGACACAGAATCTGAAGCAGGCTCCAGGTTCTGAGCTGTCAGCTCAGAGCCCGATGTGGGACCCGAACTCACCCGAATCTCGGCTGCGAGATTATGACCTGAGCCGAAGTCGGAAGTCAGATGCTTAACCGACTGAGCCACCCAGGCGCCCCATTGTTTAACATCTTTATTGCAGTGCCTAGCAGGGTGGAGTCCAGCGACTGGAGAATCCTTCTCTTCCTGTTCTCACACAGTGTTCTTTATATCATGGCCTCCCCTATTCTTCAAGTAAATATTAAGTGCTACGCGGTGCAATGCACATTTGAAGGCTAGAGGGGACAGAGCTCTGATTTTCACCTCAAGGAAGACTGGAAGTCACAAAATTCTTTTAAGTTTATTTATTTATTTTGAGAGAGAGAGCGAGAGCACATGTGTGCAAGTGGGGGAGGGGCAGAGAGAGGGAAAGAGAGAGAATCCCAAGCAGGCTTCATGTTGTCAGTATGGAGCCCCACGCTGGGCTGGAACTCACAGACTGTTAGGCTCATGACAGTTCATGTTAGGCTCATGACCTGAGCCTAAGTCAAGAGTTGGACGCTTAACCGACTGGGCCACTCAGGTGCCCCTGGAGGTCACATTTCTTGAGGGAGACACGTGCGGTAAAGGCAGAGTGCTTTATTCCTCTCCTATTCACACCATTGGTGATGGAGGGATCTTTGCCCTAAACTTATGGCTGAACAAAGCACAATGACACTGGACAGAGAATATCAGCAATAGCTGACTAGTCACATAGGCTCACAGCTCAGGGATGAGACCACTGCACATCATGTAGGCCACATGGGGTCTCACTCAGGAACAGAACGACCAGTCAGGGATTGCAGGAGGCAGGCTTCAGAGGGTCTAGAGAGTGGATAGCCCCTGTTTCCAGTGGATAGAAGTGATTAGCTTATTTGAATTATTCTTCAGGCTGAAGAAACCCGCTCTTCAGGAATAGGCAGAAGCTGCACCTGGTCTATTTGATGAGGAGGGTTGTCTGGCGAGGGGATCTAGTCACCATAGAGGAATGAGGAGACCTTGAGATTATGCCATTCTCGGTGTTCTGGATTTCAACAGTTGTCCAGGCAACACACAATCTTCAGCCTTAATTTTAGGCCTTATACCACAAGGAGGAGTCAGAAGGAAGATGAGGCTCGTTGGCCAGTCATGGTAAAGAGAAATTTGGGAGAAATTACATGTTTGCTGGAGATATTTTGCACACATGATTGTAGGTGTGTAAAGGAAAGCCTCTTCCTTCTCGCCTCCGAAATCTTCAATAACACCTACTTCAGTCATGCAGGGTCTGATGCAAGTAGACCCTTAAAGTGAAAGCAAAACATTGCTGTGTGTAGCTGCAAGGTTGGCATGGGGTTAGAATAAGGGCTGCCTGTGGGGGTAGTGCTCATGAATCACATCCATCAGTATTTTTTGAGCTTGATTTTCTGAGTCCACATCTGCTTCCCAGTTTCGTCAGTGCCCTGAAGCTCAGAACCTGGCCTTCAGTCATTTGCCAAATAAATACCAATCAGTGGGCTTCCTCAGCTGATGCCCTCTACCAGGCCATGTACTTTCTATATCTACACATGAACATTCTAAGTCAAGTTTGCTAATACTGAAATGTACTTGCTACATATGATTTCTGATATTTTTTTTGCTGGTTCAATGTTTCTTTCTTTCTTTCTTTCTTTCTTTCTTTCTTTCTTTCTTTCTTTCTCTTCCTTCCTTCCTTCCTTCCCCTCTTTCTTTCTTTCTTTCTTTCTTTCTTTCTTTCTTTCTTTTTCTTCCTTCCTTCTTTCCTTCCTTCCCTCCCTCCCTCCTTTCTTTCTTTCTTTCTTTCTTTCTTTCTTTCTTTCTTTCTTCTTCCTGAAACTCCTTTATAGGTTATACAGCAAGAAACAAATCTTTTAGAAAATAAATTACTTGACCTTTCCATTAAGCATTTTCACAGAAGTTACTTGGAGTAAAATTTTATCCTTAAGCTGATTTTCATCTTTCAAATATCTATCTTTGACCTCGTGTCGGAAAATAGTTTGAAGAGAACATTATTAATATTTCTAGGAACTGTGTCTGTGATTGCGTCGAAAAAAAAAAAACAAGAAAATGAAGGGCAGAATATGACTCTGACTCTTATACTCTTCAAAAATATTCAGAAATAGGTGAGGAAAATTACACAGATCTAAAGTCAGATGAATGATTTCATGCACTTTTTTTTTAATCTTTATTTATTTTTGAGAGAGAGACAGAGTGTGAGCAGGGGAGGAGCAGAAAGAGAGGGAGACACAGAATCCAAAGCAGGCTCCAGGCACTGAGCTGTCAGCACAGAGCCCAACACGGGGCTCGAACTCACGAACCGTGAGACCATGGCCTGAGCCAAAGTCAGACGCTCAACCGACTGAGCCACACAGGCACCCCTCATGCACTTTTA
Organism: Panthera onca; assembly: GCF_046562875.1. Classification (NCBI taxonomy): domain Eukaryota; kingdom Metazoa; phylum Chordata; class Mammalia; order Carnivora; family Felidae; genus Panthera; species Panthera onca. The sequence continues at coordinate 133,883,397 of NC_138342.1, read as the reverse complement.
TATAATTATTTGAAAAAAATATATATAATGTTTATCTATTTTTGAGAGAGAGAGAGAGAGAGAGGGAGATAGTGTGTGAGCTGGGAAGGGTCAGAGAGAGAGGAAGACACAGAATCAGAAGCAGGCTCCAGGCTCTGAGCTGTCAGCACAGAGCCAGACAAGGGGCTCGAACTCACTAACTGTGAGATGATGATGTGAGCCGAAGTTGGACACTTAACTGACTAAGCCACCCAGGAGCCCCAGCACGTTTATATAATTATTAAAAAAAAAAAAAAAATTCTATTGAAAAGCCTATGGGCATTTGTTGGCTGTGGATAGTGCCCTTAAAACATATAGAGAAATAGATGGAGGAGTAGAAAGAGATGGAAGAAGGAAGTAGAAGTAGAAATTCTAAAGCACAGATATTAGAGGTAGTTCAGGACAGAGTCTCAGAAATATATGAATTTCCAGGTTGTCTCTTTTTATTCCTTTTACCTTTCCTGCCAAGTTGCCCAAGAGGCATTTTCAAGTTTATTTGACTCATCAACATTTTTTTTTACTTCTCAGAAACTCAGTAAGTGGTGAGCTCTGTGGTGGATAGCTCACCCACAGTATAATTTAAAAACCTGTTAGTCTTAACCTTAACCTACTTTGACCTTTCTTCCAATTCTTTTCTGAGGATGTGGTGAGCATTTACTGTTTTGGGATCCCAACCCTATTTTCCATCTCTTTGTAGCAATAGTACTTCATTTTGTCTTGGATGATGACCCCATACCATTTTTACCCAATATGATCACCCTCCTTTGTATTTATGCTATCATTCATATTTACATTTACATAATCCCATGAATCTCTGCTTTACTTATATTACACTGGTTTATAAATTATATCCTCGAGGTAAACCAACTCTTTTTGTCCCATTTGTACATTTTAACATTAAGTGAAGTGAGGAAGGAAATAAGCAGATGGTCTGAGATCTTCTCACTCCCTTTTATGGATGGTAGGAATGTTCTTGGCAAAAAGAAAAGAAAGTAGGTGACCCTATATTATATTCTTGTCAATTTGACCTTTGGCTAGTGTTCTTTGCTGGGAAAAAAGCCCTTAACTCTGAGTTTGCCTTTAGCAGAATGCCTCTGGCTGAGGGTTTTCTGGAAAAATTGAATCAAGGATCCAAAAGACATGGCTTCCTGGCTAATGTAGGCAATACCACTCCCTGGAGTTGTTTCATATTTAAATGTTCCAGCGATATGAGATATCCCATGAAACTCTTCTAGAGGATTCATCTATTCTGAGCCAGAATCTGGGGAGCTGCCACTGATGTCCCAGATGGCTGTTTTGACTGATCCTTATGCTTGTCTGCATCCTTAAAATTATTTGTAAAGTTGGATACCAGACAAAATCTCTGATTCCTGTAGGTCTGATCTGACAAACAAGTTCTGTAAGTTAGTTCAGTAACCAAAATTGGTAAAGAGAGGTTTGACCCTCTCACTAAAGATACCAGCTGAACATGGTCTACAAAGGAGTTTAGTAAGGTTCTCTTAGAGTCTCGTATTAGTACTAGAACATATTTAATCTGTGTCTCAGAAGATCCTGGATGATTAATATGTATGGCTTCTGTATCTACCTTTGAATATATAATGTTATAGCATGTTAAAGTGGGACCCAATGGCCTAATGGGACCCAGTGAATGAGGCTTGAAGATCACCAACAAAACCATCATGGCTCAAGGTCATAACCCCATCTCTGGAGAGGTCTAAGTCCAGCACTGATCTATGTGGGCTATAAAAATCTGGGTCCCTTCTCTCAGTCAGGAGAACTTTGAAGGTTCATCTCAGGTTTAGAACTTGGCGTTAGGATGATTGAGGTCTTTCTTGAGACTGCACAGCATCCGTCACCTCTGTCCACCCACTCTTCCTTCTCTTGCCTTTCACAGATGTTAACTGTGAGGGCACACCCTTATAAACCTTCTACATGCTAACTGAGGGTTGATGGGGGGTGGGAGGGAGGGGAGGGTGGGTGATGGGTATTGAGGAGGGCACCTTTTGGAATGAGCACTGGGTGTTGAATGGAAACCAATTTGACAATAAACTTCATATATTGAAAAATAAAAAAAAAAAGGGAAAAAATAAAAATAAAAAATAAACCTTCTGCATGCTAACCTCTGACCATCACCTCAGAGTGGGCCTCCGGGAACCCAGGCTATTACAGTAACCTTCATGGTTTTCACATTCTGTTCAAGAAGTTCACAAACAAGCAAGAAGTACATACTGTTATTTGACTCTTTGGTGTGTTAGGTAAAAGTGTGGGATGACTGATTTTTAAGGATTACATTTATTTTCTTAAATGTGTTTATATATAATTCCTTTAGGTTCATGGAAGAAATACATTTTATTGCATTGGTCTAAATTATATACTTGGAAGTATTTCAGAGAAAATTTAATGCTGTGTCATGTGAAATAAAATCATTTTTACTTTCATTGCCTTAAAAAGACATAATACATAACTCTAATTAAAAAGTTTAATTGTTTACAGTTTATTGTTCACCAGCAATGGATTTGTGCTAATTTAAATTTCCTTAATAGAGTTTTTCATTTTGGGAGATATATATTCCTATGGTATTAATACTTAGATATTTCTGAGAAGGAAAAAAATAATATTGCTCTTGCTTTCAAGAAAAAATAATGTATTTCTCTTTATATCTTTTGGATTTGTTTATTTGTGGTTAAATATATTTTTATTAATTTAAACCATTTGATTTAAATCCTCTTCAAGATGACAGAAAATCTCAAACTGACTACCTTCTTAATAAATCTTTACCATTTCCAGGATGTTTTCTGAGGTCCTACAAATGAAAGTCATAGTAATATTTTTCCTATATTTTTCAGACTTGTGGCAAAGAAGTGAGGGGATGGTGGTGAAGAAGGAGGAACGTAAAGAAGTACCCAACCAATTCTGAAAAGCAAAGGCATTTAAAAATTCTTCCTTCGGGGGCGCCTGGGTGGCGCAGTCGGTTAAGCGTCCGACTTCAGCCAGGTCACGATCTCGCGGTCCGTGAGTTCGAGCCCCGCGTCAGGCTCTGGGCTGATGGCTCGGATCCTGGAGCCTGTTTCCGATTCTGTGTCTCCCTCTCTCTCTGACCCTCCCCTGTTCATGCTCTGTCTCTCTCTGTCCCAAAAATAAATAAAAAAAAAAAAAAAAAAAAATCTTCCTTCTGTCCACTTGCAAGGACATGGATGGAGCTAGAGTGTAGTATGCTAAGTGAAGTAAGTCAATCAGAGACAGACAAACACCACATGATGTCATTCATATGTGGAATTTAAGAAACAAAACAGATGAACATATGAGGTGGGAGGGGGTGGAGAAGAGAGAGGGAAACAAACCACAAGAGACTCTGAAAGATAGAGAACAAACTGAGGGTTGATGGAGGGAATGGGTGGGAGGTGGGCTAGATGGGTGATGGATATTAAGGAGGACACTTGTTATCATGAGCACTGGGTATTGTATATAATTGGTGAATCACTGAAATCTACTTCTGAAACCAATATTGCACTGTATGTTAACTAACTAGAATTTAAATAAAAATTTGGAAGAAAAGGGGCACTTGGGGGGATCAGTGGGTTGAGCGTCCGACTTTGGTTCAGGTTATTTTCTCACAGTGGGTTCGAGCCCCGCATCAGGCTCTGTGCTGACCACTTGCTTAGAGCCTGGAGCCTCCTTCAGATTCTGTGTCTCCTTCTCTCTCTGTCCCTCCCCTGCTCACGCTTTGTCTCACTCTGTTTCTCAAAAATAAATACATGTAAAAAAATTATTTTTTTTTAATTTTGGAAGAAAAAAATAATTCTTCCTTTTGTGTCCAGAGTTTATAATGTAGAAAAGCAAAGCTTTTAAAAAATAAGTTCTGATGCTTATGAAAAGAAACATTTTACTTTATAACCAATTACATTAATTACATATTTACTTTGTAGCCAGTAATAATCACACAATCCGAATAAAATGTTGTTCTTTGAGTAAAACAACTACAACTAATATCCCCTCCCCAACCCCTCAAAAATAAAACAATAGAGTAGCTAAGAGTTTCCCTAACAAACACAGACAGAAAAGTCTTCATGTTGATTTTTATTGATCTCTGGGAACAGTAGCTCCCCCTGAACTGAGAACCATACCAGAATTAAAGGAAAGATCTTTCCATCTCAGAGACCAGACATTTGGAAGGCAGCCATTGTGAGTATAAAATGTGAACCTGGCTAAGTACTTTATTTCTTGTTGGATTCTTGACTATTTCTGACTCTCATCACTGTCATGACTGACAGTATATATGCAGTCATTGACTCTGGAGAAATTTCTCCAGGATCCTCATGGCATTCTTTGGACCATGTCAAATGGGAGCATTCTTTCAGTCCCCGGTGTTGCAGAAGCTGGGGCAGAGAACCACAGACTGTAGGGCTCTGAGTTCACTCTGCACAAATTCGCTCCAGGTCAGGGTCAAATGAAGAAAAGTCTGAAATGGGTGTCTCTGATCACTCCAGAATTGCATTGGAATGCACACTTGTGGTCTTGAAAACTTCATGGGAAACAGAAAGGAATTATACTTGAAATCGTCAGTCATGGATTTCAGGCCAACCTCAACCCTTCCTAGCTCTGATATTGGGCAAGTCATTTAAATCCTCCAAAGTGTTTCTCTTTTGGCAAATGAGAAGTAGTCATATAAATCTGTGTAGTCAGATTAGTGGACATTTCAAGGACAGCTGGATTTTTATGTGAAATCATCCAATTTTAAATGTTCTATTAAATTTTATTTTTTTAATTGTATAGATTAAAAAAAAATTGGATGAGACTTCTCTAGGATAGGCCGAGCACATTCCATCTTTTTTCCTCTGGCCTTCCGTGCTCAACTTCTAAAAAAAAAAAAAAAAAAAAAATTGCCTCCAATCCTTATTTTTATCTTTTTTTGGTCCTCACACCATACACTCCAATTCTGACTTCTGCTCTAACACCTCATGAAAAGGATGTCTTTAAGAACCCTCGGGAGTCCATGTCAATGAACCTATTGGACATTTTTCAATGTGTCTTACTTAACCTCCAAGGAGCATTTGAAAATCTCAAGCATCCCTTCCTTGCAATCTCTTTCATTGTTGTCATTGACACATAATTCTGCTTTCGTTTATCTCACTGGATGCCCTCTTGTCATATCTTTTTAGAAAGGTGTCTTCCTCCCTTCTCTGACCTTTAGATATTACATTTTTAAGACTTCCTCCTGGTCCTTTCTGTTTTTTCACTCTGTATTCCCTCTCCATTGGTAAATCGCATCCATTCTCATGGCGTCCTGTCTACTTTGTACAACAAATGGCTCTCAAATGTGTACCTCCAGCCCGAATCTTCCTGTGGGCTACTGAAGTCAATTGCTTTCTATAGGTCTCATTTTTAGGTGATTCAAACTTAACATATCTAAAACTCCCGATTTTTTTCCTAAAACTTAGTCATCCTCTAAGATTTCACATCTCAGTACTTGTTATTCACATCTATCCACTTGAGCAAGCTGGAAACAGGGAAAGAACTACCACTGTGAATTCCTTCCTCCTTACCTGGAGTCTCTAATCCATATGCTTACACATCTCTTAAATCTTCCACTTCTCTTCACTACAGTATTATCACCTTGGCCCAAGCCACAGACTCCACTCTCGAAACGACCTCTATTCTTTTCTCTTTAATGCACTCAACAGACAATGATTTATTAATTAAAAAAAAAAAATCTGATTCTGTCCCTTTCCTGCTCAAAACCACTCATGGATTGCTAACTTTTTGGAAGAAAAAAAAATTTTTTTTTTCAATTCTGTGGTTCTAAGACCTATTTACCTATGTGATCTGGCCGTTCATCCCCTGACTAGTTTATCACAGATTGCTTTTCATCTTACACTTTACCCTCTCGGTCTTATTTTGGTTCTTTGGATTCCAAGAGTCCTTTCTGCCTCAGATCTTCAACCTGGACCACACGGTCTTTTCCTGACACCTCTATATTCTCACTCTCTTGAGCTCATCAAGCATCACTGCCACTGCAGACTTTGTTGACCCTCTCGACTCATTTAGATTTTACTCTAGTGTTTAGTTTTATGGCATTCCCTATTTTCACATCATGGCACTTACTAAAGTGTGTGATCATATTAATGCCATTGTTTAGTCACTGAGGTTTCCCTACTAGTCTGTAAGCTCCAGAGGAATGGCAATATATTTTTTGTTCATAATTATATTCCAGATGCCTAACATAGTTCCTGGTATTTAGAAAAGGTTTAGGGGGTGTCTGGGTGGCTCAGTCAGTTAAGTGTCCAACTCTTGGTTTTGGCTCAGGTCATGGTCTTACATTTCATGAGTTCGAGCCCTGCATAGGGCTCCGTGCTGGCCGTTTGGAACCTTCTTGGGATTCCCGCTCTCTCTCTCTCTGCTCTTCCCTCACTTACTCTCTCTGTCTCTCTTGGAATGAATAAATGAACTTTAAAAAAAAAATTAGAAAAAGTTTAGGGGCACCTGGGTGGCTCAGTCAGTTAAGCATCCTCTTGGTTTCAGCTCAGGTCATGATCTCAGAGATTGTGAGTTCGAGCCCTATATTGGGCTCCCTGCTGACAGCATGGAGACTTCCTGGGATTCTCTCCCTCCCTCTCTCTCTGCCCCTCCTCTGCTCTCTCTGTCTCTCAAAATAAATAAACTCAAAAAAATTTTTAAAGAAGAAAAGCTTTAATAAATAATTGGGTGAATGAATGAATGTTTTTGAATGTTTAACTTACATATTGTAATATTTTACATATATTTAGAAGTAACAAAAGTATGTTTTGTGATACATAATAATAACATGGTCCCTCTTCCATCTGGGTGTTGGGATGTGGAATCATTGAGTTTATTTTGCTGTCTACAAGGAGGCATAATACCCATATAGATGTTTATCTAAGCTCTATTTTTATTAGAGAAGTTAGAAAATAATTTATTTCTTTTTTATCCAGTCATTGATCTTGAAGAAGGTGTTTGTGTAATTTCAGGTTCTGGAACGAATGTCACTGCTAAGGGAAAGGATCATGGGAGGCTACTTGCTTCCAGCATCTGTTTTAAATGAGCTACTTTCAAATCTCAGCTTCAGTCTGATCGGCCCTTCTTCCGTTTCCTCCATTCCCTCGTTTTCTTCTTTTCTTCACACACTCTTCACTATGTCCTCTTCAATTGTTATTTTGATTAAAAACTTTCATTTATACACAGAAAATTTTTGCATAGAATCTTTCAGGCTCATGAAACTCTCATATTTAGCAACTTTCTCAGATCACGTTCTTATAAATCCAGCACAGATTCTTGGTCTACTACTCAGAAGATCCCTCTGAAGTTCTTTGCTTCCTTATTTTTATGCTACATTATTATTATAACCACAACTCCTTTATTCTTTTGGCCATTACCTTTGTGTTTATAAGACTTCTGGAAGCATCTCGAGACTCATGGATGAAAGCCTTAGCTGGAATCTCAGAGCAGTTGACAAAAGCCTGGGCACAACTCTGTCTATTGTCCTTTTGATTGTTCTTGGAGTATCACAAATGTTTCAAGTCATTCCTTAAGATCCCTATCCATTACATTCCCACCAGCAGAAATCTGAGAGGACCAGTTTTTCTTCTTCTTCACAAAGAAAATAACATAAATGATTAAATTGTTTCTATATTAAAAACAAAGAACCTTTCCTGGAATCTCTAGGAAACTTTCTAAAGAATGGAACCCTCCATTCTCTATGATGGAGTTTTGGAGTGATGGTGGGATTTGGAGCCAACAGCCAAGAAAGAATTCTTGAAGCCATCTTTGGTGCAAAAGGTGATTTTATTAAAGCCCAGGGACAGGACTCATGGGCAGAAAGAGCTTCACTGGGGTTGTGAAGAGGGACTGCTTATATACTGTGGAGTTGGGGGCAGGTAAAGCCAAGAAGCAGTTTCTTAAAGGGATTTCTATATGCTAAAGAGGATTTACAGGTTACTGGAGGCCTAGTTATTGTCAACTTAAGGTTGTTTTTCTCTCTAGCAAAGCATTATCATTATGATAGTAGGGAGTTCATGGAGATTAGGCTATTGATAAGATTGCCTTTTTCTTAAAATATTACTAAGATATTTATAAACTGATGGAGACTCTATCAGTTTAACCATTTGTTTTCTGTCCTCTCCTTTGTCCTTGGGCAGCCAGGAGTGCCTGAGGAATGTCACACAAATCCCACCTAGGGGGTGAGGTGTGTGTGTGTGTGAGGGTGTTTGTAGCTTGTCAACCTGCCTTTTGCTCCCTCATCATCTAGATACTGTTTTTTATTCCAACTTTACCCTCTGGTAGAGAAAGGTGTCATACTTGACTCATTTCACATTTATTCATTTATTCACATTTATTCATCTCACATTCTCTTCCCCAACCAACTGCAATCTGACTTCACTTGTTATTTTACTTTCCTGTGGAGTTTGCTTACATCACCTTAATTGCCAACACCTAAGAATATGGATATATATATATATATATATATATATATATATATATGTATTTTTTTTTCTCTCTCTTCACTTCTGAAGTATTGTTAACACCTCTCCCAGTCTTCTTCTTTACATCTCTCCCTTAGTTCAACATCTTTGACACTCATTCTCTCTTAATTTTTTTTTTTTTTTTTTTAACCCTCTGACCCTTGTTGGTCTCCTTTGGGTGTGTCTCATCTCCCACATGTGAAAATATAGAATTGCTAAAGATTCATTATCAGTTGCCTTACGATCTTTTTTTTTTTAAGTTTGTTTATTTTGAGAGAGAGAGTGCTAACGGAGGAGGGGCAGAGAGAGAGGGAGAGAGAGAATCCAAAGCAGGTTCTGTGCTTTTAGCATGATGTGGGGCTCGGACTCATGACCTGTGAGAACGTGACCTGAGCTAAAATCAAGAGTCAGGTGCTTAACTGACTGAGCCACCGAGGTGCTTTCAGTTGCCTTCTTGTCTTACTCTTACACAGCATCCTGGTAATTTTATCTACACCCTTAATTTGATTACTATCTACACAGTGTGGCTGATGTGTGGTGGTAAGGAGCTGGAGCTCAGGTAATGGACAGCTTCTTTAGAATGTTGGGTCTTTTAGTTCTTTGCTAAATGCTCATGAGAGGGTCACGTCACATGTTTGAAATGTAGCTATTTTATTTACTTTCCCAGCACCACTAAGCAGTTTAAGTCTATACCTCCTTAGGGTAGAAGCCAGAAAATATCTTTTTTAATTGAAAATACCTTTTTTAATATTTATATATTTATATATTTTTTATAACTGAAGGTACAAGATATACCCCAAACTTTGCCAATCTGACTACCGGCTGAATCCTGTGACTTGGAAGCTAGTGGCACAGAGAAGCAGGATCATCTGGTTCTGGTGGAGTTGGGGGTATCCAGGTTCAGGATGCTGAGGCAGACACTCTAGCTATTGCATCCACAACTCCTGAAACAGAATGCTACGGGCACCAGTGACAGTCACAACAAAGTTTATTGCAGTGAGAGGCAAGGCCGACTGATCGGGACCGACACTCTTGACCAGAGTGCGGCCTCGAACAGCCGGGGTACAGAATTTTTATAGCCGACCACATCATCTTCTCATCACCTGGGAACAGAACAAAGAAATAGTTCCCAGATGGGGGTGGAAACAGTTCAGACCTTCTGCGGTTAAGCCGCAACCAGTTGACCTCCTCGACCCTGCCTCTGGCCCACTTTTTCAAAATTCTCAACATGCCCTTGCCCCGATCCAATCAAACACCAATCCAGTTGATTTCCCTTGAACTTTTGTTCCCTTGATTGATAGGACAAGGCTGTTATCTCTTAACCTACAGTGTCAAAACAAAGCTGTTATTTCCCAAGGCTACAGGTTAACCCTACACTACAATTTAACCCTTACATAGCAATAGCATCCATCCTTTGGCTCTGGTGAGTAGAGTTCAAAAGTTTGTGTACTCACGTGCCCCAGTGACAACAGGGTTGTCTCAAAGGGATCAGTGTTACCAGTGAATTTTGGGCCTTTGAGTCATGGGGTTTGCCGTGTAGATTTTAAGCCTTCCTGGAACAGAGATTAACAACCTAGGGTCTAAATAGGTTTGTTTTCCATAAAATAGTTAAAGCAATTTTGCAAGAGGAAGCTGAGATTTCTTTCCTGTCTAATGAGATCATTTCTGCTTTGCTTGATGAGTCTGGAATGATTTCACCTAAAGCAATAGCCCTGAAAGGGGAAAGGCAATTCTCCCAATAAGAATAAGAAACCACCCTAGCATCTCCAGATCTGTAACTAAAATCAGTGCCTTTGGGTGAATGTAGAGGTATTTTTAAAAGAAAACCGGAAAGCACAAGGTTGACAGTTAAGGATGGCACAGGTTTGCTATTTTATATAAGAACCTAGAGTTGATATATAAGAATAGATTCTGTGGGTATTAGATCAAGAAAAAAAAAAGTCTACTCTTATACTAGATTGAATTTGCTGATAGCGGTTCACACACCAGTAGTTGGGAGTGGTTCTAATTGCTTACATTGTTCACTGATTGAGATCTGGGCTTGGTTACTAAGGCTAAAGTAATTTGACATGCCCAAAATACCTAGTATAATCTAGACTAAAGGTCAGCAAATTATAGCCCTGGGAGTTAAATCTAGTCAATGGCCTGTTTTTGTGTTTTATTTTTATTTTTTAATGGCCTATGAGCTAAGATTGGTTTTTATGTTTTTAAATAGTATCAATTTAAATTGGTATACAAGTACCCACATTATACTCTTGATTGTGTCCCTTAGTCTACAATATTTACTATCTTTCCCTTTATGAAAAAAAAAAAGCTTGCTGATTCTTCCTCTAGGCTCTAAAGGAAGGAATCCCAAATTCACGGAGATGGGATGTTGGACTGGCTTTGTCCTATGTCACCTAATTATTTTCTGCTAAATTTATCCCCTAATAAGGCCTTTTTGTCACTTGCTATTAGTATGGCTGATATACAATGGGGGCAGGGAGGAGTATGTCTGAACCATAGGGCACACCATGAGACTATCATGACTGATGTAAAAATTAATCAACAATTATAACATAAAACTAGGACCCCTGGACTCAGATCTCTTAGGAATAAGGGTTTGGGTTATCTTACTCGGTAAAGAACCCTCATCACCCAAGTAGCTGGCTGAGGGCAAAGGAAATATGGTTTAGATAAAGGGGGAGGAATGGTATAAATTCTAAATGCAGCCTTGGGACGACCTGCAGTATCTACAATTTTTTTTTTTTTCTTTCATGCGTCATGTATATATTTGAATATTCTAATAAAGCTTCCCTCTTGTTCTTTTGCTCTTTTATAGACTGCAGGAAACATTACATTCTGGCCCGTAGTTTATAGAATATTGAGCAACAAGAGATTATCATGACAGAACTAGAAGAATAATGACATCATCCAGAGATCCGGGATTTGGCACTATTTGCTATATTGATGAAATTTGGGGACATCTCCCTTTGGGGAGTAATAGTAAGTTTTTATTTGTGGAGTGATGGTTGACTTATATTAGGAGGAATATATATGTTCCTGTTGTTTGCATGGTTAATGGAGAAAGGTGTATATATGAAGAAGTAGACTCTAATGACATTTATAAATTATCTTTGGTTTCCCAGCACCTTTGAACACTTTACTTTAGGGCATTTCTTAATTTATAAACCAATTCCTCCACAAAGTCAAAGCCACGAATTTGCTCTCGCAGTACTCTGCTCCATTACTGGAGTGTGGGCATATTTTCTGAGTCTGCAAATTATGCAGACCTACTGAAGACTTGAATTTGGAAGCTAGTGATATAAATAAAGAGGGGACCTTCATATGGGTCCTATCCTTATGAGGTGGGCATATGGGACCTATCCTTATGAGGTGGGCTTATGGGACCTATCCTTATGAGGTGGGCAACAGTTACAATGAGTCTCCAAAAACTGCAGGAATACTACCAATAGTATCGAGTGCTCAATATCCAAGGTGAGAGGTGCAATTTTGTGTGGCTGGAGCCTGTAACAGAGGCTGTCGTGTATTCAGGAGAAAGTTTCTGCAGGGGATTTTGGATTTTGTTTTTGGCTCCGAAGTCTAATCATCTGGTTCTCCTGGAGAGTCGATGAACTGTTTAATACTATATTTAATGAGATCTTTCTTTTCAACTAGTTAGAATCAGTTATGCACTTTTTATTTTTTATTTTTTTTTTTTTTGCCTTTAAGAGCCCTAATGCACTCTTCTATAACATTTCAACCATTAGTTAGTTTTTGGACTACATAACCCACCAGACCAAAGACGTGCGTCTTAAGAGACTAGTAATTTCTTGTCTCACTACTCTGAGAGTCAGAATTTTTTTTTTTTCTAGTTTCACCTGGACTCACTAATGTGGATGCAATTACCTGGCTGATCACCTGGGGCCTTGTTGGTGTCTGATGGCCCGACTCACATGACTGGTAGTTGGTGCTGGCTGTGAGCAAGTGGTGGGTGTGACGCAGGCACGTGCTTACAGTAGGTCCTCTTATTTTATTCTTATGTGCAAAATGTAAGCGCTTCCCAAATTCTGCTGGTGTCCCATTCGATAATATCCTGTTGACCAAAACAAGTCACATGGCTAAGTCTGGATGCAATGAGGAAAAGGATTAGAATCTAGCTCTTGCAAAGTCACGTGGCAGTCGGGTATACAGACCATGCTGGGAGAATTTGCAGCCTGTTTTGTAATCTCCCTTACCAACATAAAATGTTTATTTCATTTGGCTCCCAGAATTTTGAATAACCTCTCTTTGAAGCTTTTACACCTTCGAACGTGCTATTTTCGCTTCTAAATTACTACTTCTTAGTCTTCCTGGGTAAATCTCTATGCAGTCCTGTTTTCATGATTCAAGACTTCACTTCTTCAGGCTGAATGAAGTGGTTTTCATCTCAATTCCCACCAAATTGTGTGTATCTATCACTTATACTACTTACTACATGGCCCTCCATCATTAAATATCCATTTGACAACAGTTACCCAGAAGATGGAGATTTCCTAGGGCCTACCACAATGTTTAGCAAATCCCTACTGTTAAGTTTCTCGTTCCTCTGGGGTTTATTAGCAATGACCTGTATCCTGGCAAAAATCTGTCTGCAGAGTTGAAGGATTTTTAGATTTCTGAGAAGTCTCTCTATGTCGTGGTTATTATAGCTATGTGAGGTCTAGACCTTTATTTACTTCTCAGTGTTAATCCAGATTCTTGGTAGCCACCCATGAGCTAGAGATTTTGACTAGAATATTCTTTTCTGAAACATTCTCTAACCACTGTAATCCCTGCCTTTCCTTTATTAAATAAATCAAAAGAGAATATAAAGGGGACTACTCCTGGCCCACACCAGTCTGGATTATTTGGATAGTTATGGCTTAAATGTAACCTGTTTTTTGCCAGGATGGATTTCAATGTTTTATATTTTCCTTTTCCTTTTAGAAAAGTGGAAAATAAATTATCCATTTCATCCCATTTATTTCATCTGATAAGCTGAACAGCATGCTCATAAGTTGTATATTTAACTCTTTATCCTCTCACTGAATTCATTGAAGTTGGTGAGGTACAACTATTTCCAAAGGATTAGACTAAAAATAAGGTTGCATATATTCTGGTATTTCAGTTATCCCAAACAAAGATGTGAAGTCGCTTAGAACTCAGAGGCTATTTAGGGACTTTCTCATTATTCTAGTAGAGCCAAATATTTTCCTTCTTTTCCCTTTCCCCTTCCCCCCCCAACTTTCCTCCAAAGCCGTGCCCAATCAGATAGTCATGGACAGGGAAGATCTCCTTTCCTCACCCTCTTAGTGGTAGGAGAATGGAAAATGCTCCCTTGGTCATGTTTGAACGCCCGGCAGCTGCTGTGCTGGCAACAATTGGGGAAGATTTTGAACTAGACATCTGGCTGCTGAAAGTTTTTGGATTTGGGGGTTGATGTTATCACAAATATTCATCTGGTCCGATGCAGGGACATATTGTTCAATCAAGAAGGAATGCAAGCAGGTTGTCCTTCACAGTGCATTTCGGTGTGCTCTGTTTTTGTGGTGATGCCTGCAAGCAGTTGCTCTGTAACTCGAGAAGTGTAGGTCTGGGCACAGAGTAGTCCACCCTGCTTCAGTTGAGTTTGTGTCCACCGTTTAGGCAGGTTCTGAAGAGATGTCTCGAATGAATGAAACAGTGGTTAAGTTTCTCGGTTTCTTCTGCAAAGTTTGAATTGTCATACCCAAGTTAATTCTGTCTTCTAATAAAGGTTTCAAACATTTAGCTCAGGATTCATTTTCTCTCTCTGTCTCAACACACACACACACACACACACACACACACACACACACGCATGCACACGACCTTAAGACGGGAATTCATCGGTTTTACAGGCAAAATACTCATATTGATTGAAAAAATATTATTTCTGATAAACCATTTTTGATTCAGATTGTTCAATCCCTTTATGTTTGTTTTGTTATTTAATTGTGTCATTTTAATTGTTGATAAATTTATAATGCAGAACTCACCAATTTGAAACATATTGTCTTTAAATTTTTTAATATAAAGATTTTGGAAAGTGTGTTGGACATAAATATCTTCTACAATACTGAAACATCTTAATTATAGCATCTCTTAAGGAAAAAAAAACATTGCTAAACTTATTTATGGGGGAACATCTTGTCTAGATTAAAATGTCTTTAGACACAAGATTGACAGGAGCCACTAGGCAAGTGATTATAGTGTGAAAGAATATCTATGAAAGGGGAATATATTTATTCTTTGATCTTCTGAGCACAGACTGCTTATCTACCTTCTCTATTACCTAAGGTCATATCACTGGGATATTGGTTCTTTATGATTTCTATGAGCAAGTTATTCTGTTGGACAGCATCAGCCTTCATGTGCTTAGGTATGGTTTCTTTTGTAGTTTAGGATATAAACCAGATGATATCTGTAAACTTTAACTATGGCCTAGTAATTGAATTAACTTACTTTAAAAAATCTGCAGGAAAAATTTTTCCACCTTATAGTAACTCTGTATCATTCTTTCTGATCATATTTCTAATAATCTGGCGTTTGATAGTTTTATTTGGTTTATTCATTATACAACCTTAAGTGATTTGCCTTTTACACCATGGTCTGTGTTGGTTCATATTTCCCAAACAGTATTAAAGTCATCTCACAATTTTTCTTGAAGCAAGTAAATTTATATATGCACAAAAATATTTTCAGTTTCATTATTGCTGGGCCTTCATACCAATGGCCATATAGGACATCATGGAAAGACATGAGGATCCATTTCAGCTGTGACTTTAAATTCTTGTTCTTATATAACCAAAGAGTTAAAGCATAGAAAAATTAGACCAATAGTATTTTTTGATCTCTCTACTTCTGCTATAGTAGTATGCAATGAGACTAAAAATATAAGTTAATCATTACTCAACATATTAGAAGCATCAAATGTCTTGAGAGTTTTCAGAAGCTGAAAATCTGAAGTAGAAGTCTCTATGTGTCTTCTTATACAGTACAATTTTGAAAAAGAAAGTGTATGAGGATAAACGTGATTTCAGAAATGCTTGATTGAGGTTATTATGACTGCATTATGCCACTTGACACGCCCAAGTTCGAATGTATCTTTCCCCCATTTTAAAACAAATTTTTCCTTACAGTAAATTCGTTACTGCTGTCAGTGGATCACAAATTTCCCCAGCTTACAAATCCTAGATTTGACTTTGATTCCGTGAGTTATACTCATCATAACATCAATTCCTGTTAATTCTTGTTTTGAAATATATTTTAGATCCTCATTTCTCTTCCTTTTGCCACCTATTCATTCAGAATTTTTATCAAGTCATGCATTGGTAGCATCTCTTCATTAATTCATTTTGCTGTACTCATTGCCAGGTTCTTTACGATCATTCTGTTGTTACCCTTCTTCCCATTTAATCTTCCTAAGACATTCTTTTATTAGATTACTCTCCTGGAATGTTGGAATAACTTTTGGCTCTTATTTTTCTCATCTCCTTTGTCTGATAAATCCAGTTAGGTTATGCTCCATCAATTTTACTTTATTCATGAACACCTTCTATCAAGTTATCACGTTTCCATTTCACACCACACAGCACTGTCGGATTAGCCTTTTCAATCACAGTTATGGTAATACAATTTCCCAGCTAACAAACATAGGGTGCATCCCATTAGCTGATGCATAAAGGGCATATGCAAAAGCCACAGAGGCCTGAGCTCTCTAAGTGTTTCTTTCACTGCTGTCTTAGAAGTTGAGCACTCCAGTCAAACTAAACTCTTCATTTTTACCTCTGCTTTCCTAACTTAGCACTTCTGCTGAGCTGTTTCCTCCACCTGGAATGAACTTCCTTCTAGCTCCAGATCTTTTTTTTTCTTTTGTCTTTTAATATCTATAAAATGTTAATTTTCATGAAGTGTCCCTGTATCATCTTTAAAAGTAAAAAAAATTTTTTTTTCTTTTCTTTTTTTGCAAATAAACTACTGGAACTACATCAAAAACAACAACGACAACAACAACAGCAACAAAAAACAACTTCTGCACGGCAAAGGAAACAATCAACAAAGCTAAAAAGCAACCTATGGAATAGGAGAAGGTATTTGCAACTGACATATCCAATAAAAGCTTTGTATATAAAATATATAAAGAACTTAGACAACTCAGCACCCAAAATAAACAAAAAATCTCTTTCAAAAATGGGCAGAAGACATGAACAGACATTTCTCCAAAGAAGACATAGAGATGGCCAACAGACACATAAAAAGATGCTCATCATCACTTATTATCAGGAAAATGCAAATCAAAACTACCATGAGATGTCACCTCACACCTGTCAGAAAATCTCAAGTCGAAAACCCAAGAAACAACAAGTGTTGGTGAAGATGTGGAGAAAAAAGAACTCTCTGCCCTCTTGGTGGGAATTCAAACTGGTGTAGCCACTGTAGAAAACAGTATGGAGGTTCCTCAAAAAGTTAAAAATAGAACTACCAGATGATTCAGTAATCTCACTACTAAGTATTTACCCCAAAGATAGAAAAACACTAATTCAAAGGGATACATGCACTCCTATGTTTGTAACAATATTATTTACAATAGCCAAATTATGGAAGCAGGCCAAGTATCCATCAATTGATGAATGGTTAAAGAAGATGTGGTACATATATACACAATGGAATATTATTCAGCCATAAAATAGAATTAAATCTTGCCATCTGCAATGACATGGATGGAGTTAGATAATATAATGCTAAGCAACATAAGTCAGAGAAAGACGAATGCCATATGATATCACTCTTACATGGAATTTAAGAAACAAAACAAATGAACAAAGAGAAAGAAAAAGAGGGAGAGACACAACCCAAGAAACAGACTCTTAACTATAGATAACAAACTGATGGGTACCACTGGGGAGGTGGGTAGGGGATTGGGGGAAATAGGTGATGGGGATTGAGGAATGCACTTACTGTGGTGAGCACTGAGTAATGTATAGAATTTTGAATCACTATATTGTACACCTGAAACTAATATAATACTATACATTACCTACACTCAATTAAAAACAAAAAGAATCCTAAGTGCGAATTTCTTCTTCAAAGCATGTTGAGACTATATTAACATAACTGGTGATGCATACCTGTCTTTCTCGTATCTCAGTGTGTGTCTGGGAAGTGGGTCGTTTGCCATTGCCCTGTTTTATCCATTCAGTTATAAGCTCATAGTGGACTAGATCTCATTCCTTTTCCAGAGCACTTAGCAGCTGGCCAAAGTGAGCATTTAGGAAGCGTGCTTGACCGAGTGACGAAATGCACCACCACTCTTCCCTTATCTTCACCCTCACAGCCTCCTGTTTTTGCACTGATCACTGTCAAAACCTCATCAGTTCTCTCCTTACAATTTCATTACCTCAAGCTCCTCCTCTTCCAGGAGAAAGACATCTACTCCTCCATTTCTGGACCTCTCTCTCAATACTTACCACAGCATCAATTGCAGCCATTTCATTACAAAGCCATTACCTCTCTTTGATTAAGGAGAGATGACTCAACTGCCATGCCCTGCTTCCCTTCCAGAATGGCCCTCAGCTTTCACAAGGAATCATAAGTCTGTTGTAGCCTCTCCCCGACAGGCCTTCATTGTCCCATGAGTGATTCTTCCCCTTCGCTTGGATGTGCCAGGTTCCAATTGCAAAGGGAACTTCCCCATGCTCCCATCTGACTGTGTGTTCTCAGAAAAATCTTTCAGGGCAGGACTTATGTGGAGGAGTTCTGGACTCAGTCTGGGTTCCAATTCCCACTCTGCTACTTGCTAGGTTGTTTGACCTTGGATAAATCATTCAGCTCTTCTATACCTCCATTTCCTTATCTGTAGAAAGGAGATAATAACAACATCTACTATAATGAATAAACAAATAAATAAATACTTTCTTTTTCCTGAAGTCCAGTAAAATTTATTTTTACAATAATCACATTCTTTCTTGTATTGCAGATATCTGTGATTCAGGTTTATCTTACTTATAAGATCCTAGCTCTTAAAGTTTTACATATTTTAATCAGCTGTCTTTCCATAATTCTTATCATAATGCCTCAAATATTATAGATATAAAATACATTTGATTGGGTTTTTGAATTCATATTTCACAATGGCACTCCGCAGTCAATAAGGTTTATTTCATTCGTCATGGCTGTTGGCAATCCTTTCTAAAATCACCTCCTCGGTGCACCTGGGTGGCTCAGTCGATTAAGCAACCAACTTTGGCTTAGGTCATGATCTCATGGTTGGTGAGTCTGAGCCATGCATTGGGTTCTGTGCTCAGAGCCTGGATCCTGCTTCACATTCTGTCTCCCTCTTTCTCTGCCCATTTCCCATTCACACGCACTCTCTCTCTGTCTCAAAAATAAACGTTAAAAAATTTTTAAAAAATGAAATAAAATCACCTCTTCAACTTAACTTTTTTCTCCTCTTGAATAGAGATCATTTGCTACAGTTAGGAAACTTTGCTGGTCTCATTGTTCCAGTGCTCTTCACTCTTACTCCTGCTTGAAACTTTGCATATCACACAGGTAGAGTGCTGGCATCCTATGTTGTCTTTGGAAGCATTTAATAAATGATGGTTAAGGTACCTGACACAAAAGGTACCTAGGATCACTCCTAGCCCTGCTGCTTGGGAGCTGGATAATGATCACAGAACATTCGCAAACTGTACAGTCTCCTTTGTTAAAAGGAAAAGTTAATAGTATCCACATATTATAAAGGGAAACCATTTAGCCTAGTAGCTGGTTTATATTAATAGTAAATAAAAGTTAACTTTCCTCCGAGTAGTTTTTCCCCTCTTTACTTCCTTCTCTATATTAATGAAAGAAAAAAAAGATTTTAGAAATATTTATTAATAGTATTTTCCAAGCACTATTTTAGTCCTATGTACAAATATAAAAAAGTCATAGTCATTGTCCTTAGTCCCACACCATTTTTGAGGGTTTATAGCCTCTGCAAAATACAGGCATCTACACCATTTGTAAAGGATGAGCTTGAATTGGAAGATGTGTATAGTGGGAGGGTTGAAATATAGGAAATTGAAAGAACTTTTATGTTCTTTGTGTTGTAGGACACTGAGAAAGTTCATGCCTACAATGAAAGCAATAGAGCTCAGTTTGGACAAAAGCACCAAAGAAAGTAAAGATGAGTTGGAATAGCCTCTTGCAGAGAGGAACATATGACTAATAACTAGAAAAGGTTACAGGTCAATGTCCAGAGCATAGAAGAGACAGAGATTACTACACCAATCCGTGTATGGAGTATCACTGAAAGGAATAGAAACAGAGTGGGTGATGTGTCTTAAAATAAGAGAGAGAAGTAAGGAAAGATTACTAGGAGAGAGCTTTAGCTTTTCTGAAAAGGTCTGGAGGTTGGGTACATCGATGAAGTGCTAGACAAGGAAAAATGGGTTTAGTTCGACAAATATTTCTTGAATCATCTCTATGTTCTAGACTCTGCATAACTATCACATGACGCATGTGATATTAACATGGGGCAATGGTGATGTGGGACCTCAGAAGAGGAAACTCAGTGCAGTCTAACGGTTTAGGGAAGGTGTCCCAGAAGAGATGATTTGAACTGAGTGCTCTGTGTGGCTGTAGCGAGATATAAAGATTTAATACTTTGGTGCCAGAGTAGCCCTGCCAAGGGCAATGTCCCAGGAACAACTTTCACAGAGGGTTCTTGAGTAGCTGAGAGGTTGTTGCAGTCGGGAGAGCTGCATGGCTCAGTGAGTGATGGATGGAGGCTGAAGTTTTTGGGTGGGGTAAAATTCATTCTGTGAGACAGGTGGCAAAGTCACTTATAAAAGAACAGAATTTGAGAGGGAAGAGTAACAAACAGTGCAATGGCCAACTAGCATAGCCTCAATAGAGGGGCTGGGTTTTTGTTGTTGTTTGTTTGTTTTTTGGAGGGAGTGGAGGAAATCCATTGACTTTTTTTTAAACGTTCCATTTTTATTGGATATTCATTCTGAATTAGGATTTGAAAGCATTGAATGATGCCAGGCAAAGAACATGGTCAGGAATGCTGAATGTGCCCTCTTCAGTGGTCCTTGTGTAGGTGATTGCGTTTCAGTTCCTTATAACAGTGGTAGAAGCTGAAAAGCACTTAAGCTGCCAGCACCATAGAAATCCCCGCTATGTCCCCTTTCTTCACATTGACATAGTTGCTGTAATACCGGTGCTCCAGCCATGCCTTTGGGTGAAATCCCTCATCAATATCCATCTTGGCAGCTCTTCTAGCTTCACATCCATTTGCGGCTTCTCCTTCACCGGTACAGATGATGTCATCTTGGAATCCTGGGTGCCCGCTATCTCGTTGACATTTGTTTATCAATGACGGATTGGTTGTCTTTCTTTCTCGTGATTGAGTATGGTATCTCAGTGTTACTCTGGGAACCTACCTCCTCCCCAACTCTCAGGCTTTATGCTCCTGGTGGAATTTGTGGCAGGTCAGATGCTGGGGGTGGACATGTACTCAGTATATGTAATCTCGTTTGACTCTGTGATCACTGATCATTCCCCTTCCCCAAATTGTTACTTTCGTTAGACCTTTAGGCATTTGATTGCACTGGATCTTTTACTGTTTATGCGTGTCTTGTCTTTGTCCACTTCCATAATTCTTGTAAAGGGTGCTTGTAACAAAGTGAGCAATCAGTAAGTAGTAGACGGAAAATGAAAGGCAACTGAGGAGGCAAGAAAACGGAATTAACTAGAAATGAGTAGGAACAGGGTTAGAATGAAAGGAAATGTTTAATCTCTGGAAGAGATTTACAAAATTACTAAGTAGGAAAAGTCGTAGACAGGCTTTTCTGGCAAAGATAACCGTTCTAGGATCAAATCTGAGTCTTGTATGGTAAGGTATCCAATAACCGACATGAAATGTGATAAAAATGTTCGAGAATTTTGTCATATATACTTGCCTCTGAAATGGGCTAATAAAGAATACTGTAGAATTACCTTTCATGGAGCTCTGTGAGGTTTTAATAGATAACTATCAAGGTTAATTGGATGTTCTCATCCAAGACAGTGAGAAATAAACTAGATGTTCTCTTGAGTCCATTAGCATTTTTTTGTGAGTAAATATATGAACACAGGATTTACAATTCACATTATTATGCTGTGTTTTCCAAAGTGTATTTGTGACCCTCTTTTTATTTTTTCTGAGATAATCCCAGATTTATTACCTTTTTAGAACATTGATCTCTTACTTTGAAAATTAAGGCTGCCTCATTGCCAGGTAAAGTAATTGCCACTCATGAAAATGAATGGATGAGTTATATGAATCAAATGATGATATACCCTTTTAAATTGTAGCAGGCTGTCCTCTAAAGTATTCCTGTCCTTCCCCATAATTCCCTCTGAAAGCTGAAACTAATGTATCTCATTCATTTGGCCACTAAAATGCTCTTGATTACATTGTAATGACCCATATATGTACTTTAGTTTTCAAAGGATGATCTTAATTAATTATTCTTTCCTATGTGTGCTTCTTAGACATCGAGTTTATGGAAATATTACTCATTAATGAAAGAGAAGCTCTCAGTTTATTTTAACCTGAGTTTACTAGTCTGAGTGACTCTGAGGCAAGTCTTATTATTTCACTTTCTCCTCAAGTCTAGCTCCAAATGCTTTAAAGGATAACGCAGAATTTACTGAATGTTTCATGGGGAGGAAAGAGGTTTACGTTTCACACTGCCTACTAAACCATCCTCCCCCAAATCTTACCTTGAAACATCTCCATTTAAAGTTTCTTTCCCAAAGAGAGGACCCCACCCACCCCAGGACTCCTTTTCCTTACAAGTCTCTTGCACCATTTCAGCCATAACATACGCTGCTGTTCATGTCTCTAACCTTGATTGTACTACTCAATAAAGGAAAAGTCAAATGAAGCTTTTTATTTTTCTTTAAGTATGCTATTGAAGACCTTGATTCTTATAAGGAATATATATATATATATATATATATATATATATATATATATATATGGAATGTGATAAAAATGTTTGAGAATTTTGTCATATATACTTGGCTCTGAAATGGGCTAATAAAGAATACTGTAGAATTACCTTTCATGGAATTACCATATATATATATATATATGGTGTGTATATATATATATATACATATATATATATATATATGGTGTGTATATATATATACACACACCATATATATATATACCATATATATATACACATATATATACCATATATATATATACACCATATATATATACCATATATATATATATACACACATATATATATACCGTATATATGTATATATACCATATATATATATATACATATATATACACCATATATATATATATATGTCACCCACACACAAATGGAGCGAAATATAGAAGGGTGTGACTATTAAGAGGTGGAGGTCATTGGGAGCCCTGTTAGAAGACCCTTCCAGCCCAGATATGTTCCTGTAGATATGTTGTTAATATGTGCCTGTTTATAAAATAATGTATAGCAGCCATATACCCAGTGGTGCTTGTTTAATTGCCATCATTCTTTTATCACTATGTCTCCTGCTGCAATCTGAAAAAGCGAATCTTATCACAACTTTGTGGATTCTATTAAAGGAGGAAGTTGGTGATTTCTTCTGTTGTCACCATAAACATGAGCACTGAAAGTCATAACTTGGAGGGACAGATATGGAATACTTATATATCGAAACAAAATCAAATAATATTCCGCTAAGGGGGAATGAAAAAACCTGGGGGATGTGTTACTCAATGTCCTTTATTGAAAGAACAGAATTCATCTTAAATAGTTTAAGCAGAAAAAAATATTCTAATAGAGGTTATTGCCAGGATGACCAGAGAGCCAGCTTTTAAAAATTATACCCGGCCAGGACGTAGAGGCTTCCCAAATGAAAACACCACGGCTACATTCATGATAGTTGGGTCTGGACACCAGACGCTGTGCCCCTAAAGACCCTGAAGAACTGGATATCTCCAAAAACACTTGTTGGAAGACCAGTATCTCTGTACCACTGTCTCACTCCTGAATCCAAGCCTCACCTGGGTAATTCTCATTGGTAGGACTTAGACTCTGTGCACCATAGGAGCCCAAAGACGTGAGTTTTCCGCTTTTTTTTCTCTTCCCCTTGTGGTGGTGGGACTCATAGTGTGAGAAATATCCAATATAGAAGGATATTAAACTTCAAAGATGTTGGGCAGTTTCCGGTGATGAATGTAATGCTTATCAAGTGAGACAGGAAGTAGTAAAATTGCTTCATGTCTGCTTCTCACCACGTCAACACATGTGCCTGTGTCAATGTCATCACTCTGGTGTTCTGTGGTCTTAAAGAGGCCTCTCTTCGCTAACTGCCAGTGCTAACTTTCTCGGGCTAATGCAATCTCCTATCACAGGGACTCTTTCCTGGTTCTCTTATTCTCTGATGTGAGAATTTGTGCGTTTGTCTTCTACCTGTATTCTTTGGTTTGAAAGCTGAGACTTTTGTTGTTGTTGTCATTGGGCAGCCGTGCTGCTAAAACTAGATGATGGAAGAGCACGGCACGCTTGGAAGGAGTGAAAGTGCTCTTGCCCTCTGAGCAACCACAAGACAAAAATAATATTCCGGGGGGAGCCAAAGTGTTCCCTAAGACCGCATAAATAAAGGAATATAGGTGTGACGTGCGATGGAACATGTCTACTTCAGCCAAGAGAAGACGTCAGTAAAATTCAGAAGTCTACTGGATCCCTTGGGTTCCCAGACTTAGAACCCAGTTCTTGGTTCCCCGCCTCAGCTGATGTATTTAGGCAGAAAGGGCAGAATGCAAAGGCGCTGTCTCTCTGGGCTCAACAACTGCTGGGGAAAGGAATCAAAAGACCTCTCTGTAAGACTTTCTCCCCTCCCCCCCCCCCCCTTCTTTTCCTCTGCAAAGGTAGGTAGGGGCCTGTGAAACATCATTCAGGATGTCTTGAGATTTACAGAATTTCCACTGGGATGTTAAATTCTTCATCCAAGCACATTTTTTTCATTGGGTTTCTCCCCCCCCCCCCCCCCCCACCCACCATTCACTTTCATGATGAGCTAGGGAAAAGCCTGCTAATCATCTCTCACAGCCCCTAAATTTTCCAAAGTAGTATATCAAATATATCATTTTCTAAGCAGACATTTTTCTTAGAAAGGAATGATTTAACCATAGAATAATTGTATTACATGAAAGATTTTACTATGTTCTTAATACAAGAAAAATGACTCTGCCATGACTACAGAGTCCAAATATGGATAGGAATGCTAGGAAGAGAAACAGTAATTCACTGAGATATCACATTATCAGGTGTTCTCTTTCCAGTAGAATTTTCCAAGGTGGACTTAGCTAAATCTACTATGACTCATAAAGGAGCAATAGAAGCAATTACAGTTGAGGGCAAGCAGTTTAGGCGTAGAGATTGAAAAGTGAAAAGATAAAATGTAGAGACAATTTAAGGAGCAGAAGAAATAATTTATCATTGCAGAGAGACTCTGCCCTAAAACATTAACCATTTTATCTGAAGCAGCCCTCGCTTCTTCCTCTGTACCCTTTCAGCTTCATTCAGGGTTCGTGTCTCTGAGTTCCCAACGGTCTCGGATTCTCTGAGAGAATTCTGGATCTCCACTGGAAGGAAAATAGATGTGATTTAGTTTTGTGTGAGGCAGGTTAAGTTGCTCGAATTGCTGAAGGATCATTAAAGAGAGAAATGGGAAGAAATGGCTCTGAAGTGGTGTTATTTCAGATACTTTAGCAGATGAGTGAGAAAGTTATGGTAGAGCGGCATTTTTTTTTTTTTCTGACATTTATCCTCCATAACACCTCATAACAATGGCTTATTCTATAAAATGGGTAGAGAGAGCAGTATTTCAGTGGCATGGAGCAGAAAATAATGTGATCAGGAGTCATTTCGTTGGGAAACAAGAAGAAATGCTTGATTCTAAGACATTTAGTCATCTGACTAAAGTTGATTTGTGCGGTAAAAATGGACTTTCTCCCGGCTGACTGAAAATTAATCGTCCAACTAGCTAATCTTCGGATACTCAGCGGGGTATACTGGTGAAGTGATCCCATATCCTCTGTCATGTAATTTTTCTTCAGTTCTATTTTAATGCAGATATTTCTTAATAGGAAGGTTTTTTTTGTTTTTTTTTTTTTTTTTTTTTTTTTTGCCTTGAAAAACTGATGTGGTCTCTTTTTGTGAACAGTATGGACATACAAATTTAAATATTCCATTCTTTGAAAAATCTATTGAAAAAAAAAGTTTTGTTGAGACCAATGAACAGTCAAGGGTGATGTGGTTTGGCTTACCATAGGATTGATGTTTACACTTTAATAATGATAAAACACAGTTTCTAACGTATGAGTCCACGGTGTTTCATTTCTAATGTAGTTTTCAGCATTTAGACTTGTTGGGGAAACTCAAACTTGGAAGAGATAAATGGGCTTTGGGAAATGTACTTAGTTCTCTCGAAGGGGTTTCTTTTGAATATCTTCAACTTAGGACAGAATAAGGAAATGTAACATAGTACATACTTAACTACGTGGAGTTTTAAAGAAAAAGGACATATTGGTGAAATGTCTTTGACATAGTTTAAATACAAATAAGGAAATGGTTAAATTGGGCTTTAAGAAAAGATTGTACTACTGCACTCTAGATTTATTTAAAGAATAGATTTATTCTTCAATATAAAACATCAGTTGTTAACAGTGAAAAATGTGTGATTAATAGTAATTAATTCACGATTAATGTCTTATGTGGGCCATCTTAAACATATGGAGGTGGGGAATCTAACCAGCTACTATAACTGTCAGGGTTCTACAATTAATAGTGATGAAAATCGGGGTGCCTGAGTGGCTTAGTCGGTTAGGCATCCAACTTCAGTTTCACGGTTATGGGTTCAAGCCCCACGTTGGGCTCTGTGCTGACAGCTCCGAGCCTGGAGCTTGGGACCTGCTTCGGATTCTGTGTCTCCCCCTCTCTCTTTCTGCCCCTCCCCTACTCGAACTCTGTCTCTCTCTCAAAAATAAGTCAACATTAAAAAAATATTTACAAATAGTCATCAAAATTGACTTGCCCTATAAACTTCTGTCGTTGTGGGGCCCATAACACCTACTTTTTAAATGTTTATTTTTCCTTTTGATGGAATGCTGCTAATAGCCAAAGTTCAAAGGAGGTGGTTATTACATGTGTAACATTTGATAACATGTATGTTTCCCAGGTAGGAGAGACTATGACGTTGCTAATATCTCTAGTCGAGTTCTTAGATTGTAGGACAGGAACTGCTTTTTCTGCTGTATTTTGGTAATTTCTTTTCCTGTCACAACTTGTGACAAGAAGTGCTGAACCCATGGAAAAATGGGAGAAAAAAAAAACAAAAACAAAATGTTTTCTCTGAATTTTTGGGACATTTGCAAATATTTAGTTTATGTCAAGGTTTGGTTATTGGGCAGACTATTTATATGCCCCAAACATTCTTAAAAAATATTTCCCTGAACATAGGAAAATATATCTTCAATTGGAAGGAAGCCATAAGTCTTTTTAAATTATAATTTTGTTAATATTCGATGAATTAAAAACATCAGTTATGGGTGCCTGCTTTCCATATGAGAAAACTTTTTTTCCTAAACAATCATTTAACTTGTGGCAAATGCAGCACATATGTCAAAGCTGCCTAAATAATTGATAATTTTACCACTTCCATTAAACCTTGTTTATAACACTCGCCCACCTGAATCCTTTTTTCCTAAACTTTGTTGGCAAATTTTGTTTATGACACCTACGGAGTACTTTGATAATTAGTGTCCTGGAATTTTTCTAAATGTTTACAGAGATATATTCTGTTTCCTCAGCAAGCATGGGAGCCCTTAGAGAGGGATTGCATACTAGGCCTAATGGAAGCTGCACAAAATTCTTTGTGCAATTTTGGCAAAATATGTTATACTTGTCTGTTTGGATGTCATCAATACATCCGTAATGAAACTTTTGAAAATCAATCAAACTTCCAGAAGCTTTAATGCCACTTGTTGCTAAACCTCTGAGTGACACTGAAGGAGTACCTAGCTTGCCTTCAGAAGGCCAGGGTGGGTAGGCTTCTCAGAGCTACTGGGAGGTGAGCACAATTCTGAAGCCCAACGACAGAAGAGCCAGGGAAAGGCAGGGTAGGAATAGACACAGAAGTAGAAGTAGAAAGTGTGGCATTCTCAGAGACCCAGGGACAGGACCTAAGAGTTTAGGTTGGGGCAAGACGAAGTGGAGAAGAGAAAAAGCTAAAAATAAAATAGATTAAACCAATTAATTGTCTACAATTGATTGATTTTAGATTTCCATTTAATTAATTAATTAATTAATTAATTATTTTTTTAATGTAATTTATTGCCCAATTGACTAACATACAGTGTGTACAGCGTGCTCTTGGTTTTGGGGGTAGATTCCCATGGCTCATCGCTTACATACTACACCCAGTGCTCATCCCAACAAGTGCCCTCCTCAATGCCCAGCACCAATTTTCCACGTCAGAAATTTTGATTAAAAATCCTGGATAATAGTTTGAAGGTAAGCAAAATCGTTTGTAGAAATAACTAGTTTAAAAAATAAATAGTGAGGGTGACACCGAAATATTTTGGCATTTGGATGTGACAGTCTTTCTTTTTTAGCCTCTAGTTATTATTATTTTTTTTTTAACCAGGCATTCGTTACATTGTAGACGTTCAAAAGAAAAAGATCAATATATTTCTTCCGGCTTCTTGCTTCTGCCCAACGTTCTCAATTGAACTAATCTCTTGTTCTAGTCTCAGAAGATGATTCTTGGACTCTGTATCCATTATTGAAGTGGAACAGAAAAATGGAAAACCTTAGACATAACTGCAGATGCAACCAGAAACTCCAGGAGATACTCCATTTTTCATACATCACATTTATTTTGAACCTGGATCATTTCCTAAATACAATATGAATAACTCACATGAGTTTCCTATTCTCTTTAAAAACAGAAGTTTTCCTTTTATTTCTTTAAACTTCTTTTAAATGTTTATTTATTCTTGAGAAAAAGAGAGAGAGACAGAACGTGAGTGGGGGAGGGGCAGAGAGAGAGAGAGAGAGAGAGAGAGAGAGACAGAATCCGAAGCAGGCTCCAGGCTCTGAGCTGTCAGCACAGAGCCTGATGAGGGGCTGGAACTCACAAACCATGACATCATGACCTGAGCTAAAGTCATACTCTTAACCCACTGAGCCACCCAGGCACCCCAGAAGTTTCCCTTCTAAAGTTCTACTATAGCTCATCTCATCTGGAAAATCATCTGCTCATATCTAGGCTGAGACATTTCCTAGTCAGATTATCTTTGAAGTACTAGACAAACCAACATGACAGAGTGGCTTGAAGCAAAGGATAATTTTCCTGGTAAAAAATGTGTCTACATAGATTCCTAAGTGGAATCAGAGAAGGATAGAGAGGTCAAGGGACACACAAGTGCTTCTTGAAACGAGCAGTGACCCTTTGAGAGTGGCTTGGGCACTTGTTAAGACTCCAGACACACTGCAATCAGAAAACCAACATTAGCCCAGACAGGATGTATGAGTCAAGGATATCTAAAAGAGTTGGAAAACGTGGCATCCAGGCATTTGCAACTCTCCAACTGCCAGGCTCCACTTGCGGTCCCTGCTGCTGCTGGGAGCATACTGGAAAGGAAACATAAACAGTTTAAATTGAGTGTCAGCGCTGACAACTCTCATGCGGCTTTCCGAAAAGTTGAGAGATGGACCTCTCAGAACCACTGGAAGTCCTCATTCTGATGGGTCAGGGAACAGAAGAGAAATTCTTGACACAAATGAACAGAGAGCACAGGGACTCTACCATATATGGGCGAGAGGCGAGACTTTCAAGCAAAATTCCTGTGATGACAAAACTCGTGTGACTCAGACAGCTGTATCGAATTCCATTCAATGTCAAAGTGGTACCTTAAGCTAGTTTATCTGGTTTGGCTTTGAAGTGGCAATAAAAACCAGGAAGCCTCCTGACCTGGGTCATTTCTAAAAAAAAAAAAAAAAAAAAAAAAAAAAATGTTGTTTTCTTTTAGCTGGACCCATTTTAAGAGTAGCTACACTTATAGGTATGTCCGTGAAAGAGGGCAGTAAAGAGGACATTTACTAACACAGGAAATGTGAAAACAGTCCTGGAATCTCCCAAATTTATTACCCATTTGGGCTTTAAGCAACCGCAGTATGAACAGTGGACACAATGGTGTCAAGCAAACATCATTTTCAATCAGACACGATACGCCAGTGTGTTTAGGGAAACCTCATTGATTTTATTCTTTAGTGACCTTGTTCCAACCAAATGACATGCGGGATTAGAGACTTCATTCACATGGGAAGAGGGTGAACAGTGCATGCCACATGCCATTTTGCAAGCAGAGATCTTTCAGTGTTTTGGGCAAGTAGCTTCGCTATTTGGGTGTATTCTGCTATAGACGGTCTTTCTGGAAAAACCTAACATGTCAAGAGCTACCTTCTATAGAAGTTTTAAGAAAAGGTATCATTTCTGAGATGATTGAAAGTCAACTTTGGAAAGAGTTATTCAACAGTAGTAGTTTTTGGAAAATGTAATAGCCCTCACTTATCTATGTGGTCACCAACGTTCCACTTCATATATTTTACAGGGTGTTTTTCGTCAGCTTGTTTTATTTCTGCCAAAAGTATCTTGGCCAGTCCGCTACTCATTATAAATAGGGGGCAAAACAGCCAAGTTAATTTCTAGGTTTTTATTAGATTTATGGAAAAAAAATCACGAAGAAAGGGATTAAGTCAGTTAATTAAAATAAATTCCTCTGTATTCAACTAAGAAATTCAGTGCCCAAAATTCTTACGGTATTCTCTCACATGGTCCATTTTAAATTTAATTGCAATTTAAATTGGAAACTTAGGACACTTTAAATGAAGACAAGATGAGACTTCAGACATTTTCCAGCATCCTGACAGTTGGTGGAGGGTATCTGATTGGATAGCAACCTCTGTAATGTACCTCACCTCACTAAACCAAGTTGATCCTGTTCTCTAGAGCTTATTGTTTTTGGCTACTTGCCTTCCGAATCACAAACAGCGCAAAATTGGTTATAATTTGTTACTTTCAATTTGCATTAACCACATCAACAATCTCTAATATTGCCCTTTCCCCTTTTCTCCTTAATCCTCATATTAATAGACTGAAGAATATAAACATGTTCCTACAAAAATCCTTTCAGTATTTTCATCTAATACACTTATCCTCCCTCTCCTCCAAAAATTTCATCAAAAAGTACATTGAAATCATCAGCATAGTATATTGAATTCCTTTTAGGTGTCTCTGATTTCCATTAGGCTGTGTCTAACTTTTAGACTCTAAAGATAGGAATCATTTAGTATCTTTGTGGTTTTAAGATTACTGGACTGCTGGATTGGTAGATGAATGAGAAACTTGGGTGCTGACTTTTCTCTGTGTATATGTAGAAGATGCAGAATCTGTTTTGATCTAGAAATAAGATAGTTGTTGCCTGTAAAATCTGTGACGGGTTCCTGAAGAAGGCATCCAGTGAGAAAGTCTAAAAAATCTTCCTCTACTCAGAAGCTGAGAATAAATTTATTCCAGTAAGAATCCAATTGCCAAAGAGATTATCTTCCAGGCTACTAAGTTTTGAATATCATTTTGATTTTGTCTGACAGTGCCATTGAACATTAAGGAGTTTTCTTCTATGTTAGTATTAGATTTATTTTTTGAAGCAAATTAAAATTCACTGAAGAAAAATGAATTGTGGGAGTTTAGAGTGAGCAAATATTTTGGCAAAGAGTGCATGAGAAACTTTCTTCATGGGTATTTCTGATCCCACTGGGGAAGAATACCAGAAATGTGCCTCAGTCTTTTCTCACAAGACTTGAGACTTGAAATTCACACACCCACAGGGTTTAGATAAGAGTCTACCAAGAGCCTGTCCTTGTGGGCGCTTTTCTGAGTGTGAAAAGCATTTCCACCATTCAGTGGGGCTCTTCTTCCACCTATGCTGAGGTCTGGGCCCTACAACTCTTGCTGCTCAATGAGAGAGAAAACAATGAGAATGACAGAGGAAAAGCCGGTGAAATGCATATTTTGTTTTGAAAAATTAGCAAAATTTCAAGTAAAAATGTCAGCAAACAATAGAACTTCCATTGACCTGATTCTGTTTTTTTTTTTTTTTTTTTCCATTATGGAGAGACTACATATAATCTCGTTTTGGAAGAAAGTTGCTGCATATAACGTCTGCATCTCTTTTTTTTCTTATGAGAGTTTTTTTTTTTTTTTTTTTTTTTTTTTAATGTGTCTGCTCTCTCCCTTCTTTCGCTTCACTGATCATGCAAAAAGGCTTTTGTGATCTCTCTTTTGATAAGCGAATGCTTAAAAAAAATCAGCCACATGTTTAGGCTCTCTAGATGATACACTTAAGTGCTGCACTGATGTGAGAAGACTTTTAAATTAAAAAATCTATTTAAGTTAGGATTTTTCTTAAAGATACATTGTGTTTGCACAATGGGATATACACAAACTTTAGAACTACTTACTTCTTAGTAAACCAGTCATGTCAGGTTGATCAAATGTGAATGTGGGAGAGATGCATGTTTATTGAGCTATGTATCAGGCACAATGCTAGGTGCTCAATAAAGAGAATAGCTTGCATTTATATTGCAATTACAATATACCAAGTCATATTCTTTTTTTTTAAGGTTTATTTATTTTTAAGAGAGAGAGAGAGAGAGAGCACGAGTGGGGAGAGGCAGAAAGAGAAAGACACAATCTGAAGCAGGCTCCAGGCTCTGAGCTATCAGCACAGAGCCCGATTCGGGGCTCGAACTCACGGAACCGTGAAGCAGGACGCTTAACTGACTGAGCCACCCAGGCGCCCCCCCCCCCCCACCCCATACCAAGTCATATTCTAAGCACATTACTCTTTGCTACAAACCAGATAAAATATTGCTGCTATTATTCTCACTTTGTAGATGAGGAGACAGAAGATGAATTAAAAAATTTTTACCAGGTCACACAATTATAAGTCGCAGGGTTGGGATTGAAACTCAACATTCTGGCTCTAGAAGTTATGATCTTCACCACTACCTTGTTTGTGTGTCTACATGTATGTTTTACAAATAGTTTCCAAGTCACTATTTGAAAGAAAATACTTACCTTTTCCCTTTTAATTCAGTTATTTTATGCTATCGAGTGTATTAGTTTTCTTTTGGGGCATAAAAATCACACCAGGATTTAGTGGTTTGTTTGTTTGTTTGTTTGTTTGTTTATTTATTCATTTTTAATGTTTATATATTTTTGAGAGATAGAAACAGAGCATGAGTGAGGGAAGGACAGAGAGAGAGGGAGACACAGAATCCAAAGCAGGCTCCAGTCTCTGAGCTGTCAGCACAGAGCCCCAAGGAGGGCTTGAACTCACATACCACGAGATTGTGACCTGAACTCAAGTTGGACACTTAACCGACTGAACCACCCAGATGCTCCTAGACAGTGGTTTAAAATAGAGAATGTTTATAATTTCACATGTCCAGGAGTCAAGCACCTGAACACAATTTACCTAGGTCATCTGTCTCAAAGATTCTCACAATGTTACAATTAAAGGATTTGCAGGGACTGCTGTTTTATCTGAAGGCACAACTAGAGAAGGATCCCTTTCCAGGTTCACTCTCATGGTTGCTGGCAGGCTACAGCTCTTTGAAGACTGTTGTACTGAGAACTTTAGGTCTTTGTTGGCTGTTGGCCAGGGGTCTCCTTCAGGCAGCTTATAATATGCCAGCTAGCACAAGTATGATTTATTATAACCATGTAAATTGTTTGCTATAGAATAGATCTGTTTTATTAAAATAAATCTTCTATTCTGTGGCTTTTACTCCTTTGAACATGGTTTGTATATTTTAAAGCACATGCAATCAACTCTTTGGTAAAGTAAAGATGTTAGAAGCTGCTGTTTAATGGCTATAGCCATTTTTATACATGTTTAAAAAGTCATTTAATACTTTTTGAGAAGTATAAACCACATAGCAGGTGTGTAATCAACCTTTGTTAACTAATTGAATTTGACAATATAATACAACCCAACTGAACCTAGTGTATTTCACAGAATGAGAGAATTATACTCTCTAAGAATAAAGAATATTTATTTGTTTACATATGCATGTAAGTTAAATACACCAAAAAAAAAAAAAAAGAAATGTTTAAAGTTCTATTTGACATTCTCAAATATTTAAGTATTGCTAGCGTGCTTTTAGCTTCTCTTGTACTCTGGATAGCTTTTTTTTTTTTTAAACCGTATGTGTATGTATATTTTAGTATAGCAGAGTCAGTTATAAAAATAATTTTCAGAGAACCTAAGTGACAAATATTATTATTATTTGATATATAAGGTAAGAGTATCTGCAAGGAGTATTTATTTTCTTTCATTTAGTGATAATTTCTGAGTGAAGATTTATGCTCAGCTCCATGGGGGATTCAAAAATGAATTAGATCTCAGCCTTCTTGGAAAGGCTTTGGGCTTTGCAATCAGAGCTGCCCAGTGTCATGTAC
Source organism: Panthera onca (assembly GCF_046562875.1). NCBI lineage: Eukaryota > Metazoa > Chordata > Mammalia > Carnivora > Felidae > Panthera > Panthera onca. The sequence goes on along the minus strand of NC_138342.1, from coordinate 133,849,288 downwards.
TTTAATTTCTCTGGGCCTCAGTTTCCTCATCTATATAACAGAAATAATACTAATGCTTATTAAAGGGCTTTTAAAAAACTTAAGTTACAGAATGTATGTGACATTTCCTGATCATAACGGTTTGAGAAATATAATTACATTGCCCTCCTTCCCTTACCACTATAGGATTTAGTGGGGAAAAGAAAACAATGGCTCAGACCATGGAAACACAAGGAACAGAGTAGTAAATTTCATAGAGGGATAAATGAATTGCTATAGGGGTTTAAAAGATGAAAATACCTTTTCTTTTGGAATTATTTCAAGATGGGCAACTGAGCCTATTACATAGACTCTGGCTCCCCCAACAGATCCTTAGGAAACATAGAAAATATACTGTTTGTGGAAAATTCAGTTGAGATTAGGTGTAAAATAAATGGCATAATTGGGAAGGATTGAGTAATTTTTTTCTGTGTTTTTTTTGCAAGCTGTAATTCTTGTCTCTTCTGTGGTGAGGAGTCTCCATATCATTGGTTACTCCCTGATGACTTAATAAATTACTCTCTTGATCCCAAAACAAGGTGTAAGCATTATAGATATTTATTAAAGGAGTGAGAAAAAAATAAGCAAGCAAACACAAAACAAGTAAAAATAAAGGTATAGTTTTGCATTTGGATAATTTACACACTCAATTCCATTAGAATTAAAAACATTGGCCTTTGAAAGGTGACCTACCATCTCCTGTCATCTGTAACTTAGCGATAAATATAAACACATATGTGCCATATACAAAATAAAATACATGTTAAATATAGCTTAATCAATTTCATAAGAATAAATATAAGAAAATTTTAAAGACCCTTGGCTGATACATTGTCCTTGCATAGTTCCTGGGAATCGTTGTAGTGTCCAGAGAGAGCTGAAGATCTTTTTTATCCCAGAAATTGGTGTAAAAGGGCTTTCAGGTTTCAGTTCTTCTTTGCAGCTATGATATTATAGAAATGAAAAAGCCTACCTACCTGACTATCAATAGATAGTACAGTCTGATTGAAATTCACAATATTGTGCTTCTGGTTTCTGCAACACATTGATTGTGGTGTGATACCTAAGCTTGTTTTGTTCAGTGTCAATAACAGGTGTAACGTGAAATCTTGAACCCTGCTGTCTCTGGACCTGAAACTTGTGAAAGATGGCTCTGTACCTAGGTGATGATGATGATGATGATGATGATGATGATGAAGAAAACCATTTTTGGAAAACTTGCAGTATATGCTAGGCACACTTCCAACTGCTTCATATGTAACTTAATCTGTATGTTATCCCCAAAAAAAAAAAAAAAAAACCAGTAAATATTGTTCTCATTTTACCGATGAGGAAACTGAGGCACAGAAACTTTTAGTATTTGTCTTTAAGGCATTGATTTGGTGGGTAGCAAACCAGGCAGTTAGTAACAGACCAGGGAGTCCATAGCCTAACCATTTGATATCTTAAAAACTCTTGACCCCTCTCTATACTGCCTCTCACGTAAGGAGTCTAGATATTAAATTATGTGAGAAGAGATCTCGTTACAACTTCTTTTGGCTTTGGAGTCATGTTTCGCATATTATGTTTTCTTGTCTAAATACGCGTGTGATTCAGTATATTTTTACACATTAGACTATGATAATGAAATGCCAAAACACCACTTGGATTTGCCAACGTAGACGATCATGCATAGAGACGATAAATTACTGCTTCTTAACATTTGTATCCCTTCTCTCCAACTGGGGCTGGAGACAATTCATATTAATAGAAGGATCTTCCTATCCTTATAGCAGGTCTTGAAATATTCACAGAATTCTCTGCTCTTGTGAGAATTGGATAATATCAGAATTCCTCCTTCCATTTTGGCCCAGCTCAAAAGTCCCTTATGGCTCTATAATACACAGACACTAGCTGCCTTCCTCGGCCTACTTGGTATAGTTTCAATTAAAAAAACACTGTCTATGGCTTACTTTTTTATATGACCTTCCCTTCATTCTTGTTTATCTATGGAGGATGTCTATTTAGAAGACCTGTGACCTTGAACACTGAGAAATGCATTCTGTACTTTATGGGTGAGATAGTCTGTGTATTAAATCTGAAGTTTAAAGGTGCAAAGTAAATCCTTCAATTTCGTTTAGATAATAGAATGTAGGATGTACAAAATTTTATTTGAATAAGTTGCCCTGAGGACTCAAGCAATGTCTTAACTTGACAATTACATCTTAAAAAAAAACCAACACATATTTTTGCTTTACATATTATTCTTGTCAGTGTATGGACAAAGCACTGAGGATATGATCTTAGCCCTTATTGATTATAGAATATAAAAAGGTGGTAAAAAATAGTAAACAACTGGGGCGCCTGGGTGGCTCAGTCGGTTAAGCGTCCGACTTCGGCTCAGGTCATGATCTCACAGTCCGTGAGTTCGAGCCCCACATTGGGCTCTGTGCTGACAGCCCAGAGCCTGGAGCCTGTTTCAGATTCTGTGTCTCCCTTTCTCTCTCTGACCCTCCCCCGTTCATGCTCTGTCTCTCTCTGTCTCAAAAATAAATAAAAAAAAAAAAGTTAAAAAATTTAAAAAAAAAATAGTAAACAACTTCACTGTTAATCAGTTTATTACAATTGTTATAAGTGTTTCATAAGACGTCTCTAACAGAAGGTATAATGAAATGAAAATATGTAAATCAATTAGTACCACTGCTGATACATATAATAAGTTCTCGACAAACGTCAACTATTTTCTTTATTCTTATCTAGGTATAAGCCAATTCCCCTAGAGAGTAGAATTGGGAATGTTCGAAATCAATGTACATTGTTGCTATTTTACCTTAATAATCAGGCTGAATTCATTTACTGTGATAACAGCCAGTGGTGTGAAAAGACCTGGATTTTAGGTCAGGAAGGCTTTTTAAAAGAATTTATCTTTGAATGAAACTTAAAGAACTAAAAAAAAAAAAGGTTAATAATTACTTACCAGTAATTAGGGAAGGAAGATTTTTTTCAGAGAGAACAGGCAGAGGATCTTTAGCAGAAAAGGGCATATTCTACTCAGAGTGGTTGCAGAAATAAGCAGCAAGTGCCTTTTAGATTGTGCTAATGACTTGATTTTAGAAAAAGAGAAATGGAAAGCTGTTGAGAGACTGAGAGCCAAGAAGTGAAAATACCAGATTCTATGTTTTTAAATTTTTTTTTCTGGTGCAGTGTGGAGAAAACCTTGGAGAAGAACAAGAGTGGAAACAAGGGACCAGTTTCAAGGCAAGAGTTTGGAGTTGTTTGTCACAAGGTGACAAAGGCATTTAGAGTGAGACTTTGTAATCAGACTGAGTGTGGATTCTAGCCCTATTATCTGGTTGTTGCGTGACCTTACGCACATTGCTTAACTTCTCTTAGTGTCTGCTTCCCAGTTTGGATAAAGGAGACTGCCATTTAACCACCTGACATTAGAATTAAGAGAGGCAAGATGTGTAGAGCCCTTACACACGGCCTGGAAAGTGTTGGGAATATCAGTGAAGATGGAAAAGTGGGCTGCACAGAGATAAAATTGAGAGGATTTTGTGAATGATTGTGTTTAGAGTAGTGGACGGGGAGAAGTCAAGGATGGCTCTCAGGTTTCAGGTTTGCAACACTAAATGGCAGTGGGGGGGAGGGGGTTGGTAAGGACACAGAGAAGGGCTGGGATAGGAAGAAGGTGGAAAGCTCACTTTGGATATTTTGAATTTGAAGAGGCTTTTTATCCTCCAAGTGGGGATGTCTAGTAGGCGGTATATGAATATGTCTGTGAAGGTCTTAGTTGTAGATAAAAACTTACATTCAGTGAGAAGAAAGGAGTGACTGCTCTCCCTCATCTAGCATATCACCACTAGCCACTTTAATGATTTATGGTGCTACAAGTACAGCTGTATTATAAATAACCAGAACTGTTGGATTGTTACAACATAACGTGGTTTTCAACTGTAAAGAAATTAAAATTAGATAAACTTTATTTTGTTCATTGTCACTCTATCTGCCCCAAATTTTCACAAGTACAAAACAAAACACGATTAACTACTGTCATGGAAGGACTTGAAAAAGTTATTCAAAAATTACCTCCAAAAAATTCCAGAAGGAAGTTTCTTCTCCTTTTGAATGAACAAGTAATAAATTCACTTTCTACAGAAGTTGGTGGGAGTATATATTCACAGACCTACTTTGGAGGGAAAAACAAAAACAAAACTAACATCTTGCAAAGCTATATATGCACATCCTCAATGACTCAGTGGTTTCCCTGGTAGGTATATTAGAGAAAAACTCATGTAGATGTGAACCAGGAGCAGGTGCATGAATGTTCAAACAGCATTGTTTATAAAAGCTTCAAACTGTAAACAACTTGAATATTTATCAGCAAGAAACTAGAATTATTATTATCATTGTATTATTAATATATCATTGCATTAGCAAAAGTAAATCTCAAAGACAAAGTAGAGTGAATGAAACAATTTTCACTGGAATACATCAGGTATAACACCACTGATATAAATTCCCCCTGTATACAGAACTAAAAGATATATTGTTTAGAGATACATATATTTAGCAAGGAAAACAACAAAATGCGAACTATCATAAACAACAAAATTCACAGCAGGGGTTCCCCTTATAGTGGAAAAAGAGGGCTGTAATTGTTGCGTGGCCCACTGAGGCTTCAGATGCATTAGAAATGCCCCATTTCTGAAGCTGGTGATGGGTCCATGGGTGCTTGTTATAATTTATCATGCATTATGTAATTTACAAAATAGGTTCTTAATTCATCTCCCATCATTCTAAGAATACGACCTCAAGATTTCATAAATCACTTTTCAACTGGGGAATATGCTTGGAGAAGACAAATAACTGGTTGAAGAAGTATCATTTAATGACAGGGTTTTATAATTCCAAAGTTTACAATATTTCCACTATATACTTAGTGCCTCTGAATGTCCAATTTTAGGAAATCTGAAATTTTAAATTTCAGAAAACCTCTGAAATTAGAATGTATGTAGAGGTGATAATATTTAAGATTTTTTTTTTAATTAAGAAAACAAAAATGGAGAAAATAAAAAAAAAAACAACAACTGTTTTTACAAGGACATTTAAAAGTAAAATGGGTTTAAATGATCATCTGGCCAATGGAAGCCCGTGAGAAGTGATGTATTTTTCACAAGGCCAATAGCCAAGGCCACACAGCTCACTAGCGGCACAAAGTAGACTATCTCAGGCTAGGACTTTTTAATATGCAAAAATAGACGAAATGCTTTAATAATAATAATACTTTTTTTTTTTTTTCCTATTTCATAATTTTGTCTGCCTGGGTGGTGGCAAGGGAACAGGGAGGGGAATCTGAAAACTATAACGAGCACTGAACACTTTTCTTCTTCACCTATTTCTAAAACAAAGGGAAATTTACAGATTAACCTGCTCACACTAACAGGCCCTAAATATCCTGTTTATCCCAGGTTTTACTACAATGGGTCTTTCATAATTTGCAAGAGGTATGCGGAAATCGTAAAGAGTTATGCCGGTCTGTTAAGGAGGAATGTTTTTTCTTCGACAGATAAGGATCAGGTTAGTGTTTGTGGTGCCAGAAATAAGATACAATTTCACTTCAACACTTGAGCTCTGTTGATCTACCTATCCTCATTACATGTAGCCATTTATAGCTGTTGAGGTCAGCGAACTGATCTGCCGCAATTACTTTCCTACCATCTTAAAAATGCGATCGTTCCCAGGCAGTGGGCATGACATTCACAGCACCGCGAATGAACTGGTCCCGTGAACAGCAACAGAAATGTACCTGCTGGCACAATGCTGTATATTTTTAAAAGGAAATAAGGCAATTATAAGACATCTTTTTTAAAGTCAGGCATTTTCAGTAAATGGTATTTGACCTAAGGTGAAAACCCTATATTTAATTGGAGTATGGAAATTCTTCATTTTTTCCCCTTTTCCCTGCTTATATTTATTTTTTCATAGAGTTCATGGCAAAAATGTTGTATTCCAAGCAGCAGAACACATTTCCCTTTGACCTCCTTCTTTTCTTGCTGTTAACTTTAATAACAATTATTCCAAGTTTTGAAAAGGCCCATGTTTGGTCCTTGGCCAACACTGACATTTATTTTGGGAAATAAAAAAAGAATGTTCAGTTTATGCATCTGCGTAACTTTAATATTTATTTTGTTGAGACTTTTTCAAGGAAGAAACTTTTCTTAAGACATCACTTCTTACGGATACCCTTCAAATTATGTAAGCTTAATTTCTCCAAATCCTATATGCACAACTGGATTTTCCGATAAGGGCTTTAATAGTAAGTCAGAATCCTGTCCGTGTAATAAGATAGAAGTTCTTGGATTGCATGCCGTTCAACAATCTCGCTAAACAGATCTGAAACCTGAAGCCTAGGGCAGGTATGAACTTTGGCAAAGATAGACCACACCTGTTCCAGCTTCTAGTAAAATAAATCACAGTTGTAGAAAGAGCTGGCCATTAGCAGTAAGAGAATACCCTTCCGTGCACTTTCCACGATTCAAAGTGAAAATCAAAACACCAGCTTCCTTCCATCTGCATGTCTTCACTCGTGTGCAAGTTCTTTGCTTTCATGAAAGCTATTTCTTGAATATGACACATAATTATCCTCATCCTACCGTCTTACGGTCTTTACACTAGCAACTAAAAACCTCTAAAATACTTCGGTAATAGTCACAGTGCTTAGATCCCCTGAAACTGAATGTTTTACGAATATAAAGTACTATGTTGTTATTTGAGACTTGGCCAACGTAAATCCCTCACTCAGCCCTTCAGTGTGCCTGATGACAAACTGGAGAACACCAGGACAGAATGAGAAATAGACAAGGATTTTTTTATTTCGGGAATGCCACCTATCGTATTTCATGGTGATCACCAGTGAGGTTCCACAGCCTGTTTTCCCTTTGACGTTTCTTTACGGGGGGATGGTGATGGAGGCCAGAAATAATTCATGAACCATAGAGCAGTTAATTTCACTCAAACATCACTTAGGCTAAGACATTAAACAGAATCTTTCTCAAAGTAAACCACATTTTCCCATTCCAAGGAGCAATTTCATTAAAAAGAGACCAAATCGTTAGCCTAAACCAATCTATCACAGTAACCGCTCAGGAGCTATGCCTCAAACACATCAAAGTTCATAAAGGCATATTATAAAATGAAATTGTAAGAAAAATTGCATGGCTCTTTCATTATATTCATGATTGAGCATTTACATGATTGCTATATGAATTATTCTTTTTACTATGTCTGCTATTATAGCTGATACAGTAAAAAATCTATATATTTATATAATTCCACCACATCACACACCCAGGCATTAAATCATACAAAAATGAATGTCAAATGCTAATGTCATCAATAGGAAAAAGGCTAGAATGTGAATAAATTATATTTAATTTTAAAAAGACACTTGTACCTACAGACAGTGATTAATAGGTATAAGTGAAAGAAAATGTATGGACAAGTAGGCTAATTTTTTGAAAGTTTCCTCGTACAATTTGCTTTTACCCCTTTCCATCCCTCATTCTATTGGACAATCTTATCTCACTAAATAGAAAATTTAATATTCAACAAAATCTAGGTACTTTGCTTTGCTATAGTTCATTATTTCTTATGTCTTAACTATAGTAAGTCATTATAAACTTTACCACAATGATTAAAACCATTCTAGTTGAGTTACCTAAGCATTATGGTTGATCATCAGAGCAGAGAAATTTCTTGAGGTTCATTGCCTAAGAGAAGGTACCTTGCCCTGTTGATGTCTCCCTGGAATTCTTATTTCAAGTATTTAGTCCCAGGAACTTTACTGTTGGCATAATTTTCTTCTTTTGAAACAAATTGGCTCACCCCCAACTCTGCAGCTCTTTATACAGCTTGTTTGAAAGGCTGAATGAGAGTCAGAATGTCCATATATTTATTGGCAAAATGACAATAACCTATTACCTTTTCTGTAGCACTTTCATTTTCTATAAGGAATTCAGTGTGATTTTGTTTGTCTTTTCAATTTATTTTATAAGATCCACTCAAAGAAAAAAAAAATGAATAGAATTTAAAATTTTCAAACACTCCCCCAAAACACTGGATCTTTAAATATTTTACATTTTTACCAGGTATAGGTAAAATTACTATCTTACTCATGAGTCACTCAGTTGAGCAATCCAGATTGCTGGTCCCATGTAAACCACAGGCCCTTCTGTTATACTTCCCGGTGACCTAAGTTTTTAAGGAAATAATTGAAGACATATGAGTTTGCTTTTGCCTGTATTTACCTAAACGGTACTAAATTTTTTTTGAAAGAATTAAATAGGCGTTATGTATGGCAGTGGTGGACACACAGCAGTGAAAGAGTCTTGGCCTCTGACCTCAACTTATACTGACTTTGGGGGAAAGAAGGAATTTAACCAGTAATTGCAATAAAGTGTGAGTGTTTTAATAGTGAAAGTGCAGAGTATTCCAGGAAGACATATGAAGAGAGGAATCTAATTTAGTCTAAAGGCATTTGGAAGGGGCACTAAAAGGAATTATTTTACTAGGTATAATCTGAAGGGTAGGAATAGATGGTAACCAGGCAAATAGGGGAAGGAGTAAGAGAAATAATTTTGTAGTCAGAGGAGACAGTGTGGAGAAGCCCGGGCTAAAGAGAGCCTGGAAAATCTCATAGAACTAAAGAAGTCCAGAGTTTCTAGACAGCAACCTAAAAAAAGGCATGTGAGATGCTACAGTAGAAGGGTTTTGTAAATTATGGTAAATGTAGCAGGAAGCCACTGAAGGAAAGGTGAAGTGATCAATATGTGTCTTACCAGGACCATTGTGCTTGTCATGTAGATCAAATAGCTAAATGACCAAGCACTATGATCATTCACCCTTGTAAGGATAAAAGTACCTGCTTCCAGTTCATTTTAATATATTTACTTATTTATAAATTTTATGGCTGTACTTTGTGGCCCAGTATCTCAAGATCTAGTGGGCTTTTAAGCTGAAGTCCATTAGTGCCGATAATAATAATAGATCATTTCACATTTTATATGATTTGTGAAATTTGATTAGATCATCATTGTCATTTTTATCTGGTAATGCAGCGGGGCAAAAGCTAGATTTAGAATTGTGTGCTTTGATATTTTCTTATTGTTTGCTTATGATATGTCTACTAACTTCAACTCAAATTTTTATTTTAGGAACATTTTAAAATCTAACTTTCCATTTGTTTGAAGATTAAAACTTTGTGATAAAAATTATAAATCAGGTAACCAGACACACAATGTAGCATACTGAAAGTGAGTTAATGAGTTTAGGGGCCACTATAAACTATTTCTTGTAGAATTCCCAGGTTTTCTCAAGATACCTTTACTTCCCAATGTAACATCCTAATAAATGACTTGAAGATTGATTATGAGTACCTGTATCAATTCCAGATGCTAAATAATTGTAAAGCTGTATTTCTTATTTTTTCAAATAAAAATGATAAATTTAAAAAAGTTATAAGGGGTGCCTGGATGACTCAGTCAGTTAAGAGTCTGAATCTTGATCTCAGCTCAGGTCATGACCTCAGGGTCCTGAATTCAAACCCTGTGTTGGGCTCCATGCTGGGCATGAAGCCCACTAAAAAGAAAAAGAAAAATATATATATAATATATCTTCTGCAGGTGCAGTAAATCATCTTGGGTACTGAAGAGTGCATGGTTGCCACTTTAAAGATAATTGGTGTAGAGAATTTAATTGGCAAGAAGCAATATCAGAGGTAAGGAGTCAAACAGAAAGCCACGTCTAGCCACAAAAAATGTGGGGTATTGAATATTTCAGTGATGGCAGATGGAACGAAGAAGAATAGAGATGTTTGCAAGGTGGAACGGGTAGGAAAAGCTTGACATCTTTTGGAAAGCTAATTAATCCTTAGACGCATTCAGTTTTCTTGACTTCAGGATTTTGTTACTTCTAAGCACACATTTTTGAAAGGATGTGCCTCAACCAACGATAACATGTTTACCAGAAGTGATATAAATGCAAATTTGTGCGTCCTACTTCAGCTTCATCAATGTAGACATGTTTAGGGCATTGTACAGGAGGATGAATTTTAAGCAAATATCCCAGGTGAACCTGATACACAGTTGGAGTTATTGATCTAAACAGAACGTGAAGTAAACTTCTATTTTAGGGCCAATGTGGACTCACATTGTATTTGAGAACTACCCATCTACCATATGTTTTCTAGAATAAAACTTGTTTCATCAAGTTATTAGCTAGTTGTTTTGCCTGCCAGTTCCCTTAAATTGAAGTCCTTCTCCTTCAAACGCCAGACAACTTGGGGAAGATTTGTCTTATATAAAGCCTTTCAATAATCAAGTAACTTACAAAAAGGAGGCATAGACTTAGGAGTTAGCTATTATTATCATTATTATTACTATTATTATTATTTGATGATACTTGTTACTGGGTAAAATGTTGGGTAAGGCAGGATTACCTTACTAACCACCCACTGATGTGTCACTAATGAAAATGAAATATTAACAGTATTGTTTAATAGAACGTGTTCAGTGCAGCTACAACTCTGTATATTACAATTAAAAACCATCATTATTTGGACATATTTACATGTAGTTTTTTTTTCCTGATAATGGGGATTTCATTTTTATCCAGCCCCGCGTGGTTTGAGGTTTCTAACTTATCCCAAAGATTAGATATGCCCCAAATTTAAAAATATAATGAAATAAAAATTGAGCTACAATTTTTGACTCTTCTTGGCACACTTGAATCTACAGGGACAAACTTCGGTAATAAATCCATTTGCACTTGAATTTATCCACTTGCTCCATATTTAACAAGTTGAAGGTAGTAAATCCTGTGTGCAATGTGGTGGCTTTCCGGAGAAGGTGAAAAGAGCTTAGTAGTACTTGAAAGTGTTGAGTGCAGCTCAACTTCACTTGATTTTTTTTTTTTTTTTTTTTTTTTTTGGAGAGCAGTTTGAATAGTTATGGAATTAATCGTAAACTATGTAGTTGCAAATGCTCAAAACGCAAGCCCACTGGAGGTCCTTTGCAAATTCGGAGCTAAATCTCTGAAGCTTTTAGCTCAGTTTTACTCGGAGAACAGTATCTGAGGACACGAATGCCATTTTCTCAGGTTGGCCTCTCAAACCCATTCTTGATGGGATTAAAGAGGTCACAGTGAAAGGGAGGACTTCAGAGTAATTGCCGCCTGGGCTGGACACTTTCAGTACCACTTACTGGCCCGTTAAACTTTGTCCAAGTTAACTTATGCTCTCTGTGCCTTAGTGTCTCAACTTCAAAGATGGCTGTTGTGATTATTATATTCTTATTGTTTTTACCAGAACCATTAGTAGATTAAGTCCGACTCAAGTTAGGGTTGTCAAATCTTGTGCAAATGCTCCAGGAAGCAGAAAGGGGTAGCGAAGGATGGTGGGGGATGGAGAAGGCAGATTTTCTCTTCCAGAAGGCTCCCTTCTGGAAAGAGACGTATGCTGCTGGGCCAGAGTCTGCCCTGGGGCAGCACAAAAAGAACACAAAATGTGTTATTTGTCTGGAGAATATAAGGGAGGAAGAGAAGAGAAAGGAAGGAAACAGAAAAGGGACATGTACACAAGATAAATTGAGTCAGGGTAGGGTATTTTGAAGCAAGTTTTCCAGGTAAGACCATCTGTCAAATTCTGGCACTGACTGGTTTCATGTAAGATGTATTGCTCCTGAGGCTCTGGCTACCGACCTATTCCTTTGAAATGGTAGTGGATGTTTCTCGGCTCTGCTCTCATTAGTCTTTAGCCAAGTTTGGTTGTTGAATCAATCCCTCTACTTCTAAACCTATTTACATGCTCATTTTTCCTCACTTGCATCCTAGTTCAGACAAAAGTTTTTTTCTGATAATCCTCTTATCTCCTGTATCTTATTTCTTCTTTATAGACTTATTCCACTCAGCCTACAACTATACTTTTGTGTTTCTATTTTTTATTTAAAGTTTTTTTTTCAATTTTTTAAAAATGTTTATTTATTTTTGAGAGAGAGAGAGAGACAGAGCGCAAGCTCGGGCGGGGGGTGGCAGAGAGACAGAGGGAGACACAGAATCCGAGACAGGCTCTAGGCTCTGAGCTGTCGGCACAGAGCTGGGCGCGGGGCTGGAACCTGTGAGCTGTGAGATCATGACCTGAGCCGAAGTCTGACGCTTAACCGACTGAGCCACCCAGGCGCCCCTTATTTAAAGTTTTTATTTAAATTCCAGTTAGTTACCATATAGTGTAATACTAGTTTAAGGTGTACGATATAGTGATTCAAAACTTCCATACACACCCAGTGCTCATCACAAGTGCAATCCTTAACCCCCATTACCTATTCATCCATCCCCCCCACCCCCCACTCTGGTAACCATCCATTTGTTCTCTGTAGTTAAGTCTATTTCTTTGATTGCCTCTCTCTGTCTCTTTTTGTCCCTTTGTTCATTTTGCTTCTTAAATTCCACTTATGAGTGCAATCATACGGTATTTGTCTTTCTCCGACTAACTTATTTCATTTAGCATAATACTTTCTAGCTCCATTTGTGTCATTGCAAATGCCAAGATTTAATTATTTTTATGGCTGACTAATATTCCATTGCATATATATACCACATCAATTCTATTCATCTATTTATCTACTCATCTATTTATCAATCGATGGACACTTGGGCTGTTTCCATAATTTGGCTATTGTAGATAATGTTGCTATAAACATCAGAGTGCAAGTATCCCTTCGAATTAGTATTTTTGTATTCTTTGGGTAAATACCCAATAGTACGATCGCTGGATCATAGGGTAGTTCTATTTTTGACTTTTTGAGGATCTTCCATACTGTTTTTCACAGTGGCTGCACTAATTTGCATTCCCACCAACAGTGCAAGAGGGTTCCTCTTTCTCCACATCCTTGCCAACCCCTGTTGTTTCTTGTGTTGTTAATTTTAGCCATTCTGACAGGTGTGAGGTGGTTTCTCATTGTAGTTTTGATTTGCATTTCCCTGATGATAGGTGATGTCGAGCATCTTTTTCTGTGTCTGTTGTCCATCTGTATGTCTTCTTTGGAAAAATGTCTATTCAGGTCGTCTGCCCATTTTTTAAGTGGATTATTCATTTTTGGGGTATTGAGTTTTAGAAGTTGTTTACAGATTTTGGATACTAACCCTTTCTCAGCTATGTCATTTGCAAAGATCTTCCCTCATACTGTCGGTTGCTTTTTAGTTTTGTTGATTGTTTCCTTCACTGTGCAGAAGTTTTTTACTTTGATGTAGACCTAGTAGTTTATTTTTGCTTTTCTTTCCCATGCATCAGGAGACATATCTAGAAAGAAGTTGCTGGCCAATGTCAAAGAAGTGATTACTTATATTGCCTTCTAGGATTTTTATGGTTTCAGGTCTCAATTGTAGATCTTTTATCTATTTTGTATTTATTTTTGTATTTTGTATAAATATTTTGTATTTATTTTTGTGTATGGTGTAAGAAAGTGGTCCAGTTTCATTCTTCTGCATGTTGTTTTCCCCAACACCATTTGTTGAAGAAACGGTTCCCCCCCCCCCCATTGGATATTCTTTCCTGCTTTGTTGAAGAATAATTGGCCATATAGATGAGGGTTCATTTCTGGGTTTTCAATTCTGTTCTATCGATCTAGGTCTCTATTTTTGTGCCAGTAGCATATTGTCTTGACTACAGCTTTGTGATATAACTTGAAGTTCAAAATCATGATGCCTCCAGCTTTGTTTTTCTTTTTCCAGGTTGCTTTGGATATTTGGGGGTCTTTTGTGGCTGTATACAAATTTTAGGATTGTTTGCTCTAGCTCTGTGAAAAATGCTGGCGGTATTTTGATAGGGATTGCGTTAAATGTATAGATTGCTTTGGGTAGCACATTTTAACAATATTTGTTCTTCTAATCCATGATGAGCATGGAATGTGTTTCCATTTCGTTGTGTCATCTTCAATTCCTTTCATCAGTGTTTTATCGTTTTCAGAGTACAGATCTTTTACCTCATTGGCTAGTTTATTCTTACGTATTTTATGGTTTTTGGTGTAATTGTAAATGGGATTGATTTCTGAATTTCTCTTTCCGCTGCTTCATTATTGGTGTGTAGAAATGTAACAGATTTCTGTATGTTGATTTTGTATCCTGAGACTTTACTGAATTCATGTATCAGTTCCAGCAGTGTTTTGGTGGAGTCTTTGGGTTTTCTATACAGAGTATCATGTATCTGTGAATAGTGAAAGTTTTACTTCTTCCTTGCCAGTTTGGATGCCTTTTGTGCTTCTATTTTTTTAAAACAAAAAATTTTATTCTCTTTGTCTTTTCAAACTAATGCTTCATCCATTTCTTTCCTTTCTCAAAATGCACAACCACAGCAACAGTTCTGAAGCCTCCAGCCCAGGCTCCTGCTCCACTTCTCACCTTTCTACTCCTGGGTCCCCTGCTTTCTGACTTTGCCACCACCATCTGTTGACAGGACCTTCTCCTTGCCAAATCCCAGGTTCTTTTCTCATATCTCATCCCATATGACTTCGGTAAAACTTTTGACCCTGCTGGTCACCTTCTTGAGGCCTCCTCTCCTTTTGGGTTAACACACTGGTTTAACCACTTGTTCTCTTTCTACTTCTCTACTTCCTTTTCTCTCCCTGATTTCTTTCACCGGCTTCTACACCTTTATTACTTGTCTTTCTTCAGCACCCCATCCTCTGTCCTCAAAGCATTATTTCAAGTTACTGTTGTAGACTTCTTCATCTATCCTAATGTTTCATTGTCTATCCCCAGTCCACACATACCAGCTTATGACCACTTGTCTTTCTCTGTTCCCTTCTTCCATCACCACCTGGGCTACAGTTACAATTAAAATTACCTTATAGTCTTCAGCAATCCTAAGTGTATCATAAGATTTCATCCTCACCCCTCTCTACCTTTAATTATGCTTTCCTCCTGCCTGAAAGTCCCACCCTTTGCCTATCTGCTTGGCGAACTCTTATTTACACTTTAAAGTAGACTTCTCTGGGGTTTTTAGTAGGAGGGTCTTTTCCCTCACACTAAAGAGAGGAATGTAATATCTTTCTTCCCTGTGTTTCCACATCTTCATTCTTTTGCTACCTGTATAGCACTCATTATATTGAATTATGATTGATTACAAAAGCGTATTTTCTTATGCTATGATTTTAGTTCCCTATGGTAAGGGCTATGTTGTGTTCATCTTTTCATTCCTAGGAACTAAAATAGTGTCCTAACATATGATGGTTTTATCAGAACATGTATTGGAAACAAGAAAAGCATTAGCTTTTGTAAAGTATGACTCTTAGAGACAGGAGAAATAATATAAATGCAATTTTCTGTGTCAGTTTACTTTGGATGGATTTAATTCAATTCCACAAACATTGGCTGTGTAGTACCATTTAATTAGTAACATGTCATTTATGTTAGCTTTAAAAATAGAAATTCAAGGAGGAAAAATGAAATTTGCTTCAGGAAAGATGAATATATTGTAAACATCTAAATTAAATTTAAGGTTATTTCTATACTTCAAAGCCCATTAAATTACAAATTTTATTATATATTAGATTACATTTAGCTCATTAGACTTTAATCTGACACTTTAATAAGTATCTAGGTATTGTAATCACTTATAACTTCATGAATATCTTGTCTTTCAATACAGTACGACAGAAGCTGTTATCTATATGTTGTGCTGTGTGTGGTGTGTGTGTGTGTGTGTGTGTAGTCTAAGTTTTTCTACCACTCACTCATTGATGAAGATACCATCTGGTTTACATTCCCATTACTGAAATGATTGAAATTGCTCTTCTTTTAATTAAACAAATATATACAAAAAGGGGCACAAATAATAAGGGTCCAGCCTGATGAAATATCATAAAATAAACACACCTACGTAACCTGCACTTAGGTTATGAAATAGGACCTCACTGGCACCACAGAAACCACTCTTATGACTCTTTTTAACCACTAATGTCTTTCTGTTCCCTAAAGAGAATCACTGTCATGACATCTCATACCTTAGGCTAGTTTTGAAACTTACATAATTTAAACCTTCCGGGGTGAAAATCATGGAGAGGTACCGGCTAAATACCCCTTCACAAAGGACTCTTCGCCAGCTGCCAGGAATGTGGTTAGCTGACAGCCTCTGGTTGTGAGCTTCCGCATGGTCTGCCTCAGCTTTTGAGCCAAAGCCACACTATTTTTGGCTATCCTCAGTCAACTGCCGAGTCTGGTGGCTACAACTTAAAGACACGCTTTTCTTAGAGTATCCCTAAGGCAACTGTTGAACAAGATGGTGGCACAAGGGCCCTCAATAGATTGTAATAATAGCCAATCTGCTCCAGAACTCCCATTGGCCTGGCAGAAACTGTCATACATGCATCCTGGTCTGACAACTCCCTTTGTTCGTTTTGCTTCCCATCTTTCCTTTTTCCAGATATTATCCCCAATAAACCTTTTGACACAGAATCTATTTTTTTTCTGTCTTTCTTATTTTGTTTGGTAATTATATTAGTGATTTTTACACTCCTGATAAGGGACATTTGGATTATGACAAATAAATACACTATGAACATATGTACATGATTTTTGTGGACATATGTTTTCAGTGCTTGGGGAAATTTTATACTTATGAATAGAATTATTGAAATGTAATAATTCCTTCAAATCCTTACTAATATTTTATATTGTCAGTTGTTTAAATTTTGTTTCTAGAGGATAGGAAGGGATATTTCATGGTGGTTTTAATTTGTATTTCCTTACTGACCAGTAATGGTTAGCACTTTTTAATATGTTTATTTTCCACTTTTCTATTTGGTATGTAGTTTGTCCATTTTTATTATATTGTTTGTATCTTAATTTTTAAGTTGAAGAAGTTATTTATGTTTTCCGGACACAAGTCCTTTGTCAAATATGTATGTTGTAAATATTTTCACCAGTATACTTTCTTATTAATTTTTTGATTTTTTTAATATGCAGATATTTAAGTTTTGATAAAGCCTCATTTATCATTTTTTCCTTTATTGTTAGTATTTTTGTGTGTTCTGTCTAAGATAACCTTGTCAACCAAGGAATGAAGATATTCTTCTAAGTTTTCTTCTAGAAGCTTTGTAGTTTTAAGTGTTATGTTTAGACATATCATCTATTTCAAATTAATGTTTTATGCATTGAATAAGGTAGAAATCAAACATCAGTTGAAAAAATTGAGGGGTGCCTGGGTGGCTCAGTCGGTTGAATGTCTCACGACTCTTGATTTCGGCTCAGGTCATGAGCTCACAGTTGTGAGAAAGAGTCCCACGTCAGTCTCCATGCTGAGCGTGGAGCCTGCTTGGGATTCTCTCTCACTCCCCCTTCCACTCCCCGACTCACTCTCTTGCTCTTTCTTACATGCACAAAAAATAAATAAATACACTATTTTGTGATTTTCTGAATTTGTCCTTGAAGTGTGGAATCAAAACCATGCCTAACTTTTTGTAAGGAGTAAAATTGAGTTAAAAGATGGAGAGAGCATCTGATAGATTAATTCTTGTTATTATTTATACATCTCCAAAGAGGAAGACATACACAATGACATTACAGACTCACTCACATATGCACACACTGAAAAAAGTAAAAGTAAGTTAATGGGCTACAAGGCAAAATGGAGGCTGGTCTCAAGTAAGCTGACTAAAGAAATGAGTACAATGTTGAGAGCTCAAGGGGGCATGGAAAATGCAAGGAGAGAGCGTAACAGCCTATGCCAGTTCAATCAGGGGTTCAAAGAAACTGAGAGAAAAGATGAAGAGAAAAGAACATTGACAATATCAGTCTTTAAGATAGAATATTGAGTTTCAAAGATCTTCTTAATTTTCAAGCTTAAAATATAATATAAAGCTTCCCAGTGAGTAAAATATCCACATTTTGGGGCTCAGAGATGCATGACAGTCTAAAAGGGGAGGAGTCATTTGGATTTAAAGATTTAAAGATGAATACAAAAAATCGGGACCTCTTCATTTTGGAATTGTGCTTTTAAGAATTTCTAACTTTTCACATAAGAGTAGTTTATTTATTTTCAGATTAAAGCATTAAAAAGTCTTAGGGTCTATCCTCTCACCTTTCCACTCAAGAATGTCCTTTTACAGATCAAAGAAAGAATAATGCATCTCCTGCCTTTGATGAAAAACATGCTATTGCTTTGTCATCACATAGACAAAGAACATGAGATCAAAATAATTGGGAGCAAATCCCTCTGGACAACTGCCATTTCAAACCTGATGCACTCTGGCTTTGATGAGAGAGAAGGAGAGATAGTAAATATTTGTGTGAAGTATCATCCTGATTAATTGTGGTCCCTAAAGTTTTCCAGATTTAGAGCTGTCTTTTAAATAAACAGTGATTGAGGATTTTGAGGCAAGAATTGGCAAAATTAGTTTTTATATTTCTCATATATGAAATGAAAATATTTCAAATCTTCAGGAGAAATCGTGCATATAATTTTCCTCCCCAAATGGAAAAAGAATACTTTTTGATCATGCTCTATGCAAATTTATTTTATCTTTATAAATCTTAGAAAGTCAATTGCAGTCAAATCAGTTCTTTTCGATGGAACATTGCCCCATGGTTCAAAGCAAGAATATACCATAATGGTAAAGTTAGTTATACAGCAGAATAGCATATGGGTCCCTGGCTTCAAACTTTTTATTTTCTTTGGCTTCTGTAACAAAGTTGAAGAAAAATAAAATAAAATAAAATAAAATAAAATAAAATAAAATAAAATAAAAGCTGTTGAAGTGATGGAGCTCACTCATTAGCAACCTTCACCTTTTAATTCAATTCTCTTTAAAGTAAATTTTTATTTTTTATTTTTTTTATTTTTTTGTAGCTTGAACTTCAGAGACCAGAAAGGACATGCTGGAATATAGTGTTGGGGGTACAACAATGAAGGTAGCCTCTTAAAGCGATTTTTTGGGGGGAGTTTACATTTGAGGGAAAGTCACTTTATTTCTTACATGTAGGAGATCACGTTGAACTTTGTTATTTTTTTCTCCTTTTTCTACAAGGAGATAACATTGAAAAAAAATGACTAATTCTGTATTTTGAAAATATAAAATTGTACCCTGAGAAGAAAAGAAGACATCAGTACAAAGATGCAGGGACTTAGGAGCAAGCAATTAGCAAGACAATATGATGAGATGGAATAATTAGAGTAAGCTGGTAATTAAAGGCCACTGAGGTTTGAAAGGGGAGAGAACAGGCTGGTAATCTGGGTTAACCTCTGCGGCCACCCTGTGCAGTAAAGGAAGGAAGGGCTTACATCAGAGCTGAAAGTCACATTTACTGGTCCTAAGAAAACATTCATGTAAACAGTGTTTGGAACCTGGCCCTTCATAAGTTATATGTGCTGAAGTCAAATGCTTTGTTACAATCTAGTTTCAGTTAAGTATTGAGTGAAAGCTTTTGGCATTAATCACAAAATTACGAAGGCAAAATACATTCCTTAAGATTTATTTCTAGTGTGTATTTTTTTATTTTATTCATTTTTTTACATTTTATTTATTTTTGAGAGACAGAGACACAGCACGAGTAGAGCAGAGGCAGAGAGAGAAGGAAACACAGAATCCGAAGCAGACTCCAGGCTCTGAACAGTCAGCACAGAGCCCAACATGGGGCTCAAACCCACGAGCCATGAGATCATGACCTGAGCCGAAGTCGGACTCTCAACCGACTGAGCCACCCAGGCACCCCTCTAGTTTGTATCTTTACTCACATTTGAATGCAAGGATCACTTATATTTAGTGGTAAAAATCACTAATATTTACCATAGTTAGTTTAGAGACTATTAAGCATAAACATAGTGCTACTCTCTCAATTTATTCATACTTATATTAAACCTAACTGGTCCACAGGGCACCTTGACATTGAGTATTCCATTCATCTGCAGGTTGTCCGTTTGTAAGACTAGAGCTTTGAGGAGAAAGCACCAGACAAATGTTGGCATGTCACAGGAGGAAGTTGTGATGTGTTCAGAGAGGCTAACAAAGCAAGCTTGAACTGCTTATGATACGAGCCAGCTAATTTATTGTCAGTGGTATTTACTTGTGCAACAAATGTGTACTGAGTGCATTTAATATGTCGGGAAGTGGCCAAGACTCTGGAGGTAGGGTAGTGACTGAAGCGACAAAGCTCTCTGCCCTCAGGAAGCTCCCTTTCTACATATTAAATAATGGTTTCAAACTTAATTCTGAACTCCTGGGAAGAAGGAGATCAAGCAGAACTGGAGGAGTTAGGCACTGTTTAGGGAGAGAAAGGAAACGGCATTATTAGACAAGGAACTCCAGAAAGAACAATAGATGAGGTAGTGAAGAAACGGTGCAGTTGGGCATGAGTGAGTCATAGAGTCACGCGGGAAAGGGAGGCTGATTGGGAAGTGCCTGGGAAATCTAGCCAATAACTATAGCTCCAATGCAAAATAAACCAAAGTGCAGTTTTGGCCTTCACTTCACACAATTACAGAACACTAGAATTAATGCTGCCTTTTAGAAAACTGCGTAGAATATATTAATGTTAATTGATGTATTAATATTAAACATGAACATATTTTAAATATGAAGTAGGCATATCCGATCATTAAGTAAATATATACATTTATAAGAAATTTCACATAAGCTTACAGGATCATTTTAATACGAATTAGAAAAGAACATTGATTTGTCTTACTCAAAAAGTAAAAGTTAACATCTAAAGTGTGGATAATTTCAATAAACATGAAAAATTTTATTTTTTTAGCGTGTATCTTTAAAAAACATTCCTTCAGGGCACCTGGGTGGCTCAGTCAGTTAGTTCAGCAGCTGCCTTCGGCTCAGGTCATGATCTCGCGGTCTGTGGGTTCGAGCCCCGCATCAGGCTCTGCGCTGACAGCTCAGAGCCTGGAGCCTGCTTCGGAATTCGTATCTCCCTCTCTCTCTCTGCCCCTCCCCTGCTCACACTCTGTCTCTCTCAAAAATAAATAAACATTTAAAAAAATTTAAAAAAATAAAAAAACAAAGTATTTCTGTGCTGTCATGGTTAGTTTTATGTAAATTTTCCAGCTCAGAAAAGTACTTTAAAAAGTAAAAAGTGTTTTTTTACCTTACAGTGTGGTCAGGTGAATAGAGAAAAGATAGTAATAAGGCAAGTCTAAATAGCTTACTTTTTATGCTTTAAATAATTTTATCTCTATTTTTTTGATAAGTTTGAGGAGATACCTTGTGAATAGCCATCTCCTCTGCTATGATTTTTGAATAGGAAACACATTTTGTTCTAAGAAAAGTATTACCAGTTTTCTTCTTCTTTAATCGTGTATGGAAGCACATTCTCATGAACAATAAGTATATTGATTTCAAAACCATCCTATTTGTATCCTTGTTTGGAAAATCTTTGAAAAAATAAGAATTATTGTGTAATAAACACTTTGCTTTATCAACAGTCATCTTCTTCTTAAATTTTGGCTGTAGAAGAATACTTTCTTTTTTCTTTCTTTCTTTGTTTTTGTTTTTGTTTTTGACAGAGAGAGAGAGAGCTCAAGCGCTCAAGTGGAGGTTGGGGCAGAGGGAGAGAGAGAATCTTAAGCAGTCTGCACACTCAGCAAAGAGCCTGATGTGGGGCTTAATCCCGTGACCTTGAGGTCATGATCTGAGCCAAAATCAAGACTTGGACATTTAATAGACTGAGCCATCCACTCGCCCCAGTAGAAAAATGCTTCCTCAGCTACTTCACTCTTGCTAAATTTCAAATTTTAAGACAGTTAATGCTGAAGTATGTCTCAGGATTATTATTTTTTTAGATACCAAGTTTTTCTGTAATTAAATACAAATGGTAAATGGGAGTACCCAACATTATCAAGGGAATTGCTACTTGTCTTTCTGAGGTTTAGAATTTCCTGCCAATGGAAATAAAATGTAATTGAAAAAATGTGACTAGGGAAAGAATACCTTTTTAGAAAGTGTTTGAAGACAACAAATCCTGCCATAGCAAGTTAGGTGAATTGGAGAGAAGAAAGGAAGACCAATCAGAAAACAAATCTCGTGGGTAGGATAAATGTGTTTCAAACAAACCTTAGTTGGTGTGGGTGAATTTGAAGTCTGCTGAAAATTCCTTTGGTAAGTGTATATATATGTCCAACAAACCTCTGATCTCTGACTGTTGTTAAATGATTATAAGATTAAGTGCAGAAGAACTCTCAGGTCACAGGTTACTTTTTGTATGTTTTGGTCATTGTGTTTTTGTATTCAGTTATTTAGTTAGTTGTTTAATAATAATTATAAATATGTATAAGGATGATGTATACATAAATATATTTAATCTAGGTAGTTAATATTTTCTGTTCCCGTGGAGCTATATAATTCACTCGCTAGTTTTCACTTACCACATGTCAGATACTGTGCTAAGATGCTGGGTACATGCCAAGCAGATTGATCTTGGTCCATTCATGAGACACAGATAAATACAAATACACAATTGAAGGGGCACCTGGGTGGCTCAGTAGGTTAAGTGTCCAACTTCAGCTCAGGTCATGATCTCATGGTTTGGGAGTCTGAGCCCCACATCAGGCTCTGTGCTGACAGCTCGGAGCCTGGAGCCTGCTTCGGATTCTGCGTCTCCCTCTCTCTCTGCCCCTCCCCAGCTCACACTCTGTCTCTTTCTCTCAAAAATAAACATTACAAAACAAACAAACAAACATGCCATTGACTATGTGTGTGATCATAAATTGTGGTAAGTGTGATAAAAGAAATAACAGGGTGTTATGAAAGAGAATGATCAGAGAGACTTTTTCAGGAGGTAATTATTGAGCTACAATTGAAAGATGCAGTAGGAGCAAATAAGTGAGGAGTAGGGGTGGTGGTAGTGATGGGGAAAGACATTCAATGTGCCAGAAGGTGTTCGTGACTCTAGGATATTAGTTATTTGAGCTGAAAGGAAACCAGACTGGAACATGGTAAGCAAGAGGCATCACAACAGAACTAGAAGAGATGTGCCACCAGATCATGCAGGTTCTTAGGGCTACAGTAAAGATCTGGGATTTAGTAGAAACTATCAAGTGTTTTCAGTAGGGGAGTGATACCCTTCCCTTTGTGATTTCCTTTCCCAAGAAAAGAATGGATTGGTGGATGAAAACATTAGATGTGCAAAGACAATAGAGCCAGCTATTATAATACTAGCTTCTGAAATATTTATTTATTTATTTGTTTGTTTGTTTGTTTGTTTATTTATTATAGTGTGTATTTATTTTTTGAGAGAGAGACAGAGAGAGAGAGACAGAGAGAGAGACATAGTGTGAGCAGGGGAGGGGCAGAGAGAGAGGGAGACACAGAATCTGAAACAGTCTCCAGGCTCTGAGCTGTCAGCACAGAGCCCGATGCAGAGCCCGAAGTCACGAATCATGAGATCATGACCTAAGCTGAAGTCTGACACTTAACCGACTGAGCCACCCGGACGCCCCTGATTCTGAAATATTTAGTAGAAAATTTTAATAAAATTGTCACATACCATTTACAAATAATTTTTTTTTATGAATTGACATGCCTAAAATATCACATTTTCAAATAATTTATTTTTATCTTCCTTAAGACATATAAAGCAAAGCTATCAGTCCAATTTTGATAATTTTAAGAGTTGTTAAAGTTTAACTTAAGTTCCAAGAACTATTCTGAGAAAACTGAATTGTTTTTTGTATCATTATTCCTTTGCATCATCAAAGTAAATGCCCTCTACATGTTTCTCATGTTCATAGCTAATGGTTAAAATACTGGATGTCTGAATAAATTGATCTTTCATGTGTAAATTCAATGTCTTAGAAGAGAATTTACTCAGTTGGAAAACACATTAATTACGATATTTGGCAAATTTCACATGTAAGAGTAGAGGTGAAAATTCAGGGCTTATCTCTGAATTGTGGGCTTGGGCTTTTGTATCTATGTGCATCCTGAATTTTCTCAGTCTTTGGAAACACAGAAAACTCCTGGAAAAGCTGGCAATTACCTTATTATGCTAATTGATAAAGTAAAACTCAATGTGCCGTCCCGAATCTATTTTGAAGATTTATGTTATTTGGATAGTTTATGTGATCATATTGAGCAAGACATTGCTTCTAGTAGTGGTCTTCATGCTTTATTTTTGCTTGGGCATTGCCTAATAGTATTTTGAAAATATATGTCTTCGGGGCACCTGGGAAGCTGTCGGTTAAGCGTCCGACTTCAGCTCAGGTCACCATCTCACGGTCCGTGAGTTCGAGCCCCGCATCGGGCTCTGGGCTGATGGCTCAGAGCCTGGAGCCTGTTTCCGATTCTGTGTCTCCCTCTCTCTCTGCCCCTCACCCGTTCATGCTCTGTCTCTCTCTGTCTCAAAAATAAATAAACGTTAAAAAAAAAAAAAAAAGAAAATATATGTCTTCTTTTGCACGCTTTTAGGTTGACCCCTAAAATTTCTTATTATATTTTAAAAATGCATAGATATGATTTACACTGTATTATAAATATTGAAGTTTTAATATAAATCTGATAAAGCTTTTTTTATAAATGTATCCAATGAAGTCTAAGAATCACAATGATTGATACTCACAAACATCCATCTTAAAAATACTTAGAAAGCTCTTCAGTAACAGCTGGGAAATTTAAATTGGTTCTTTGTTTCCTTGAAGTCATATTACATTACACTTATTAATGGACTTTTGTTTTAATGTAATATAGATTTTTTTTTGTGGCTGAGAGTATTTTATCAATCACCTTATTGTAATTTCCTTGCAACAAAAATTATAGATTTATTTTGAAATTTTAAAAGAATGTACTCCTGGGGCGCCTTGAGTGGCTCAGCCATTTGAGTGTCCAACTCTTGATTTCAACTCAGGTCATGATCTCAGGGTCATGGAATCAAGCCTTGAGCCTGGCTTTGCACTAGTGTGGAGTCTGCTTAAGATTCTCTCTCTTTCCCTCTCTCTCTCTCCCTCCTTCACTCTCCTTCTGCCCCTCTCCCCCACCTTGTGTGCTCTCTCTCTAAAATAAAATAAAATAAAATAAAATAAAATAAAATAAAATAATTGACTTCTTTTGATAAAAAGACTGAAACTCTTAAATGATTGAATTATAATTAGAATTATTAGTAAGTACACATTGCTTTGATTTTTATTAAAAATGAAAGGCAATATTATTGGAAATACCACTCTAAATGAAATTGACTGGAAGAGTTTTATATTGCTTTGATTAAAGTAGACTTTGTTGTCAGCAGTATTGCAAATTTTCTCTTTATTTGATGACCTAGAGATTTTTAGATCTTTGGGGAATGCAACATAGTTAGATGGGTGAGAGGTGTAAACATTCTTTCTGTAGTAAGAGAGAGAGATGGGCAATTTTTTGACAGTGGGTTGGAAAATAGACTCATAGCAAATTAGATCTCAAGTGCATCAGTTTTAGGAAAGTTCATCAGGGGAAGTGAGTGCTCTAAAATTGACTCCTTAACCCCACTCTTTCCCTTGGGAAGTCTCCTGTCTACAGAGCACTGTATTCTTCAGCTGTTGACTAAATTAACCATTTAATTTTCACATTCTCTCTTTTCATTGTGGTTGTTGGTCACCCGGAAATGATTTTCGAAACTGTAATCCTTGTGATGTTCCAGAGGAAAAAAATGCAACTATTTTAAAATGTGGTGGTTTTAACTGAATACTTCTGGTTCACTTTTTAGGGTTTGAAAAAAAATTATTATTTTTTTCATAGATGAGAGTAGAAACACATTTTGGTTCAGTGAAAAACATGAACATTACTAAGCTTCCTATAATTTTGCATGCAGAATTATTTTGCTATTTTTACATTTAATGCTAAAATTATATTTAATGCACTTAATATTTAATGCTAGAATTTTTCATGTAGTATAGAACGGTGTAGCTCTAACTATGGTTCTTGGTTCTCTGTGCAATATTTTTATTCATCACCTTATTTCACTGTCCCACCTCTCTCTTTCATCTCCTATTTCTATTTTCCTATTGATATAAAAACAATAAGAATGGCTACTCACGTTGCAGACATAGTGGAGGTGCCACTTATTTGCTTTCTAAGTTCCTAAATACTTTCAGTGTCTTTAGAAAGGGATTATATTTAAGTATGGCTAGTTTTTCCTATGTGTGTCTTTTTCCAAAGTTTAATCTGATCAAAATACCTCTTGAATCTTTGCAGATTTCCAATATGTTTTTTGAAATATTAAAAAAAAATTGCTCAGTAACTATTACTAGAGGGGGAAATTTGTAGCAAGTCCACCGGCTTTTAAATGTTTATGGGCATAGAAACAACTGATGGTTATGGAATGAGTATTTAGAAGATAAAATATGGAGACTTAAATTCCAACTAATTTAATGAACTGTGAATTTAATTTTCAATTGTTCTTCATATACGACTTATGCTTTATCCTATTCTCCCAACAGCCTTATGAAAAACTCTACTAATAAGCAGAAAGTAAAGGAGATAACAGTGTACATATCTGGCAATCATTTTTACTTCTCTTGGGTTTATTATGTTGCTGGGTAGAATGGAATAGGCTTTATCAAATACAGCATAATATTACTTTTTAAAAAGAAAAATTGCGTTCTTAAATAAGCATTGTGGGCATTCTTGCATATGGTAGTTTTTTGAAATTTAAAGTGAAGTCTTACTTTAGGATATGTGTACATGACTGTAGGTTTATATATGGGGAAAAATTATAATTTCTGTAGAATTCCTAGTAAAAGAGAAGAAAGGCAATTACAAAGGTAGAAGTCAAACTTGAGGTACTTTTATTATTTTCAGAACAGTGCGCCAGTGTGTCTTTTAAGAGTTAAGATATGGGGTGCCTGGGTGGCTCAGTCGGTTAAGTGTCCAACTTCGGCTCAGGTCATGATCTCACGGTTCGTGAGTTTGAGCCCCGCGTCAGGCTCTGGGCTGACAGCTCAGAGCCTGGAGCCCATTTCAGATTCTGTGTCTCCCTCTCTCTCTGCCCCTCCCCTGTTCATGCTCTGTCTCTCTCTGTCTCAAAAATAAATAAACGTTAAAAAAATTAAAAAAAAAAAAGAGTTAGGATATGCGGTTCCAATGTTAATCAACAGTCATCACTCTCACAACCTATTTCCGTATAACTATGAGGAAAATGTAATCGAGTTGACAACATTAAACTCAAGCAAGACAAAGAGAGAGAAATAGCCTAGTAAGAAGCAGCTATCAAGGCAGAAACATTTCTACTGAGGGATTTCCAGGCATTAAAGCCGCTGCACAAATAAATGTGCAGATAAAAGGAGTGAGGTCAGCAGTGATAACAGAGGACAACTTTTACATATTTGATTATTAACTATTCAACAACAACCAGTTTTCACCTTCTTTATCTCATCATTTGAACCAGAAGATGCATTTTATGTCTGTCTCCACTGAGAAAGATACATGTTTATTACTGCACGGAAGGATTTTCACTTTTGCTGTATTTTTAGCTCTGATCACAGCTAATGGCACCATAAACCTGCCGTGACAAATACTAATATAATACCTTTGGTACCATGCTGTCTTGTTTTTCCACCAAGGAAAAAGTCACTGGCGCTAATCACAGCAAAATGTCGAGGTAATCATTCAAGTTGCAGAGATAGAGACGAATGGGCTGCCCACAAGGCATCTTGGTTCCAATCCTGGTTCCTCCTGCCGTCCAGGCATATTTGATGGCTCCTCCTTTCAATCTCAGAGGTATCGTAATTTGGGCAATACGACAGAATCATTCCGCTTATGGGCGTAAAGAGGAATATTACCTGGCCCGATGAAATTCAAAACGTTTAGAAATCATTCTTTCATAGAGTATGGTATATGAGAACCAGTTGAGCAATGAAATTAAGTACTAACTATTCTCTAATTTACTAGCGTGTCCTCTCAATTTAATTTAAAGAAGTGTTGATTTATGTAAAAATGTATACAAACTTTCAATAAATGTTTATTTCAAATCATGTAATAAGACCCCACAGATTATGAAATACTGTAATGGGTAGAGTGGAAAGTCTTCCATTCTTTGTATTCATGAAGTCATACTCAAGAAATTCATTTTGTTCATATTTCTGTGATAGTTCTCCAAGAATGTGCAGATTTACATTTTCTTGTGAGCTAAACAGTTCCAAGCTCAGAAATGATAAACATGTTTATCTCTTAAAAGGGAATTTTCATTATTTATATCTTTTATTCACAACTGCTGTTGATTTGTCTTCCAAAATACTACGTATTTTTTTGTATACTTTAAAGAGTGGGGATTGCATTGGTCTTGCTTACTACTTTATGTTTTTTTATGTAGAACACTGCCTGGCATAGAGGTGCTTAGTGAGTGTTTTTAAAATTTATTTAGTGTCATTAAGTGTTATTTAAATGAAGATTGATAGAAAGTATCATAAGTACTATATTCCCTTTAGCTCTGAGTATATTATATATACGATGTTATAATTACACACACACACACACACTCACGCACACACATTCTCAGGACATTGAACTTTTTGCTTCCAGTATAACACTTTGAGTAAGCCCTAAAGCTTCGGGTAGTATCATCTGGTTTAGAATCCTGGTTGTCTCACTTCCTAGAAGTGTAGCTTTTGGCAAATTAGCCTCTCTAAATCAAGATTTTGCCACCTTTAAAACAGAGTGGTTGGAAGGATTATGTACTGAAATTCACATTAAAAGCTAAGCATTGTGTCTGGCACATTGTAAATTTACAATGATGCCTGTTTTATTATAAATCTTACTTTATCCTCAGATTTTGTTCCAGTGGGAGTATCTCACAGCTTCACTAAGAAATAGCTGAGTTGTTTTTGGTCCTTGTTGCTCTTAATTCTCAAGGGGTGAGCTAAATGTCAAGAGCTTTCCAGAAGTAAATCTGCCATAGAGCAATAAAAATAAAGGACACCAAGTTAAATTTGAATTTCATATAAACGACACTTCTTTTTATTTTTTGTTATAAGTACATTCTGTACTTTTACCTCACTACCCTATCCTAAAGTCTACTCCAAACCTGCCATAGGATTCTTTAGTTGTGGTCTCTATTAAGACTCGAACAAATGATGGGTCAGAATAAGAGAATGGAAGTGGGAAGAGCAGAGTTTAGTCATTTATTTAATCTGATATAGTGATATCTAATATAAAGGTAAGTGAGTTTTTACTTAAGTAACAGGATATGATTATTACAATGATACATTTATTTGAAAGAGCCAATGTATTAGGAAATATAATAATACCTTATACAGTTATTAAGGAAACTTGGAAAAAAAAATAGAAAAGAAATAAAGTTTATTATAACAATATGTTGATAGCCAAAGAATAAATGTATTCTTTTATGTAACTATAGAAAATCTAACTATCTTTATGTGTTCTCGAGACTTAAAGATGTTCTTTAGAAATTAAAGTAGATAAAGACTTTCCTAGATGAACAAAACCTGAGAGCGTTCATCAATTCTAGGCCTGGCTTACAAGAAATGCTAAAGAGTCTTTCAAGTTGAAATGGAAAGATGATAAACAGCAAACATGAAAACATATGAAAGTATAAAGCTCACTAGTAAAGGTAAATATATAGACAAATACAGAATGTTGTAATACTGTAATAGTGGTGGGTAAAACTTTTTAATTAGATATAGAAGTTAAAGATAAAAGTATAAAAATAATTATAAATGATGTTAATAGATAATCCAATAAAAGATGTAATTTGTGGCATTGATAGATAATATCAGTGTGTGTGGCAAGAAGAAAAAGTGTTATTTTTTGTATGCAGTTGAAGTTATCAGCTCAAAATAGATTGTCATAACTACAAGTTTTTAAAATATAAGCCCCATGGTAACCACAAAGGAATTACTTATAGAATGTACACAAATGAAAATGAGAAGGGAATCAAAGCATGCCAGTAAAATAAACAAAACATAAAGGAAAATGGCAAGAGAAGAAAGGAGGAACAAAGAAATTATTGGATCGGTAGAAAACAGCAACACAGCAATAGTAAGTCTATTATTGAAAACTACATAATGAGTAAATGAATTAAGCTCCCCAATAAAAAGGCAGAGTAGCTGAATGAATTAAAAAAAGAAAAAAAAATATCCAATTACATGTTTTCTACAAAAGACTCCATTTAGATATAAGGACAAAATGGACTTTAAGTCAAAATGGTCACAAGAGACAAAGACCAACATTATATAATAATAAAAGTGTCAATTCTAGGAGATAATGATGATTACAAATATATATGTGTATATATTTGATACACATGATAGCACCTAAATATATGAAACAAACATTGACACAACTGAAAGGAGAAATAGACAGCAACATAATATTAGTAGGAGACTTCAATACCTCATTTTCAAGAATGATTAGAAGATCCATACTGAGGATCAATATGGAAACACAGGACTGTCACAAAAAAAGACATACAGGGAACATTACACTCAACAGCAACATGGTTAACATTTGTATCAAGTGCACAGGAAACATTCTGAAGGACGGATCACATGTAAGATCACAAAACAAGTCTTAACAAATTTAAGAAGTCTAAAATCATGCCAACTGACTTTTCTGACCACAATAGAATGAAATCAGAAATCAATCACAGAAGAAAAAGTAGAAAATCTCTATATATGTAAATATGAAACACCACACTCCCAATGGGTCAAAGAAGAAATCACAGAGGAAATTAGAAAATATCTTCAACAAATAAAGGTGAAAATGCAAAATACTAAAACTTATTGAATGTAAGACAAGGAGTGCCAAGAGGGAAGTTCACACGTTAAAAATCATGAAAAGATCTAAAATAAACAATTTTACTGTATGCCTCTGGAAACTGGAAAAAGAAGGACAAATTAAGCCCAAAGTTAATAGAAGGAAGGAAATAATAAAGATCAAGGAAGAGATGAAAAAAATAGAAAATAGAAAAACAGAAAAAAAATCAGCAAAATTAGAGTTTGTTTTTGAGAAGCTCAACAAAATTGAGAAATCTTTAGCTAGACTAACTGAGAAAACAAGTGAGAAGACTAATCTAAAATAAAAAATGAAAGAGGAGACATAACTGATGTCACAGAAGTAATTATAAGAAACGATTATAAATAATTAGAGAACCTAGAGAAAAGGATAAATTCCTAGAAACATACCTATTGAGACTGAATCATAAAAAAACAGAAAATCTGAACAGATGTATAACCAGTTAGGAAATTGAACCTGTAACCAAAATGTCCCAACAAAGAAAATTTTGTGACTAGATAGTTTTATTGGAGAATTCTACCAAACATTTAAAGAAGAATTAACAACAATCATCTTCAGACTCTTACAAAAAATTGAAGAGAATGGAATGCTTCCAAACTCATTTTATAAGGTCAAAATTACCCTTATACTAAAACTAGACAGACACTACAAGAAAACTTCAGTTCAATATCCCTGATAAAATAGATGCAAAATCTTAATCAGAATTTTAGCACACTGGCCTTTTGTAGCAATGTGGATGGAACTGGAGTGTTATGCTAAGTGAAATAAGTCCTACAGAGAAAGACAGATACCATATATATGTTTTCACTCTTATGTGGATCCTGAGAAACTTAACAGAAGACCATGGGGGAGGGGAAGGAAAAAAAAAAGAGAGGGAGGGAGCCAAAACATAAAAGAATCTTAAAAACTGAGAATAAACTGAGGGTTGATGGGGGTGGGAGGGAAGGGAGGGTGGGCGATGGGTATTGAGGAGGGCACCTGTTGGGATGAGTACTGGGTGTTGTATGGAAACCAATTTGACAATAAATTTCATATTTAAAAAAATTAGCAAACTGATTTCAAGAGCACATTGATAAGATCATACAACGTGATACATTGTGATTTATCCCTATAATGCAAAGATGGTTCAACATGTGAAAATCAATCAGTGTGATACACCACATGAACATAATGAAGGATAAAAAATCACATGGTAATTTTAATAGATGTGGAAAAAGCACTTGACAAAATTCAACACCCTTTCATGATAAAAACACTCAGCAAACCAGGAATAGATGGAAATTACCTCAACATAATAGAGGTCATATACAAAAAACCCACAGCTGACATTATACTTAGTGCTGAAAAACTAAAAGCTATTCCTACAAGATCAGGAACAAAGCAAGGATGCCTACTCTTACCACCTCTATTCAACATAGTCCTGGAAGTCTTAGTGAGAGCATTTCAACAAGAAAAAGAAATAAAAAAGGCTTACACATTGGAAAGTAAAAAGTAAAATTATCTTCTGTTTGCAGATATGATCTTTTATATAAAAAACCCTGAAGATTCCGTCAAAAACTATTAGAACTAATAAATTAACCCAGCAAAGTTACAAGATACAGAATCAGCACACAAAAATTAGTCACATTTCTATATGCCCAAACCAAACAGTCTGAAGAAGATATTAAAAAGCA
The DNA here is from genome assembly GCF_046562875.1 of Panthera onca. NCBI lineage: Eukaryota > Metazoa > Chordata > Mammalia > Carnivora > Felidae > Panthera > Panthera onca. Next base: position 133,816,845 of record NC_138342.1, on the reverse strand, counting down.
AAACATTTACAATGCCATCAAACATAATAAAATACTTAGGAATAAACTTAACTAAAGAGGTGAAATAATTATAGAATGAAAACTGCAAAACATCACCAAAAATAATGAAAGAAGTCACAACTAAATGCAAAGACATCTCACGTTCATGGATTGAAAGGCTTAGTACTGCTAAAATGTTCATACTACCCAAAATAATATACCGATACAATGCAATGTATATTAAATTCCTAATGGAAATTTTTACAGAAATAGAAAAAGCAATCCTAAAATTCACATGAAACCACAAATGACTCCAAATAGCTTAAAGAATCTTTTTTTTTAATTTTTGTTTTTAGTGTTTATTCGTTTTTGAGAGAGAGACAGACAGAGTACGAGCAGGAGAGGTGCAGAGAGAGAGAGAGACACAGAATCTGAAGCAGACTCCAGGCTCTGAGCTATCAACACAGAGACCATGCAGGGCTTGAACCCACAGATCACGAGAACATGACCTGAGCTGAAGTCGGACGCTAAGCCGACTAAGCCACCCAGGTGTCCCAACAATATTTTGAAAGATGAAAAAAATGGATTCCTGACTTCAAAACACATTATAAAGCTAAGGGAATCAAAACAATATGCTATTGGCATAAAGGCAGATATATAGAACAATGAAACGGACTGAAAAGCCCAGAAAAAAAAAAAAAAAGAAAGAACTTATGCATATGGGTTTAAATGATGTTTACTAATGGGGCGGAGATACACAATGGGGAAAATAGTCACTTCAACAAATGGTGTTGGAAAGGTTGGACATCTATGTGCAAAAGAATGAAATTAGAATGTTACTACACATTATACGCAAAAGTCAACTTTAAAGTGGCTTAAAGACTTAAACATTAACACTGGAAACTATAAATCTCCTAGAAGAAAACATAAGGGAAAATTTTCATGACTTGGTCTTGATAATGATTTCTTGGATATGATATCAGAAACACAGCCAGCTAAAGCAAAAATTGACAATAAGAACATAAATTAAAAAGTTTCTAGGCAGCAAAGGAAACCATCTACAGAGTGAAAAGGCAACCTATGGAATGGGATAAAACCTTTACAAACCATGTATCTGAATCTCTGATTAGGAGTTAATATCAAACTGTACAAGGAATTCCTACAAGTTCGTATTCAAACAAAACAACAACAACAACAAAAACTGATTAAAAAATGGACAAAGGACTTAAATAGACACTTCTCCAAAAAAGACATAAATGGCCAACAGGTATATGGAAAGATGCTCAAGATCACTAATCACCATTGAAATGCAATTCAAAACCACAATGAGCGATTTACCTCACACCAGTTAGAAAGACGATTATAAAAAGCAAACAAACAAACAAACAAACAAACAAAAGGAGTTGGAGAAATTGGAATCCTTATGCATTATTGGCTTATATAGAAAACAATATCACATTTCCTTAAGAAACTAAAAATATACTTATTTTATAATCCAGCAATACCACTTCTAACTATTTACCCAAAAGAATAGAAAACAGGATCTCAAAGTTATGTTAATTGCAGCATTATTCACTCAGTCATGAGGTTGAAACAACATAAATATCAGATGAATGGAAAAAGAATGTGGAATATTCATAGAAGAGAATAGTATTCATTGTTAACAAAGAAGGAAATCAACGTGATTTCCACTTGAGCACATTATGTGAAATAAGCCGTTCACAGAAGGACAAATCTTCCTGATTCTACTTATATGGCATATGTAAAGTCGTCAAACTCTGCAACAGAAAGTAGAAGCGTAGTTGCCATGGTTACAGGAGGGAATTACTGTACAATGGGTATAAAATTTCAGTCATGCAAGATGAAAAAGTTGTAGAGATCTTCTGTACAACAGTGTGCCCATGGTTAATAATACTATACTCCGCATTTGAAAATTTGTTAAGAGGGTTGATCCTATGTTATATGTTTTGTTTATTTTTGTAACCATAAAAAAAAAAAAAAAAGACTTAAGGGCAAGTGGAAAGGCTAGCTTCCCTCTCATATTTGGTTCCTCTTTTTTAGGGAAATACAATTTTCCTCTATTAGGACTCACTCAAGGGTGTCTCCCTTGTAATATTGGTTTAGTCTAAATATCATACAGTGACTGTTTACTATTGGGTAATCAAATATGTATAACCGCAGTACTTATGACATTATAAAATGATTTGGTTTCTAATGTAAACACATTAGTCACATTCTATGGTGGCAACTACTCTTAGTATTAAATTAACATAGCTGTAAAGAACGACAAAGTTAAAATCTTCCTGTTATCAGAAGACTGGAATAATTCACAATGAGCTGAAATATCAGTTTGACATTTATGGGCGTCATATTCTAGTCACATAATATGATAATAATGCATGTTTTACTTTGTAGTTGAACTTTAATCAGTCTTATAAATTTGTCGATAAAAATGAACACAAATAGACACCACTTAATCTAATTATCCTAATAGAGCATTTAAGAACAATTAATCTTGTTTAGAAAATAAGAAGACAGCATAAAAATGTGTGCCAAGGTGTTTCAGGCTTCACTTTGAAAATGAAAATTCTAATAAATCAGCAATTTATTGTTCTTTCCTAAGCACACAGGGGCGACCGATACTTCCTTACATTCTGAAGAGAATAAGGAAAACAATTTCACCAGTTGGAGTGAAGACAGTATTAGTCTTTGTCTCCAAGAACCTCTTCTTGGATGAGAAGACTGCTATCTTTATGGCCACCACACGATACTTTTGAAGCACGAAAAGGAGTACAGACATTGATATTATAATTTAGCTGTAAAAATAGACCCTGGATTTATCTACAGTTATTCTTAGAACTGACCTAGCAAAAGCATGAACAGGCTTTTCTTCTTGTAATCTTAAAAGAGGAGGAGGGGGAGCAGAAAGGGAAGGTAGAAGTGGGATGAAATCTTAGTACGGAAAATTGAAAAAGCGAGGGTTTACTCCTGTGAAAAGCAATTACAATGCAAAAGATTATTTCTATTTTGAGTTGTATGACAGAGTGTAGGTGAGGTGGTGAAAAAAACAAAACCAGCAGAATCACAGACTACTGATAAATTCTCAGCAATTGTGAAAGACAGCCTCAGACGAGAATATGACACGAGGTCTGAATTTCAAAACACCCCTCAACTGGCTGTGTGACCCTGGCAGATGACTTAACTGTTCTAAATTTGAGAGGGTTTTTTTTTTTTTCTCCATCCACCATATAGGATAATAATAGTACTGAGTGATTGGATTGTTGTGATCATTAAGATACTGCCCGCAAAGAACAGAGTAGAGGCTCAATAAATCTCAGCTCTAATGATAGGATAATATTTACATTAACCTTGGTCTCAAACCCGAAAATGAAGATTAATATGAATACTTGCCCTTTCTATTGGAAGCCTTGTTAGTAGTATCAAATGAGATTATTTGTGTGTGTGTTCTGTCTTTTTGCAAGATTAGGTGCTATTATTGCAATTTTAGATAAGGTGGATGGGTTTTAAATATATAATGGCATAGACTGTGGGAAAAGTAAGATAGTTTAAGTCTTCATATAGAATCTTCTTGTGAATGCTTACCCACCTTATTCCAGAACGTGGCAAGGTCATGAATTATTGGTAATTGAATTGTCCTTCAATTAATTACTACACTGTAGTGTTTGGGCAAAGGTAGTTATGGACGTGGACCTTTGCCATACTGCTAATAGAAGATATTGCTTTTCTTCATTTGTATTTGGATCTGAACTTTGAATCACTGCAGGGTCTTCCTTTAGGTACAGTCCATTTACTAACACACAGACTAAGGCAAATAGGCCCGCAGCTAGATTAGACCTATCGAACAAAGATCCTTCTGCCTCATTCTCCCTCTCCGTGCCACTTCTACCCTTGGAGGCAAACTCACACGTGAAATATTACTTGGTTTTCTGTGTTGCCAAAAAAAACCCCTCCAAATCCTTAACAGTTGTCTGTTTATCATGTCTTCTACCAGGATTCATACCTCTCTTGCTTTCTACAGAAATAAATTCCTGTCATCTACTTTATTCAATAAAAAAAATACTCAGTGAGTGTTTGCTGTGGGCCTGTGCTTTGCATTAGATGCTGCAGATAACACAGTTGGATACTATGTGATGTCTTTGGCCGCAAAAAGTTTACGTTATTCTGGGTGAGTGATGTAGCCAAATATAATAACGTAAATACAGGGGGTACAGAATCGTACAGAAGTAAAGCCCAGCCTAAGTTTAGGAATAAAGGGAGTGATCGTTGAGATAATCAAGAAAGTCATTTCTGAACTGATGTTCAAAGAATGAGTCCACATGACTCAGATAAGAGGTAGTGTGGATGCATTTAAGGGCCAATGGAGTTTGTGGTGGAGAGAGTTCCAGATCAAGGAGTTGGCATGCTTGGAGGCCTGGAATTGAGAGGACATGGTCTATTCAAGGAATTGAAAGAATTAGTGGTGGAGTAGAGGAGGTGGAGGGGAAGAAGGGATAAGACAAGACACAGGCTGAAGAGAATAAGTGTCAGATCATAAAGGACCTTGTGTGCAATGTAAAAGAATTCGGATTGTATCACACAAGTGTGGGGTAGGGGCCTTTGTAAGATTCTATGCACTGGAGTGAAATAATCAGACTGTATTTTAGGATCTTCTGGTAGCAGCATGAAAAATGACCCACTGGAGTGGGTCGTAGCTGAGGCAGGAACACTTGGAAGGAGGAGATAATGGTAATTCACGTGGACTAAAATAGTGCCCTGAGCTAGCGCAGAGGCTGTGGTGTGGAAAGAGCACAGCAGGTGTGAGAGGCAGCCAAAGGTTCAGCTGGAATGGGTAAATATTGGGTCTGCTAGATCGGGAAAGGGAGTCCAAACATTCTAGTATAAGCTAGACACAGCTCAATGCTTTATGGTTAGGCGTGTCCTTAGCATTCAACCAGTGCTTTTCTTACTCTGAAAATTTGTTGATGCAGGCAGATATACTTGAAGCTTCTAGTCTGTCCTGACGTTTTTGCGTCAGTCTTGGTACAGTCACCAATGGTTTATTGAGAGCTTAGTAGGTAGAGGGATGGTGTCGGAATGATTGAGGTCCCTTTCTCACCAAGGTAATAGCTTTCTGGGAGATACTGACAAGTAGGTCTGCAGTAGTGTAGGATAAGAGCTACGTATGAAGCATTTCTGGAACTTTAGACAGACACTGACGTGTGTGAGGAAGAAAGCCTGGCCTCAGCTACTTCAGGTACCTGCCGCTTACTGTCAAGCACGTCTCCCAGAACTTGAATTTCATTGGGTTGCCTCCTCCAACCCCATCTCTCCCCTCTAACTATGCACCTTTGGTTTTGCTTCTTACCTGTTTATCTGTTTATTCCCTCTATCCTAAAATACACTTCTTGTTTCTGCTTCGTCAAAACTGGCTTATTGTGGCCCATCAAAGTCCTTCTCTCCAAGTTTCTTATATTTAAAACTAGAGGGGCGCCTGGGTGGCTCAGTCGGTTGAGCTCCTGACTTCGGCTCAGGTCATGATCTCACAGTTTGTGAGTTCGAGCCCTGCGTCGGGCTCTGTGCTCTCAGTTCAGAGCCTGGAGCCTGCTTCGGATTCTGTGTCTCCCTCTCTCTGTTCCTCCCCCACTCACTCACGCTCTGTCTCTGTCTCTCAAAAAAAAAAAAAAAAAAAGACAATAAAAGTTAAAAAAATTTAAAAAATACTGTAAACAGAGTCTAATAGTCTCATCTAAATATATTCACATTGAGAATATCAAAGACCTATGCTTTGCTGCCCTTGGGCCCTCTGCCCACTTCTGGTCTAATTATAAGACTGGGTTAAATAAAAGCCCATTATGGCCACATGGTTCAGAATTTGGCCACAGAACGACTGGGCAACGTGCAGTAGGGGGAGGTATGTGTGTAGCAGGCTTCTTCAGGGTCAGCCTGTTCAATATAGAACACACAGAATTGCAGTAGGGCAGTGGGGCATCCATATAAAGTGCATGCGTGTGGTGGGTGGGGAGTATGTGGAGGAGAGGAGGCTGGCAGAAGGAAAAAATGTCTCAGAGCAGATGGTAGTTAGGTTGATTCGTCAACAAAAAAAAAGGATTGAGGAGGGTGAAGAAAGGAAGCATCCTTGTGCATGGTCATTTCAATTGCAAAGGCATGAAGCAAGGCACCTTCAAGGAACAGTGACGTCAAAGCGACTGATTGTTCCCCAGTACAGTCAGCTAAGGAAATGGAAACATTTGACCGCAGCCATGTTTTTCAAACAGGACTCCTTGACTCTCAGGGAAGTGGTTCAGTTGCGTGGGAGACACAGACAGTAACAAGCTTTCACTTCCTTTTCTTCATTTTCAAGTGAAGAGGAAATAAAAAAGAGACAGCAATTCTCTTTTTGTTTTTTAGTTTTGAAATGTTTGTTTTTGAGAGAGAGAGAGACAGACAGACAGACTGCAAGCATGGGAGGGGCAGTGAGAGAGGGAGACACAGAATCTGAAGCAGGCTCCAGGTTCTGAGCCATCAGCACAGAGCCCTACACGAGGCTCAAACTCACAAACTGAGAGATTGCGACCTGAGCTGAAGTTGGACACTTAAGGGACTGAGCCACCCAGGTGCCTCATCATTTCCTTTTTTGCCTTTAGTGTCCTAGGGCTGCCATAACAAAGCACCACAAAGTGGGCCGCTTAAGACGACAGAAATCTATTCTCCCAGTTCTCAAGGTGAAGGGTCAAGATGTTGGCAAAGTTGACTGTAAGGGGAAAGCAGTCCATGCTTCTGTCCTAGCTTCTGGTGGCTGCCGGCAATGCTTGGAATTCCATAGACTGCAGCTGAATCACTCAATCTCTGCCTCTGTCTTCGCAGAGTCTTCTTATAAGGACACCAAATCTGAGATTTAAGGCCCACTCTAATCCAGGAGGATGGCAACTTACCTTGATTACACAGGCAAGAACCCTATTTTCAAATAAGGTTTCATTCACAAGGGATGGACGGTGGGACTTCAACAGATCTTTTGGGGGGCCACAAATCAATCTATGACAAGCGGTACTTCTTCAATGAGACTCTATGGCTCTTCAGAGAGTGATTCAGTTGTTGCAGTGGATTCACAGAGACTGCCAAGTTGTAACCTTTCCTTTGTTTTTAAGTGAAAGGAAAATAGAAGAGATATAGTAGCATGCATTGTATGTATGTGTGTATGTATGTATGTATGTATGCATCACCATTGAATTCTTGTTGATTTCCTTTGACCTCCAGACATTTTTTTTATTTTAATGGCCTCAAAAGAATTAAAGTAGCAAGTTGGCCTGATGATGTGCCTTCTATAGACTCCCCTATTTTAGTTTTTGTTTTTATTTTTATTTATTTATTTTTAATTTTTTAATATTTATTTTTGAGAGAGAGAGAGACGGAGGGTGAGTGGGGGAGGCGTAGAGAGAGAGAGGGAGACACAGAATCTGAAGCACGTTCCAGGCTCCGAGCTGTCAGCACAGAGCCCGGCGTGGGGCTCGAACTCACGAACTGTGAGATCATGATCTGAGCCAGAGTCAGACGCTTTACCGACTGAGCCGCCCAGGCGCCTCATAGGCTCCCCTGTTTTATTGAACACGGCTATAGCAGCTAGGTCATTCATATGAGGGGCATGAATGAAACCATGAGAACAACATAAGCACTGTGTCAAGTGGAAGCAGAGCAGTTGTGAACATAGAATGTAGAGGAATGCTTCAGAAGCCCATTGCCTTAGAGCTTCCAGCCCTCTGACGTAACTGCTGACAGCAAGAGTGCAAATGGAAGACAAACCACAGCAGTGTCGAGCTATACAAAGAGGGGTAGCTCACGTCCAAAAATGTTCTCCAATTCAAACAAAAGCACTCCAAGAAACATAAGTTGGATAAGCATAGTCACAGAAGTCATGGACCTCATGAGCAGTTTCTACAAAATACTCTCTTAGCCTGGAATAAAGGGATTAGGAGGGACGTCCAGGGCCTAGTCCCATCTGAATTTCCAGGAAGCTTACACCATCTGAGCAGTAGCTCTGTGGCATTAAGGGTTTTCCCTTTGAGGGCTGCTCACAGAGCAAGTCGGAGCATAAATACCAAGTTCAATGACTGTAATCCTTGTTGACATGCAAAGTGTGCCCGTCTTACATCTGGCACTCAGGCACACAACATAAATTCTCCTATCTCTGAAGGGGATTAATCTGCATTTCTAGTTCATAAAGATGTTTTAGTCGATATTTTGGCTCTCAGAAAAGAGTTTGCCTCAAAAACGGAAGCGAACAACAATCTGTTAGAAAATGTCTCCCCAAAGTGGATGAGATAATGACATTTTATTTCTAAACATAGCTTTCTATAGAATATTCTCATAATAGCCATCCAGCTACAGGCTCTTATTGAACAATACTCAGTCCCATCAATAACATGCTGATAATTTTATAGGAGGGTACATGAGCTTAATTCTGGAAAGGCAAAAAGGAGTTAGGGGGAAGTCCCTCACATCCAGCTCCCTGTGTGACATTCTCACCTGGATGTATAACAGCTTTCTCAGGCTTAACATCTCCAACACTTAAAAACTTCCTACAAAATGGCTCCTTTTGTTATTCTGCAAACTCATTCTTCCATTTTCTCAGGCCATAAATCTTGGAGTCATCCTTAAACTCCTCTCTTTCTATTGGACGTGTGTATAATTCATCAAATCTTTTCAGCTTTCTACTTTTTGTTTCTTTTTGTTTTTGGAGTGTCAGCAGACTCCAGTAGTAACCACCCTGTTCTAAGGCCCCATTTTCCTCACCTAAACTCTTGAAAACCTTCTCACGAATTTCCCTGCTTCTATATATGCCCTGTGCAGTCTTTCTGGCACCCTGAAGCCAGAGACTTGTTATTTTTTTTTTAATATATATTTTTAAATGTTTATTTGAGAGACAGAGTGAACTGGGGAGGGGCAGAGAGCGAGGAGGGCAGAGGATCCAAAATGGGCTCTGTGCTGACAGCAGGGAGCCCGATGCAGGACTCGAACTCATGAACTGGGAGATCATGACCTGAGCCGAAGTCAGACACTTAAGTGACTGAGCCACCCAGGCATCCCTGAAGCCAGAGAGTCATTATACGACATAGGTCAGATCATGGCGCTCCTGTGCTCAAAACTGTCCACTGACATTCTATCTCACCCAAAGTAAATTCCAAATTCTTATTGTGGCCTATGGGGTCTAGTGGAATTCTCTATTGCCCTTGCCCTTCCAAGACCTTTCTGATCCCAACATCCTCTGCTCCCCCCCTTGCCTGTTCTGCCCCATTCACTTCTACTCCTTGTTATCAAGCTGTTTTATAAATACTCCAAGCATGTGCTTCTGTCAAGTCTTTTTTGTATTCTCACTGTTGGGGCTCCTTTTTCCAGGTCTACACATGCCTGACTCCCTCACCTCCTTAGATCTCTGCGCAAATGTCTCATCTAAGGCCTTCAGTGCATAACTTCAATGTAACTGCAATACCTTACCTTCTCTTTATATTTTATTTTCCCTCACCCTATTTTATGTTTCTTCTTAGCATTTATTATCACCTTACATTATATATGTGTCCTTTTTGTCTGATTATTTCCTGTCTACTCTCAAGAATGTAAGCTCTATGTTATCAGGAACTTGATTTCGTTTGTTGCTGTAGGTCATTCATTAGTGACTAAAATAGTACTTGGTCCGTAGTAGAAACTCATGTTTCTCAAAAAAAAATGAATAAGTCACTTATTGATTAAATAAATAAATACATAAAAGGTAATTTCATACACAGGCTAAAATTTACTGTTTTCCCCTCTAGTTTAGTGCATCTAAAGGAGGTGTAAAGACAGAGGTGTAAACAGAGACATCTAAAGGTGTAAAGAAGTCTAAAAAGGCTAGGCTAACATGAGAATATTATCATGGTTACTGTGGTATTCATCAGAAAATAGCTATGAATCTATGAGCACAGTTCCTATTTGTTTAAGAAGTGAATAGCCTAAAATACAACCTTAGGGATAAACCAGCGACTTACTTGTACAAGGCAAATAAAAATTTATGAAAAGTTTGTGAAAAATTTAATTTATGAAAATTTTAATGTATAAAAAATTTAATTTATGATGCTTTTATTTGAGTATTTTTGCAACTCATAGATGTTTACCAAGTGGGAATGAAAGGCACGAAAGGTTCACGTTTGAGGCTACACATGAAAAAGGCAAAACAAATCCTTGCCTTCAGAAGATCTCACCTTGTTGAGGTGACAAAATATAAAACACATGAAGGAACTGAGAAACACCTTACCAGAATAACATAATGAAAACATAATGAGAAATTAAACCAATAAATTCTAAGGAGTTGTCAAAGAAAGAGGTTATCAGGTATATCAGATGAATTTTGAGTCCCTCATAACAGAGTAGTATGTGACAATAAACACAGAATAGGAAGGGAAAACAATGGATACATTCATTCAAGAAGCATTTATTGAGCACTTAGTAATACCAGTCATATGTATGTTGGGCATTTAAAAAAATACAGTCTGTCTCCCCAGTCTATGTTCACCTAAATCAGTGATTTCATAGCAATGGGAAACGTTCAGTGGTTGGCATTTGATCAGAGTTATGGGGGGACAACCGAAGGGAAATCGCCTCTGCCTGGGAAGGAGCAAGACCAGGCAAAATTGTCACTGCAGCTGAGACTTACAGGATGAATAGAAGCTGCCAAGGCACACACACTGTGTGAGTGACAGTGTGTGTATGTGCGTTTGTGTGTGCGTTTGTGTGCACTCCAAGAAAAAGGACAGCAAGTCCTTAGGTGAGGAGGTGAGAAGGAACTATTATGTGGCGAAGCTATGGACAGCTTGATGCTGCTAAAACAAAACCCTACAGAGATCAGAAAAAAGAAAAAAAGTCTCAGGCCAGATTAAGAAAGGCTTTGTTAATATTGCTGGAGACCTTGAGTATGTAGTATGTATATACATACATATATATGTATATGGTTCCCATATACATATGTCCTCCCAGACAGAGGATATGCTTAATTTTTCTTTTTTTTTCTTTTTTCTTCCCTTCCTCTGTCTCTTTCTTATCATTTGAACCATTCTTAACTGTACGATTTAGTGTCATTAAATATATTAACAATGTTTTGTAACTATCACCACTAGCTATTTCCAGAACATTTTTATCATCCCAAGCAGAAAGTCTGTACCCATAAAATGGTTAGTCCTCCTCCTCCCAGGCCTTATTTTTAGAAATTGAAGTGATATTTAGACTATAAATTGGAATAAGAGAGGTAAATTAGAATAATATTGCCAATCTGGTTTGAGTTGTTATGTTTTTAAGTTGTATTTTTAAACTATTTGAGGAAAAATCATGTTAGCTAGTTCATTTACTTTTTTTTATTTTTTATTAAGTTTCTAAAATATTTGTTTATATTTTAGAGAGAGACAGAGCATAAGCAGGGGAGAGGCAGAGAGAGAAGGAGACACAGAATCTGAAGCAGACTCCAGGCTCTGAGCTATTAGTACAGAGCCCAACCTGGGGCTCAAACTCTTGAACCCATGAGATCATGACCAGAGCCAATGTCAGGCTCTGACTTAACCAACTGAGCCACCCAGGCACCCATTTAATTTTTTTTAATGTTTATTTATTTTTGAAAGATAGAGAGAGTGTGAGTGGGGAGGGGCAGAGAGAGGGAGACACAGAATCTGAATCAGGCTCCAGGCTCTGAGCTGTCAGTACAGAGCCCAATGTGGGGCTCAAACCCAGGAGCTGCAAGATCATGACCTGAGCCAGATGCTTAACTGACAGAGCCACCCATGTGCCCCATTAGCAAATTCATTTTGATGTCAATTTATATTCAATAAGATTTGGGAAAAGTGCCATTTTTAAGCTCGTATGGGTGGAGAGTCCTATTTAAAAGCTTGTTTTAATGTGAACTCCTATTCTTCTACTTGTTTTCTCCTAGAGAACTGTTAGTCTTTAAAATGAACTAGGCTAGGGGCATCTGAGTGGCTCAGTCAATTAAGCATCCCACTTCCACTCAGGTCATGATCTCACAGTTCGTGAGTTCGAGCCCCACCTGCGCTCTGTGCTGACAACTTGGAGCCTGGAGTCTGCTTTGGATTCTGTGTCTCTTTTCTGCCTCTCTCTCACTCACACTCTGTCTCTCTTTCAAAAATAAATAAACATTAAGGTTTTTTTAATAAAATAAAATAAACTAGGCTAGTTTAGTGAAAAGCATTTTTATAAGTTTTTGAAAAGAAACATATTCAATCTTGTAATTAAGAAACTGAATTTCTGCTAGGTTTTATTTGATGCAAATTCATGTTTACAATTGGTTTTAATTAAAAACTCAGTTATCCATTCTTGTTTTAAGAGTATACCAGTTATACTCTTAAGCTAGTTTGGTTGAAAATTCATATTCATAAGCTGAATTAATGAAAACTCATATTTTCTGAATTTTCTGGTAAAAATTTTAGAATTTTCTTTGTTTAGAAAAACTAGTTTTCAAACCATTTTTGATTAAAATATATGTCCACAAACTATATGTATTAGGATGTATGTATCCAATCACATTTGATGAAGCTTTATTTCAAAGGTATATCTAAAATATTTGGTGATTAAGCAGATATAAGTGAGACAGGACAGAAAGAAATTAACTTAGGATTCTAAGTCAAATAATCATACCTATTAAAATCCAATTCTTAGTGTCATAAATGATACATAGTAATATTACAATGAAAATTTCGATTGGGATATTCTTTATGACTTCCATGACTTTGTCATTCTTTCCTGACTTATCTTCTGTTATCTTATTCACAGATTTTACCTTTCTGTTGGTTCTTGGACAGTTCTTAAGTTTCAATCCTTATTTTTCCTCTTATTTTTCCTCTATTCTCTTTCCAGCAGTGGCAAGAGTTCACGCTGATGGTTTTGGGTATAGAGTAAAACCTTGATTTGCAAGTATAATTTGTTCTGGAAACATGCTTGTAATTCAAAGCACTTGTATATCAAAGTGAATTTCCCCATAAAAAATAATGAAAGTGATTACAGTACTGAACTATAGTACAAAATAATTAAAAAATATAAAATACAAAGAAAACTAAACAAATGAATCCACACTTACCTTTGAAAACCTTCATGGCTGAGATTTTCTCTGAGGGAGACAAGAGAGAGGAGGGTTATTGTGTAGGACGACTTTCACTATCATAACGGAATCACTGTTACCAATGGCTCAATAAAATCTTTTTCTGTATGGGCGCCCTTATATAGGCTTGTACAAATGTTGACTACAGTATTAATAAACTCTTGTCATATACTGTATTTAATGTAACTGGTAATAAGGCAGCAAAGGAAAGGATCTATATGCAGGCAGCCTGACCTAGAATGAAGCAAAACATTCTTAAGCTTACTTTTGCATAGAAAAGCAAAAGACTGTCTACAGGTGCTTTGCAGTGACAAAAAAAAAATGCTGTGGGCACCTTCCAAAGTTCTGAAAAATCACTGATTTCTGCCAAACACCATGGCCTGAGACTGAGCACCTGAGCATGGGAGATGATCGCCCACAATCCAGTGTGTGTGTGTGTGTGTGTGTGTGTGTGTGTGACAGAGACAGAGACAGAGAGAGACAAAGATTGAAAGAGAGAGAGAGAGAAAGAAAGAGAAGAATCACTGGCTCAAAGTGGCTCAGTTGTGATCATGTGATGTTGGGTGTCATGAGCTAGTACTACTCATATTGTAAGACATTGCTCGTTTATCAAGCTAAAATGTATTAGAAGTGTTTGCTCATCTTACGGAGCACTTTGCAGAACAAGGTACTTTGCAATCCAAGGTTTTACTGCGTATCTAAGGTCGCCTTGTATTTAACAAGCTAACATCTCCTTAATGTCCAACTTTGTATTTTTAACTGTCTGTTGAACATCATCAGAGCATCTGTGAATGACCCTGAGAATCTCTGCAAGCAATGTGTTAAAATTCTCTCTAGTTATCTTCCAAAGCCCTCCTTCTGAGTTCTCTTTTCCATCACTACGCCCAGTAGTGGGCGTAGTCCATGTGGTCCCCAATAAGTATTAAGTCCAAAGAGCTTCTGTGATGTCTTTCATATGCATTCCCTCTTTTACTTCCCTACCAAATTTCTGTACGCCATGGTCTCAGTATTCATGAATAGGGCTCTACCTTCTTACTTTTCTCTATTTATTTCCTTAATTTGTCCCACAAAATCTATTTTATTCACTGTGGCTAGAGTGATCTTTGTAAAGTATGACTGACTAGTACAGAAATTTTTTCATGCAACTCTTCAGGTATGACAACCAATGCATCAAACTGGATTCACATCTTATTTCGACAACTAGCTCTTCCTTTTGCACTCCACATTGATGAAATGGCATCCCCAATCAAACATGTATAGCTACATATTTGTTTTGCTCCTTGCTGTATATCCTCACTTCCTAGAATAGTATTTATCATCTAATTCTGCTACACGAGTAGGTTTGAATGAATGTATGAATGAACGAATGACATCATCTTCCATCTCTAATCAATCAAGCTTTATATATTTTATTCCCCAAATGTTTCTACTTTTTCCCTTTCTATGCTTTCTGCCACTAATATGCTCAGTTGTCTTTATTTCTTGCTGGGGGTATGTGTCAGTAGCCTTCTTACTGATGACTGTTTTATCTTATGAGTAGATAAAACCATGCCATTTTTCTGTTTAGAACTCATCAATGGCCCCTTGGGATGCAGCCCTAGACGTTTAGTCTTGAATCAAAACTCTCCATGATCCAGCATACGGGTAGTTCTGCAGTATTATATTTTCCCACTCCCTGCCTCATTTTCATATTATACCTTATTAAAATTGTAGCCTTCTTCTTGTCCATTCCTCCCAACCATCTCAGTTTGTCCAAGACTGAGGGGGTTCCCAGGACACAGAATTTTCAGTGATAAAATTGGGAAAGTCCGGGGAAAACCAGGACCACCCTAAAACACGCTGGGCAGTTTCTAGCTTCTGTATCTTTAGGCCATAAGTCACCTCTCCCTAGAATTCTATTTCTTCCCCTCTTAGTCTAAGTCTCACTGATCCTTTAAAATTATGTCTGGCAGCACTCCATTAGGCCCCCTTCATTAACTTTGGGCCAGGGTAACCAGGCAATGACTTCCCCAAACTCAAGAATTATCATGTTTATCTTTAAATTCCTAGAAACTTTTGAAATGCTCAATTTTAAAAAGAAATTAATAAATATGTACTGAATAAGTAAATTATTTTCCAACAGAGTAAATCCTAAAAGCTACAATTTGACTTTCAAGACCTCCATGGATAAGCTCTATTCTAACAATTAATCCATTTCAATTAGACTCAAAGTAATTATTCAGTTTAAACAAGATTTATTGTATATCTACAATTTTCAAGGCTTAATTCTTGTCTGTATTACTTTCTATTATTTAATCCCAATTGAATAATTTTTTTTCAAAGGTGCCACATTTCTTTTTTTTTTTTACCTTTTGTTATAACATCATCCTCAAAATATACTTATCTGTATCTTTACCTCTCCAAATTCATCATATTTGCTGAGGTTTAGATTAACTGCAATTGCTTCCATGAAAACTGATTAGTCTTGATTACCAGTCCAGAGCAATTTGTGTAATCATGTACTGTACCTTGCTTGGGCTTTTTTTACATTCCTTGATACTTTTTGAGTTGTGCCATATTATTTGTAATTTTGGCTTTTCTTCCTTACTAGGTTAGAAATGCTTATCTCTGTATCTGATTCATTATCTAATTCGATGCCTTGTACATTCAATGACCAAAACATTAATTTTTGTTTTAAGATTATAATGTAAGAATGGCTTGGGGGGAGGAGCCAAGATGGCGGAACAGCATGGAAGTTTTTTGTGTGTCTTGCATCCATGAAATACAGCCAGACCAACACTAAACCATCTTACACACCTAGAAAACTGATGAGAGGATTAACACAACAATATGCACAACCTGAACCACAGAATTCAGCAGGTATGTGGCGCAGAGGGGTGAACTTGGGGATAGAGAAGCCGGCGGCAGGCAGGGACCTGCTTTTGCCGGCAGAGAGAGGACGGAGACTGGAAGGGGCGGGGGAGAACATGGGAAAAGCACCCCCCCCAAAAGCAGCTGCAGAGAAAGTGGAAAATTGGAAACAGCCACAGGGACTAAACTAAAAAGGGAGAAAGGAGAAAGGAGAGGGTTTAAATTCCATTAAGACTGTAAACAAGGGGAGCGCAAAGGCTGCAACTCCGCAGCTCGATACCTGGCGGTGCTCTCGTGGGAAGGCGAATCTCCAGGAACAGAGTGGGGTCCGGGAGGTTCTCGGGCCACACGGGGAACAGCGGTTCCATTGCTGGAAGGACATTTGGTAGAGACTGTTGAAGCCACCTGGTCCCAGCAGACCCCAGAAAACTGCCACCTTTGCTGGTGCTGGGGCAAGGTCGTTAAGGGGTGAATCCTGGTGCCAGATGTGTGTTGTGATTTTCCATAATCTCTGAAAAGCTGCTGCTACACTATCTCGCGAACTTTTTCTGGGGCGGGTTGACATCTGGCCGCAGTCTCGGGGCACCGATAGCAACAGGGTCCAGCAAGCATTCCTGGGTGCAGCCAACATTTGGCCATTGCTCGGTGAGACCCTCCCACAGAGGGGCGGAACAGATCAAAGCCACAGTCCTTTGGAAGTAAGGGGCTGGGGAAAACAGCCGCATCTGAGACAAAACTCAGGAGAGAGGTACTGCCTGGGGCTTGGTCATGGACAGTGAAAAAGCAGGAAGTGGACGAAAGCTGAAGATGGAGGACAGGTGTGTGATTGCTGATCGGAGAGAACGGTTCCCATACTAGAGACTGGGTAGCTGGGTGACGCCATTTTCACCACTCCCACGCGTACACAGAGTGTATGAACCTACAGGCTCTGCAACAATCCACCCCAGTAGGCTACCATCGCCATCTAGTGGAGAACAGAGCTGTTACACTGAGCCCCTCCCAACTGGGCCAACCTCTCTCTTTAAGAACCCAAGTCTCACCGCCTACTTAGTTTATGGAATATAAAGCGCTACATAGTCTGACTTCTAAGGGAAAACAAACTAATCTCAGTCCTATGTCAATCTGTTAGCAGGTCCATCTATTAAATTTTCTTTCTTTTTTTAAATTTTTTTCTCTTTTACACTCTTCTTTTTCTTGAATACAGAAAGAGAAAAAAATTCATTTTTATTTTCAATTTTTATTAAAAATATTTTTCTTTATTTTTTACTATATTTTTTTACTTTTGTGTAAATTTTTTCAATTCCTATCTTACTTCCATTATTCTATTTTAGTCTGTGTATTCACCTTTTCAAATTTTTAAACGATTTCCTTGTTTTCTTTTCTCTTTTTCTTTTTTCTCTTTTATGTTTCTTTTCTTTTTCTTGAATGCAGAAAGTGAAAAACTTTATTTTTACTTTCAACTTCTATTAAAAATATGTTTCTTTCATTTTTTTTTTTACTATGGTTTTTGCTTTTCAATTAGCAATAATCGTACCTCAGATAAACCTCATTGGCTATGATACTGCCACTGCGCAAAGCTTACAGTTTTTGCTTTGATGTAATTTTTTTCAAATTCTATTTTACTCCCATCATTTTATTTTAGACTACTACAGTGTATTCACTTTTTCAAATTTTCAAACAATTTCTTTTTTTCCTCTTTTTTCCCTTTTTCGTTTCTTTTCTTTTCCTTGAATACAAAAAGAGAAAAAATTCATTTTTATTTTTAATTTTGATTAAAAATATTTTCTTTAATTGTTTTCCTACTATAGTCTTTACTTTTGTGTAATTTTTTTTCGAATTCTATTTAACTCCCATCATCTTGTTTTCGTCTACTTCAGTGTATTCATTTTTTCAGATTCTCAAACGATTTCCTTTTTTTTCCCCATTTTTTTTCTCTCATCTGTCAAACCACTTTCAACACCAAGACCAAGACACACCTATGATCTAGCATCATTTATGAGATTTGTTTTTTGTGTGTGTGTTTTTAATTTTTTAATTTTCATTTTTTTAATTTTCATTTTTTTAATTTTAATTTTCCTACCTCATTAATTCCTTTCTCCCTTCAAAATGACAAAACGAAGGAATTCACCCCAAAAGAAAGAGCACGAAGAAACGACAGCCAAGGATTTAACCAACAGAGATACAAGCAAGAGGTCTGAACCAGAATTTAGAATCACGATAATAAGAATACTAGCTGGAGTCGAAAATAGATTAGATTCCCTTTCTGCAGAGATAAAAGAAGTAAAAAATAGCCAGAATGAAATAAAAGATGCTACAACTGAGCTTCAATCACGGATGGATGCAGCGGCGGCAAGGATGGATGAGGTAGAACACAGAATCAGCGATAGAGCAGACAAACTTATAGAGAATAATGAAGCAGAAAAAAAGAGGGAGATGAAGGCAAAAGAGGACAATTTAACAATTAGAGAAATCAGTGACTCATTAAAAAGGAACAACATCAGAATCATAGGGGTCCCAGAAGAGGAAGAGAGAGAAATAGGGGTAGAAGGGTTATGTGAGCAAATCATAGCGGGAAACTTTCCTAACCTGGGGAAAGACACAGACATCAAAACCCAGGAAGCACAGAGGACCCTCATTAGATTCAACAAAAACCAACCATCAACATGGCATATCATAGTCAAATTCACAAAATGCTCAGGCAAGGAGAGAATCATGAAAGCAGCAAGGGAAGAAAAGTCCCTAACCTACAAGGGAAGACAGATCAGGTTTGCAGAAGACCTATCCACAGAAACTTGGCAGGCCAGAAAGGAGTGGGAGGATATATTCAATGTGCAGAAACAGAAAAGTATGCAGCCAAGAAGAATGCTTTATCCAGCAAGGCTGTCATTCAAAATAGAAGGAGAGATAAAAAGTTTCCCGGACAGGGGTGCCTGGGTGGCTCAGTTAGTTAAGTGTTCAACTTCGGCTCAGGTCATGATCTCGTGGTCTGTGAGTCCGAGCCCTGCGTCAGGCTCTGTGCTGACAGCTCGGAGCCTGGAACCTGGTTCAGATTCTGTGTCTCCCTCTCTCTCTGCCCCTCCCCCGCTCATGCTCTGTCTCTCTCTCTGTCAAAAATAAATAAACATTAAAAAAAATTTAAAAAGTTTCCCAGACAAACAAAAATTAAAGGAGTTTGTGACCACTAAACCAGCCATGCAAGAAATTTTAAGGGGGACTCTCTGAAGAAAAGATGAAAAAAGAGAAGATCTTTTCTCTCTGAGAAAAGATGAAAAAATATAAATAAATAAATAAATAAATAAATACCAAACACAACAAAGATTAGAAAGGACCAGAGAACACCACCAGAAACTCCAACTCTACAAGCATCATAATGGCAATAAATTCATATCTTTCAGTACTCACTCTAAACATCAATGGACTCAATGCTCCAAACAAAAGACATAGGGTAACATAATGGATAAGAAAACAAGATCCATTCATATGCTGTTTACAAGAGACCCACTTTAGACCTAAAGACACCTTCAGATTGAAAATAAGTGGTTGGAGAACCATCTATCATGCTAATGGTCAACAAAAGAAAGCCGGAGTAGCCATACTTATACCAGACAATCTAGACTTTAAAATAAAGACTGTATCAAGAGATGAATAAGGGCATTATATCATAATCAAGGAAGTCTATCCACCAAGAATACCTAACAATTGTAAACATTTATGAACCAAATGTGAGAGCACCCAAATATATAAATCAATGAATCACGAACATAAAGAAACTCATCAACAATAATACCATAATAGTAGGAGACTTCAACACCCCACTCACAGCAATGGACAGATCATCTAATCAAAAAATCAACAAGGAAACAATGGCTTTGAACGACACACTGGACCAGATCAACTTAACAGATATATTCAGAACATTTCATCCTAGAGAACCAGAATATATATTCCTCTCCAGTGCTCATGGAACAATCTCCAGAATAGACTATGTACAGAGACACAAATCAGCCGTAAGTAAGTACAAAAAGAGTGAGATCATACCGTGCATATTTTCAGACCACAATGCTATGAAACTCGAAATCAACCACAAGAAAAAATTTGGAATGGTAACACATACTTGTAGACTGAAGAACATCCTACTAAAGAATGAATGGGCTAACCAAGCAGTTAAAGAGGAAATTAAAAAGTATACGGGAGTCAATGAAAATGATCATACCACAACCCAAATCTCTGGGACACAGCAAAGATGGTCATAAGAGGGAAGTATATAGCAATCCAGGCCTTCCTAAAGAAGGAAGACAGATCTCAGATATACAACCTAACCTTATGCCTTAAGGAGCTGGAAAAAGAACAGCAAATAAAACCCAAAACCAGGAGAAGACAGGATATAATAAAGATTAGAACAGAAATTAATGCTACCAAAACCCAAAAAACAGTAGAATGGATCAATGAAACTATAAGCTGGTTCTTTGAAAGAATAACAAAATTTATAAACCACTAGGCAGTCTGATCAAAAAGAAAAAGAAAAGGACCCAAATAAATAAAATCAAGAATGAAAAAGGAGAAATCACAACCAACACAGCAGAAATAAAAACAATAATATGAGAATATTATGAGCAATTATATGCCAATAAAATGGAGAATCTGGAAGAAATGGACAAATTCCTAGAAACATATAAACTATCAAAACTGAACAGGAAGAAATAGAAAATTTGAACAGACCCATAACCAGTAAGGAAATTGAATTAGTAATCAAAAATCTCCCAAAAAACCAGAGTCCAGGGCCAGATGGCTTTTCAGCAGAATTCTACCAAACATTTAAGGAAGAGTTAACACCTATTCTCTTGAAGCTGTTCCAAAAAATAGAAATGGAAGGAAAACTTCCAAACTCTTTCTATGAAGCCAGCATTACCTTGATTCCAAAACCAGACAGAGACCCCACAAAGAAGGAGAACTATAGACCAATTTCCCTGATAAACATGGATGCAAAAATCCTCAACAAGATATTAGCCAACCAGATCCAACAATACGTTAAAAAAAAATTATTCACCACGACCAAGCGGGATTTACACCTGGCACGCAGGGCTGGTTCAATATCCTCAGAACAATTAATATGATTCATCACATCAATAAAAGAAAGGACTAGAATAATATGATCCTCTCAATAGATGCAGAGAAAGCATTTGACAAAATACAGCAGCCTTTCTTGATAAAAACCCTCAAGAAAGTCGGGATAGAATAAGCATACCTCGAGATCATAAAAGCTATACAGGAACAAACCAACACTAATATCATCCTCAATGCAGAAAAACTGACAGCTTTCTCCCTAAGGTCAGGAACAAGACAGGGATATCCACTCTCGCCACTGTTGTTCAACATAGTATTGGAAGCCTTAGCCTCTGCAATCAGATAACACAAAGAAATAAAAGGCATCCAAATTGGCCAGGAGGAAGTCATACTTTCACTCTTCATAGATGACATGATACTCTATATGAAAAATCCAAAAGATTCCACCAAAAAACTGCTAGAATTGATTCATGAATTCAGCAAAGTTGCAGGATATAAAATCAACACACAGAAATCGGTTGCATTCCTATACACCAACAATGAAGCAACAGAAAGAGAAATCAAGGAATCGATCCCATTTACAGTTGCACAAAGACACTATAAAATACCTAGGAATAAATCTAACCAAAGAGGCAAAAAATCTATATGCTGAAAACTATAGAAAACTTATGAAAGAAATTGAGGAAGACACACACACACATACACATACACACACACACACACACACACACACACACACAAAATGGAAAAAGATTCCATCCTCCTGGATAGGAAGAACAAATATTGTTAAAATGTCGATACTACCCAAGGCAATCTACATATTCAATGTAATCCCTAACAAAGTAGCACCAGCATTCCTCACAGAGCTAGAACAAATAATCTTAAAATTTGTATGGAACCAGAAAAGACCCCGAATAGCCAAAGTGATCTTGAAAAAGACAACCAAAGCAGGAGACCTCACAATCCCGGACTTCAAGCTATACTACAAAGTTGTAATCATCAAGACGGTATGATACTGGCACAAGAACAGACACTCAGATCAATAGAACAGAATAGAGAACCCAGAAATGGACCCACAAACGTATGGCCAACTAATCTTTGACAAAGCAGGAAAGAATATCCAGTGGGATAAAAACAGTCTCTTCAGCAAGTGTTGCTGGGAAAACTGGACAGCGACATGC
This sequence comes from Panthera onca, assembly GCF_046562875.1. Taxonomy (NCBI): domain Eukaryota; kingdom Metazoa; phylum Chordata; class Mammalia; order Carnivora; family Felidae; genus Panthera; species Panthera onca. The sequence continues at coordinate 133,794,645 of NC_138342.1, read as the reverse complement.
AGAAGAATGAACCTGGACCACTTTCTTACACCATACACAAAAATAAACTCAAAATGGATGAAAGACCTCAACGTAAGACAGGAAGCCATCAAAATCCTTGAGGAGAAAGTAGGCAAAAACCTCTTTGATCATGGCTGCAGCAACTTCTTACTCAACACATCTCCAGAAGCAAGGGAAACAAAAGCAAAAATGAACTACTGGGACCTCATCAAAATAAAACCTTCTGCACAGTGAAGGAAACAATCAGCAAAACTAAAAGGCAACCAAAAGAATGGGAGAATATATTTTCAAATGACATAGCAGATAAAAGGTTAGTATCCAAAATCTATAAAGAACTTATCAAACTCAACACCCAAAAAACAAATAATCCAATGAAGAAATGGGTATAAGACATGAATAGACACTTCTTCAAAGAAGACATCCAGATGGCCAACCGACACATGAAAAAATGCTCAACATCACTCATCATCAGGGAAATACAAATCAAAACTACAATGAGATACCACCTTACACCTGTCAGAATGGCTAACATGAATAACTCAGGCAACAACAGATGTTGGTGAGGATGCAGAGAAAGAGGATCTCTTTTGCATTGTTGGTGGGAATGCAAGCTGATGCAGCCACTCTGGAAAACAGTATGGAGGTTCCTCAAAAAACTAAAAATAGAACTACCCTATGACCTAGCAATTACTAGGCATTTAGCCACGGGATACAGGTGTGCTGTTTTGAAGGGACACATGCACCCCCATATTTATAGCAGCACTATCAACAATAGCCAAAGTATGGAAAGAGCCCAAATGTCCATCAATGGATGAATGGATAAAGAAGATGTGGTATATATATACACAATGGAGTGTTACTCGGCAATCAAAAAGAATGAAATCTTGCTATTTGCGACTACGTGGATGGACTTAGAGGGTATTATGCTAAGTGAAATTAGTCAGAGAAAGACAAAAATCATATGACTTCGCTCATATGAGGACTTTAAGAGAGGAAACAGATGAACATCAGGGAAGGGAAACAAAAATAATATAAAAACAGGGAGGGGGACAAAGCATAAGAGACTCATAAATATGGAGAACAAACAGGTTTGCCAGAGGGGTTGTGGAAGGGGGGATGGGCTAAATGGGTAAGGGGCACTAAGGAATCTACTCCTGAAATCATTGTTGCACTAGATGCTAACTAATTTGGATGTAAATTTTTAAAAATAAAAAAATAAAACAATATAAAAATTAAAAAAAAAAGATTTGTCAAAAAAAAGAAGAATGTGACTTGATTTTTGAAATCTAAATTTATAGTGAAAATGTCTATGCCCATTGGACATAAAATGATTAGGCTCCAGACCATCTGGTGAGAGGTAGACAGATTTCAAAATGAATTAAATTTATTTTTCTAAGTAGGAATTAGGACATTTCTGCTATAGGTCACTATGTGTAACCTTGACAACAAGCTTTCCCTTATTTTTGTCAAAGAATAATTTATACAGAAAAATTTTTTTGTTTTATTTTTTAGATGTTAAAACTGAACACCCTTCCTTTGAATTTAGAATTGTCTCAACTTACTAAGTTTCTGTATCCATTTTTTTTTTAATAAACTGTTGCCATGGAAACAGTATTTCAGATGTTTTGTCTTCCTTCAAATTTCACATCTGCTATCATGCTATATATATATATATATATATATATATATATATATATATACCACAAACACACACACACACACACACACACACACACACACACACGAAACAGACATCTTTGTTGCTTATGAAGATCAAAGTTAATGTTCAATAATGTGAATACGCAACCCTTTGTACTAGTGGCTAATATTGGGAAAATAATTGGGAAGCAGTAGGACACTCTCAAATTAGAAATACGTAACAGAGGTAATTTACAATCTGGAAAACAGAATGATTTTTTGTTTCATTAAAATATTATCTTCAAGTATTCAGCACATTGCCATATAGTGCTGTTATTTTGAAGTGCTTTGTGAACTTGTACTTGCCTTTTAGATTTACTCATGTAAATAATTGCCCCTTCAAGTCATGTCAGTTCCATTAAGAGCCTTCATTCCTCCCTGAATTCCGAGTTTAGTCTTTGTACCTTTCTCACCTATACAATGAGATGGCAGAATCTATCCTTTACTCTCCATACTGCTGTATAATTATGCTCCTAATCCCTTTCATAAAGACATTGATTTAGCTGTTTATTTTTCTTTTGGACAAAGAATATGTCATCATCACCATGTAAAATGCAGAGAAGAAAGACCCAAAGATTAGATGTGAAGAATCCTGACTGGTAGCTGTTGTGTTGAAATATGGGTTTTCAGCATTCAGAGAACTCAGCAAGGATTAGTATCTTTTCCTTAAAGTCAATTTTGTGACCAACAGCACAGATTCATCTCCTTGACCTGGGTCAGCAAATCTGTTAGCATTCAAAATCTTACCTTTTACCTGGTTTGTGCCCTGGAGTGAATCTTAGGGAATGTGAATACTCCACCTTTTCCCACAGCTAATTCCAACTGCAGGATCTCTATATGGTCATAAATATTTTAGAAAAAGCTATGTATGGAAATTAGCTCAAAATTATGGAAATTGGCTCAAAATCAATTATTCCTTCTATGAGTGGCTTTCTGAGTAAACAAAATTAACTTAATTATTTAATTCATTTATTCAGACATAATCTGAATCCTGGGAATAGAGCTATGTTAGGAAGACATGCTATTGAATTAAGGAGTTTTTAGCATAGTAGGGTATGGAAGATTAAACCAAAGGTATAATAAATCAAAACTTGATAAGCATTACAAAAATATTCAAAAAAAATCTTAGGAGGTCAGTGGCTCAGTTCTGACTGGGAGAATCATGGAAGAGTATGAGCAAGGAATGGGAGGTAAGACAATGCATAGCCTTGGGGCTTGACAGAATATCAGTGCCAATTGCAGACATGACAAGTGAGGAGGAATTTCTGGTTAAGAGGATATCCTTTCAGATATCCTTTTGACATGTTAAGTTTGATTTTCTATGAAACATCCAGGGCTATCTCTGTAGCATGCAGTTATAAGAGCAAAGCCGAAGCTCAAGAAAGAGATTAGAAGATATGTAAATATGATGGTCACCTGCATTGACACATTGAAGTTTTCGAGGCCATTGGCTTATGAAAGATGACAGTATTAAGATTCATAAGAAGATAGTATAGAGGTAGCCAAGGAAATAGAGAGCAATAACCAAACAGACAAAACAGAACAAAAACACCAAAACCTTGGGAATGTTTGAAGAGAATAAGAAAAAAATCAGGATGCAGGGCGTGAGAATACAGTATGGTGAAAGTCCACAAAAGGTGTGGAAAACATGTAGAAAGGAAAGGATTTGTCACCCCATCAGATGGAGTATAAGAACGAAGAAAAGACACTTGATTACATTTTAGATATCAGATTTGCTGAACTACAGGGGAAAGACGATTGTACGGGGCTACAGGCTAAGTAAAGGAGCAAGCACACACTGTCTTTTCAATGAAGAGAGAAAAATGTAGTGGACTTGTGTGTGAGCAGCAGAAATTGGAAGTCCACAGAGTTTTGTAATTATCAATTGAAGATACAGAATTACATTCTTAGATTTAAAAATTCTGATTTCTTTCCTGGCTGCAGCGGATGCATATGGTGCTGCTTGACTTTTTGTATGACTTGTGCCATTCTAGCATGGTTATCATTATTTGCGTGTGTGTGTGTGTGTGTGTGTGTGTGTGTGTGTGTGTGTGTAAAGCTTACATGATCTCATAAAATGACATGTTTTCAGGATGACCACAACAGATCTTAGAGCCCGGCCAACGTACTAGCTAGTGGACTGCAAAGGGAGGCAAGGTCTCCATGTGTGTGGAACATATAAAATTGTAATGATCTTAAGTGGCCAAGAGTTGACAGCATCCCTCCTCTACTTTATAGAAGATATATCACTTATTTATTTCTAAGGATTTCTTTAATGAATACAAAAATTTATGTTTTTCCCTTCATTTGTTTGAGGTGCAGTTTTTATCTTAAGAATTCCAGATTTTGTTTTCAATAAGAATCCAAGAAATCATTTTTATTCCACCCAGAAAGAGATGATCTGGGTTAAGACATCTTTACAAGCTGGGTGCAAAAATCACATTCACTGAAGATACGGAAAGGCAGAAAAAGGAAGAAAAACCATTTTGTCAGATTTTCTTGATTTTGCTCATAGAGCATTCAAGGATTTAACTAAAATCAATTAAAAATTTTCTCCCGGGCTTCAGGCACCTGCGAAAATCATGGAAGTCTTAGAACTTTGGTGAAAGATTTTTTAAAAGCTTAGAAAATGGCTGTATTAAGTCATCTCATCCTCTCTGCAACCTGAAAGCAGCTTCCTTCGCTCTTTGAAGCTTCCATCAGGCACCCTGCCAGGTGCACCAAAGACCTCATTCCTTGTGCTGAGATCTTCTCTTATTGTGTTTGCGCTTCAGGGCATGTTTCAAAACTGATAGATCAAATTCTTGGTTCAGCCAGTCTTTAAAAAACAGGCAATTTATAAATGAGCTGTTTTAGCCCTGAGAAAGAAGTATTTGTTGGATCATTACGTATGGAATGTTCTGATCTTTAATTCCCTGCATACCATATTTTGTACAGTTCCTGAATCCTGAATTAGCAGCTAGATTTCAGAGAGAAGAAAAGAGAATTAGCTATTAGTTACAAATGTTTGCTTTTATTTTTTCAGTCCATCAAAGAAAATATTGGAGACCTTTAAAAATCCATTTTAGAGAAAAGGCTTTCAAAAGTTTAAATTTGAAAATCCGTGCTGCAATTGTGCATCATATAAATTCTGACAGTCCTCCATTGGGTGTGACTTGAGGGGAACAAAGGCCATGATAGAAAATATTCTTTGCTTTTTTTCCTTCCTTTTTCTTTTCAGTGGAAGAAAAAGAAGGTTCTGGGAATGTGTCTAAAGGTTAAAAATATTCATAAACTTAAAAATCAAGGAAAATAAAACGAACCTTGAAGAGAACTCTCATATTTTGTTTGAAATATCTTTAAAATAGAAAAACAAACAAGAACTATTTATTTTTTCTTTAAAAGCAATGAAATGAGATGGAAACACCTTGGACCATTTATGGGAAGAAATAGGTGATTCAAGGGCTAAATCTTTCTGAGTTTTGCTAACCCCCTTGAATTTCAGATTCCAGGATCGCTTTAAAACTTTGGTTGCTTTGCCTAATACAAGTGCAGTGAGAACCAGAGGTTTCTCTGCTTCAGGAGACCGGTGTGTTCCAATTTTTTTCAAGAATGTTTTACTGTAATATTATCTATGACGGTGAAAATCTTTTATTTTTACATAGGGACTGAATTTCTAACCTAGTTTAGAGCTTCAAGAATAATTGTTATAATAGATTCCATAGTATCATTCAGAGCATTCGTTTTTGCTTTAACTTTGAAACAGTGCTATTATTGCAATTGAATTGCTCCTGTCACATTTGAGCAGTAACTTTACAATATTCAGCTGGAGTCATCTCTCATCAAATAAGCATGTATTGTGAGGCAGGGCCTTGCGAGTACAACGATGAATTATTCAAACCTAAGTATATTCTTTAAATGTTTATTTATTTATTTTGAGAGAGAGAGAGAGAGCGAGCAAGAGAGAGAAAGCTGGGGAGGGGCAGAGAGAGAGAATCCCAAGCAGGCTCTGTGCTATCAGCACAGAGCCCCATGCAGGGCTCTATCCTGGGAACCGTGAGATCACAACCTGAGCCGAAATCAACAGCCCGACACTAAACCGACTGAGCCACCCAGGCTCATCCTCAAGCCCAAATGTGTTTTTTTAATTTTTAAAAATTTTATAAATGTTTATTTATTTTTGAGAGAGCAAGAGAGACAAAGCCTAAGTGGGGAAGGGGCAGAGAGAGAGGGAGACACAGAATCCGAAGCAGAATCCTGGCTCCGGGCTGTAACCACAGGGCCCAACGCAGCGCTCGAACTCAGGAACAGTAAGATCATGACCTGAGCTGAAGTCAGACCCTTAACCGACCGAGCCACCCAGGTGCCCCTTTTTAAAATTTCTTTTAATGTTTATTTATTTTTCAAAGAGAGAGAGACAGTGCAGAAGCGGGGAAGGGGTAGAGGGAGAGGGAGACACAGAATCTAAAGCAGGCTCCAGGCTCTGAGCTGTCAGCCCAGAGCCCCACGCGAGGCTTGAACCCACGCACTGTGGTATCATGACTTGAGCTGAAGTCGAATGTTTAACTGACTGAGCCACCCAAGCTCCCCCAAAGCCCAGATATTTTTAAGGAAAACCAAAACCATTTTTTTTCCCCACATGCATCAACATTTTTGGAAGGAAACCTTTAGAGACTCTATCATTACTTGCTCATCTACATCCCCATCAACTTCTCAAGAGTATTCGTATCTAAGATCCCTCAACCATTGGAGCTTCCAGAACTTTGAACTGAGACATGATATTTTTATTCCAGTCTGGGAGCTTAGTCATGAATATTATTTGGGGAATTCATCTAAGATTAGTTATAAAGTTTTAAGATTCTAAATAAATTCCTGACCCCTAAACAGCACAGGTTGTCTTGGCAACAAGACTAATAAAAGGCCTATAAAAGAAAATAAATTAAAGCAGAAAGAGGACATTTACATGTCTTTAATGTTTAGTTTCTCTCTTGGTAATATTGAGAAACTTGGGCCAGCACATTTCCAGTAACATTTAAAAAGAAAAAAGTGTTTTTTCTCACTTTTACACTTTTTTTTAATGTCATAGCATCTTTTGCCTTTCCGATATTTATACTTTTTCATAGAATCTTTCAATTAATTTTGTTCATTAGATTCCGTCTTTGACTTTTAAACAATTTGCATGTGATTTAAGTTTATTGAGAAAGTTTTCAGTGCTTGCTTAATTAAATATATCAATTTTGTTGCCCATAGTTTCTGAAACTATTTAAATGTCTTTATTATCTAAATTCCAGATTTGGATATCAAAACTTGAGTGAACAAAGTAAAAGTTTTATAAATTCACCAAGAATTTACTGAATCACTACTATGTTCAGGGTTTTTTATTTAATACCAGAAGCACAAATAGAAAAATAGTTATATAAGCACTTATATGTAGTTAGGACAGTGTGTCTGAAAAACAGTTGGAATAAACTAACTGCCATTATGTAAGGGTTTTCAATGGTTGAGAGGATTAGAAAAGACAAATCTGAAGGAGGTGAAATTTGAACTGGTGGTCTTTAGGGATAAGTAGAATTGACATGATGTCAAGGAGGGAGAAAGAGGTAGCAGGATTCCTGAGAATGGATGAAGCGTGAGTAATGTCTCAAAAGAAGAAAATGATAGGGACATATTTGCAGCTTCACATAGCTGGATTATTGAATATTCATGGGGGCTAAGTGGGATATAAAGCAGGGAAAGGAGGTAGAGGCCACCTTGTTGAGGACTTTAATGTTTGATTACATGGACCCAAAGAGAAAATTGAGTGTCCTTAAAATGAGACCTGGTAACTTAAAACAAAAATAATAATTGGACTTTGACATTTTCAGTGGATTAGAGCTGGAAGACCTGTAGGCAAGAAAGCAATTTATGAGGATTTGCAATAAACACTGTGGTTTAAGTGGGAGTGAAAGGCATTATGGACACGGACTTTACAGGCTTTTCATTTGTGTGAATATGACCCTAAATGTCATAAATGATCAAAGTTCTGTGCCTGGGTACATGGGCAAATAAAGGCATCTTTGAAAGAAATAGACAGGTCAGAAGAAGGAGTTAGCTCTGAGGGAGAAAGGGCAGTTTTCTTTGCTCATACTAGCTTCGTGGTTGCAAGGGAGGCATCCAACAGATGATGCCTAACACTGTTGTAACCACAGGCCTTGGGCTTGCGAAAGAGGACACTGGGACTGGGCATATGCATGAGGGAGTCATTTCCTTAGACGAGATTGTTCATCTACCCATGAACACAGATGAGGAAGCTGACAGAGTATTGAGGGGAAGACATGCCTATTCAGAGAGAAAACCGTGAGAAATATGTTTACACGGGGGTGCGGAGAAATAAAGTGGAATTGCAGAGCAATTAAAAAAAGAGGTAAGAAGATGTTATGAGAGGAAAAAAATGAGTCTGTCACACAAGCGCAAAATGAATCCGTAGACAAAAAAGATGAAAAGAACTGGGAAAAGCTCTTTGGCCTTGGAGATGAGAAGGCCATGGGCACCTTAGTAAGAAGAGTTTCAGTAGATAAGCAGAAAAGAAGAGAGACCACAGGAAGAGAATGGAAAGAGTCGGTGTTGTGGTGCCAGCAGTATTTGATGTGGATACGTTGCAAGAGATTGGACTACTGAGAACAAAAGACGCTAAGTGGCAGCTTGAAGGAACAGCAGAGTTGAAGGATTGTAAAGACGCATTCATCAAATGAGGATACCTCTGCCCATGGGAAGACAGTAGTAAAGAACACCACAGAGTTAGAAGATGTGAGAAAGAGTACAACTGAATAGCAAAGTACTTAAAGAGGGAGAGATCTAGAGTGTAGGTAGCTGAACTGTATAGCAAAGCATTTTTTCTTTTTCAGAAAAAGAAGTGGCTGTGAAGAGTCGTGTGTGTGTGTGTGTGTGTGTGTGTGTGTGTGTGTGTGTGTGTATTAATGGGTATTTTTTCTTCTCCAGTTGATGGCCCAATACAGGAGATCTCAATCTCAGTAAAATAGGGCATATGGTCCTGCTGAGATTGATAAGATCTGGATGAGGTTAAGGATTTGTGTGAAAGGTTTTCAAGGGTGTTATAAGAAGCATCGATCTAGGACTAAACTGAAGATATAAGATAAGCAAATAATTTTTGTTAATGTTAAAAAATATACAGTTCTCTTCAACTTCTTAACTGACAACATTCTATATTCCTGAATTGTCCTTAATCTAAGTGGAACTTCTTCAATCATTATTAATTTCCTGCTTAATTGTGGTTACAGACTTCTGACTATGCTCAAAATAGAAATAATCAAGTAATTTTTTCTTTATTGAAAAGATTAATTGTATCTTAAATAAAATTTCTGTGTTTTTTTTTGTTTTTTGTTTTGTTTTGTTTTTGTTTTATTTTGTTTTGTATTTTTGTTTGGTAACTGTGGCCAAGATTTCAAACGTAATTTTTAAAAATTTTTTTAATGTTTATTTATTTTTGAGAGAGAGAAAGAGAGAGACAGAGTACAAGCAGGGGAGGGGAAGAAAGAGAGGGAGACACAGAATCCAAAGCAGGCTCCAGGCTCTGAGCTGTCAGCACAGAGCCCATCGTGAGGCTTGAACTCACAAGCTGTGAGATCATGACCTGAGCTGAAGTCGGATGCTTAACTGACTCAGCCACCCAGGCATCCCATTCAAAAATAATTTTCATTTCAGTTTATTCTGCAGATATGCTCTTTTTGTACTTATTTAATTCTTTGAATGGAAGAAGTCACATATTAGCAATATTAAAGCAATTAGTATATTTATGATTATCCATTTAAATATGTTGTCTATATGTATATCCATATACTATACAACTTTACACATGTAAAACCTTATATCGTAACTATCAATTTAAGTTGTATATACTCAGTATGATTATTTTTTCTTTGAAAATCAGTTAACTGCTATGATTGAAACTGTTATGATTTATCAGATACTTGTAAGGAAATGCTATTAGATGTGTCAGATTTTACTAAGAAACTTTATTAATTTTACTAAGAAGGTTTTCTAATTTGGACTTCTGGAATTGCTACACACACACACACACACACACACACACACACACACAGTGTCTTAAAATTTGCTAAGAAAGCATATTAAATCAGACCTAAAAATAATTTTGTTTCTTGACCTTTGAGTTGCAAATGTTTTGTCACTCTTGCACTTTTCAAAGACAACATTCAAACTTGAACATAATGACCAACTGAGCCCTCATATAAAGGATCAAAACAAACAATTTTTGTTAGTGTTTAAAAATATCCCGTTCTCTCCAACATCTTAACAGACAATATTCTATATTTCTTGGTCGTCCTTGTATCTAGGTGGAACAATGTGATAGAATTCTGGCACATTTTACAAGGGGAAAAATGACATACTCCTATGTTTCCAGGCACAGCCATAAAACATCCTGCGTCCAATGTGTCATAGAGACCAGACTCCTGTCTCTACCCAAACCATGATGAGAAACGGCGATTCACACACTCACATCTGGCAAAAAAGTTGCGAGCTCTCTGAATATCTGTTTCAGTGGGAATCCTATCTTTCTTTAGCACTTGCAACATTGGCACACATGAAATGCACGACATCATGGGCAGGGCTGTGCCACTCTCCTGCCTTGTCCTCGTAGAAACTAAGAGCTAGGTGTGAAACCTGTCCCCACATTCTATAATTTCAGGTCCAGAGCACATGGTGCACTCCCAACTTTCCACCTTCATTCACGATGGCTCCTCCTGTGTACAATACCCTGATTTCTTCTGAGTGTCTGCATCCTACATGTCCTCCAGACCTGATTCACATCCTTCCTCCACTCGCCCCCTCCCTGACCTACCCCTTCTCTGAGCCTCTTTATAGCACCATTTCATCACCCCACTCTGACCATTCCTTCCTCCCATCCCTTTATTTTATTTCCTCCACCGCTACCCCGTGACAACCGCTTTGGCTTTCTTGTAGTTCTTCATACCCAGCAGACACATTCAAACCTCTAGGGGCTACTCCCTTGATTATTTCCTCTGTCTGAGATTATGACCATCTGACTTAGCTCCTTCAAATACTTCCCTGGCCTCTCTGCCTAAAATGTTAACTCATCGCTCTCGCCCTTGGAATCCCTATCTGCTTCTCTGCACATAGAAATTATTATTCACCATACTTATCACCATCAGATGTACCAAAGGTTTTACATATTTACTTATTGTCTGTCTCTGCTCAGTGGAAGGTAAGGTCCACGCGGTCAAGGATTTTTGTCTTTCTATTCCTTTCTCTGTAAGGGCCTGGTGCACAGTAGGTGCTCAAAAAAGAAATATATATTCTATGTATATATAATATGTATAGAATATATATATTAAATATGTATTAAATATACGCACCATATATATATATCTACACACACACCATATATACCATATATATGTATATATATGTATATATGTATATATATGAATATATAAATATTTATTTTGAGACAGAGGAAAAAAACATGAGTGGGGGAGGGAAAGAGGGGGGGAGGGGAAGAGAGAGAGGGAGAGAGAGAATCCCAAGCAGGCTCTGCACTGTCAGTACAGAGCCCAACACAGGGCTTGATACTCCAAACTGTGAGATCATGACCTAAGCTGAAATTAACAGTCAGACGCTTAACTGACTGAGCCACCTAGGCGCCCTACAAAAAATATTTTTGAATGAATGAATGAGTGAACTCCTGCATTTTACGCAGAATCTAGCGTATAGCTAAGATTTTCTTTTTCTTTCTTTCTTTCTTTCTTTCTTTCTTTCTTTCTTTCTTCCTTTTTTTGTTATGGTATGTTCTCTCTTCAGTCAGCTAGGCTTGAAAGCAAAGGTCTCTTAAGATGTTGGAGATGGACAGACACCAAATATCTGATACACTTCTTGAGGGGAGAGCTACCTAAGAGAGACATTGGATTAAGGTCATTAACTTTGGATTTTATGCTAATAAGAAATAAACGTTTAACAAGCTAAGCCCCTGTAATCTTAGGGTGGCTTATTAGAGCAGCTATCATTACTGACCCTAATACAAAATATCTCAGTACATTAATTCAGCGTCTCACAAAAAAAGAACTTTGTACATCAGTTTTTTCTTCTAAACTGAACACTCTTAATAATGTTTACCCTTAAATGAACCTGAGACTTATGGGAAAGCAAAGTTAAACATGTTTCTTTACTGTATGGCTTCAATGTCACTGTGAATATTTAAGAAGGAAATATATCAACGTTCTTGATCATATTTGTCCAACAAACACTTTGATAAAATTACCTTTATTAACATCTACCTGACAACAGTCCCCCAAAAAAGTCTGTACCAAAAAAAAAATGGCAATAAATGAATTTTACTACATAAGATTATCAAAAGATTGTTTATAATGGGGCATAATTTTTAATTATACTGAAATACACCTTTTTGACGTTACTGTAGAAATAATACAAATTCTACTGAAAACATTTCTATTTTGCCTATAAATGATACATTATACTCAATATGGAAAGTTCCCTTTAAATAAATTGTATACCATGCAGATCAATGATACAGCCTACATATAAATTAATAATAATAAGACATGAAGAACAAGCTATGATCTAAAAGTGGAATAAGCAGTCAGACAACATCCATGCAATGACCATTCACAGTTTTATGTTCCCTGCATTATTCAAAACATTGGCAATGTTGTTTTAAATAGTTTTATTTCTTAGTGACTATATAGAGAAATAGATTAAAAGATAATGCAACCACATTTTCTTTTTTTTTTTTACTTCTGTGAACTTCCTGAACTCTTCTTTGGACAGCAAGAGTAATACCATTTTGCATTTAATTCTGTGTCTCTGAATATAGCCCACTGACACATTCTAGCATGTTAGTAAGAAAAAAGAAAAAAAAATTCCTCAGACCATTAAAAGGTATAATTCTCGGGGCACCTGGGTGGCTCAGTCAGTTAAGCATCGACTTCAGCTCAGGTCATGATCTCACAGTTTGAGCCCTGCATCAGGCTCTGTGCTGACAGCTCAGAGCCTGGAGCCTGCTTTGGATCCTGTGTCTCCCTCTCTCTCTGACTCTGCTTGTGCTCTCTCTCTCAAAAATAAATAAACATAAAAAAGTAAAATAAATAAATAAATAAAAGGTATAATTCTCCCCATGCCATTTACAAGCCAGATGGAACTTGAAATGGAAACAGTTAAGAAATATGCAAATTCATTTCACGTCTTCTTGTCGACTGACTCTCATTTAGAGATCAACAACAAAATACATACCTTGTAAACTTCTTTCAGTGGGATAGTTCCTCAGTTAACATTTAGGAGAAAGAAATTTCTTTTAGCTTAAAAGTAATCTTCTTGACTTTTTTTAAATTAAGATTTATTTAGTTTTGAGAGTGAGAGAAACAGAGCGTGAATGGGGAGGGGCGGAGAGAGAGAGAGGAGACACAGAATCCAAAGTAGGCTCCAGGCTCTGAGCTGTCAGCACAGAGCCTGACGGTTGGGGGTGCGGGGAGGGTAGAGTGCTTGAACTCAAGAGCATGAGATCATGACCTGAGCTAAAGTTGGAAGCTCAATGGACTGAGTCACCCAGGCGCTCCCCTTCTGGGCCTTTTTTGTGAAGTTTTTTCAAGTCTAATATCCTAATATCTCTGAATGCATTAGTTAAAACTAATTCATAATTTAAACTGGAAATCCTGAAAGGAAACACTTTCTAAACTTTGCAGTATTTTGCAGTGAGGAAAGAGAGGAAGATGTGGCAGGAGTGAAGGAAAGAGAAACTGTAAAAATACTAACTAAGGGCAGCTAACTTGTGCATAAATGATTATTGTATCAAATAATAATAACTTGAATTTTAATAAAAAGTTATACAGTCTTTCAAATTATAGTAAGGTGCTCTGGTAGATATTGCAAAGAACACCGCTACAGAATGTACCTGAAAGACAAGGTCAGTACAAAGTCTTAGTATAATCAATGCTATTGTTTGTAGCTCAGCTTGATTGAAAGTTGATGATGAGATACCATCATCATTTACACATCACACTTCAAAGATACACATCTTCCACATAGTTTGCTTTTTAAAAAGTTACATTGCATTTTAAATACTGAAGCCATTTTAAATATGAGACACCCTGGTCTCACTCAATCACAGGGGTACTGTAAACTGTTGTAAATACCAAAGTTAACGTCCAAATACTTTGTTTTTCAGGCTGTGTCAGAAACACTTCCTTTGAAACCTGATTAAACGTTGCACTGGAAAGGTAACAGGTACATGTCAGGTAATAGAAATATTCTAAACGTTGTTAATGGAGGATTTTAGTAGCGTTCATTCCATCTAGAAATTACAATTTAGTTAAAAAACATGGCAAACACTTTTATGATTAAGAAAGCGGATAACTTAAGTCTTACCAGGTAATAAAGTCAGAGCGTATTGAGAGAGTGCTCAGGGTCCTAGTTAGTAACGGAATCTCTGTAATGTTTCAACAATGGTGAGAGGAACTTCTTCAAAACCTGCAGATTTCCACCATAGGGAGAACTGCCTGCCAAAGTAGCTTATTTCTTCCTTTTGTTCAACCTAAGTTTGCCTTAATTTTATACCATGTAATAATTTCAATTTTGACTTTAGGAACACTTGAGGGGAAATCTGATCCACCTTTCGTAAGCAGCTTTTAGTGTGTCTGAAGACATTCTCCGCTGTATCATTGAAGTCTTCTGTTCTGTCGGTTCAGTAGCTCCTATCTTTGAACCTATTCCTCTTACAACATTGTCTCATTTGTCCCACTACACCAGCCATGCTCCTACATCTCTCCTGTTTGCAAGGCGTTTTTCAAGTGGAAGTTTCTAGAAGTTGATGCAAAACTCCAAGTGTGGTTTAACCCAGGCAAAGTTTTATTTAGTGGTCTCTGGAAACTGCTACAGACATAGCACTGTCTATCTTGGTAAGTATATTAAATAGAGGAACTCTGAGGTGTTGATCAACTTAAACATGTACTGTGAAACCATGTCTTTATCTTCTAATAATTATGAAATTGAACTGTTGACTTGGAATGCAAATAATTTATCTATTAAATTCCAATTACATAGAATTAGCTAATTGTATCAGACTGTTGAGTATTTTTGCTCTATCTCTATTAATAAAAGAGTCATCAAACTTTAGCCTATGAGCCAAATCCAGGTCAGTGCCTTTTCTGTAGATAATGTTCCATTGTAAGAGAACCATGTTGCTGTCATTGTTGTTGTTGTTCTCCCCCTCCCCCTCCCTTCTCCTCTGCTTCTCCTCCTCCTCCTCCTCTTCCTCCCCTTCCTCTTACTTCTTCTTCTTCTTCTTCTTCTTCTTCTTCTTCTTCTTCTTCCTCTTCTTCCTCTTCTTCCTCCTCTCCTTCCTCTCCTCCCTCTCCTTCCTCTCCTTCTCCTTCTTCCCCTCCTTCCCCTCCTTCCCCTCCTCCTCCTTCTTCTTCTTCTTCTTCTTCTTCTTCTTCTTCTTCTTCTTCTTCTTCTTCTACAATGTTTCTATAGCTGTTTTTATGCTATAAGTGACACTCAGCAGAGTTAAATAGCTTTAACAAAGACCACTCTACAGCCCACAGAATGTAAACTATTTACTACCTTATTAGTTATAGAAAAAGTTTTATCAACCCTGAACTAGTACATCAGCTGTCCATTCTCTTTTCCTGAAGATTCAGTGAGACTACATCTATGTCCTCATGAAGACTGTGGATTAAAAAGTTGGACTGAGTAGGAATATCAGAGGCGAAAATCCAACTGAACACGATACATGATCATTATTTTTGTTAATTAATTTAATCTGATGTGTTCCCAAGTAAGTAAACTGTCAGTTAGCCCATGTTTCCTGCTCTCATGATGAAATGCCTTGCTGAAATTCAGATATTTTCTCTCTACTGCACTCCTTGGCGTATCAGCTCAGTACCACTCTAAAACTGGAAATGGATTAACTGAAACGACTTCTTAAGAGCCCACGCTTGCTCTTAGAGATCATTATTTTTCTCCCTAAGTGCCAGCACCAACTCTTTTTTCCCCTCAAATGTATTTCTCAGAAAACTAACCCTTGTAAGACTTTGAATAAAGGCTTCCAAAGTCAAATAATTTGATGAAATAATGTATTCTATACATTTTCTTTGGAGTATCAATATCCATTAGCATGTTAAAGGGTATGGGAAGTTCTACAATAAACATATTTGGTTAAAAGGAATCAACACATTCCTTGCCTGCATTGTTTAGCCACAGCACACACTTTTCTTATAATGTTCTTTTTTTTTTTTTTTTTTTTTTTTTAATCTAGAAACTTTGGTGGAAGAAACTTCAGAAAAATTTATAAATTCCCTTGAGGAAGAATTTAAACTTGGTTAGCTTCAGATGTTGAAAAGCTATTTCCTGAGGGCATTAGAAGTGGGATGGAAATAAGCAGACATAGTTTGGAACATGAAAATATCTAAGAACTTTAAAGATAACAATATGATTCTATTTTAAGAATGAATGTTGATTTCACTGTTTTACCTGAATTTACCAGGCTGAAGTGATATTTGTTGCATGGATGTAAGGGTTAATAATAACCTCAATTTTATAACAGCAGTTATTAATTATCTTAGAAAAACCAATAGTCATGAACAAAAGGAGTAAACCATATCAGAAATGTGAAAACCTTCCATGAGGACTGTAGTTATTTTTCACTTATTTGTAAACCACTCATGACGTTGCAAATAATAGGTACTCAGGTAATTGTTGTTGAATAAATTTGCAAATAAACAAAAGAAGAAATTGTATAATAGTGGGGTTCGACCTACTTTCCGTGGAATAGAGATTATTTCTGGAAGGCAGAAAAACTTCACTGTTTTTAATGGGTTTTTCTATCAAAGCCTATCAGTGAACACCAGGTATCGCCAAATAAAACATGAAAGAAATGTGAGATTCGCCATTCTCTAAAAGATAAGAAAAGTAAATGAAACAAAAGAAAAACTTCTCCTTTGATTCAATCAAAGCAGTCATACTCACTGTTTTTATATTCATAGCCATGGAGGCCGAGCTTGAGGATGGGTAACCATCAAGCTGTCTGATTCCTTAGTTCGAAATTTAGAATACACAGGGGCACCTAGGTGGCTCAGTCCGTTAGGCGGCTGACTTCGGCTCAGATGATGATATCGCGGTCAATGAGTCAAGCCCCATGTCAGGCTCTGTGCTGACTGCTCAGAGCCTGGAGCCTACTTCCGATTCTGTGTCTCCCTCGCTCTGTGCCCCTCTCCCGCTCGTGCTCTGTTTCTCTCTCACGCTCTCAAAAAATAAATAATCTTTAAAAAAATCTTTGAAAATTAGCATACACACATAAATGCAGTGACATAAATGTGCAAACATCTTAGATAAGGACCTGCAGACTCCCCTCTAAAAATTCTTTGGGAAATGTAATTTTAGTACTTCTTTTTTAAACATTTGAATGCACTATTTAAATTTTTTTTACATTTATTTATTTATTTACTTATTTATTTATTTGGAGAGACAGAGCACAAGTGGAGGAGGGGCAGAGAGAGAGAGAGAATGAGACACAGAATCCAAAGCAGGCTCCAGGCTTTGAGCTGTCAGCACAGAGCCTAAAGCGGGGCTAGAACTCACAAACCATGAGATCATGACCTGAGCTGAAGTCAGGTGCTTAACCGACTGAGCCACCCATGCACCCCTTGAGTGCACTATTCTAAAATGCATATTTAAACATAATATTTTAAAATATTTTTTGATTGCAGTTATATCATTTAGGAAACCACAGTCCTAGGAAAAACCACTGTGTGATTCTTCTAGAGAAAATTCCAATATTTTAACTCTCAATGACACTAACTTTTCAAACCACCTATATACATTTGAGTGTCATATTTTTGGGGAATATATTTACTTATTTACTTGAATCTGAATTATTTAGTGGGGGGAGTATATATACTTAGGGGGTTTTGTTTGTTTTCATTTCAGAAACTGGATGTCATAGACAGTGCTAAAAGAAGGCCACCCCTTCTGACTGGCTGTGACATCTGAAACTCCACTAACCATTAGGGTTAATTTGACAAAGTTGCTTGGTTAAATCAAAATGCATGTGGTTTATATATTACATGATCCTGCTATGGCCACTTATTCTCTAAAAAAAAAAAAATGTAGGTTTCTAGGTAACCCCATTTTGGAGGAAGAATTATTAGATAACTATTATTTAGTTTTTATAGTTATATATCATAATATTTCCCTCTCACAGTATTGGGTCTTGTCATTTTCTACAGAAAAGTTTTTTTTCTTCATCTTAAATTTTATGTCAATTATATCTCAATAATAAATTACTTTGAAATTCATCTTGTCATATTGACAGATTTCCAATCAATTGGTTAAAACACATTATGCTATTAACTGTTTGTATGCTGGCTTCTCTACTTGATTATAATCTCCTTCAGCTCAAGACACCAGGCTTTATTTATCCCAGTATTTCCTATAGCATTTTGCAAATAGTAGTTTTTCAAACGTATTTTTCAAGGATTCAGGAATGACACTTATACATAAAACCTCTTGTGGTAGAATGTATCATGCGATAGACAATCAATATTTCACTGGAAAAAGACTCATGGCCCAGGAATGTAAAGATTTGTCTTCATTTACATCAGCATTGTGGTGCATGTACGTCCGCTGAGGGGCGTCTGGGAGCTTGTGCCCTGAAACCCCGCTGCGGTTCACATCTTATTGCCTCCTCGTATCTTCTGTGTGAGCTTTGGCAAGTCATCAAACATACCTGACCGAAATACCCTGATCTGTAAAATAACACCCCGGGATTTTGAGTGAATTAAAGGATCAAAAAGGCCAGTGAATGTTATAATAACTCACTTTTTCAAAAAGCTATTATTATCCTTTACGTGCAATTTTTAAATTTTTAATCGGGATGGTACACTAGAAGATTGAACGCTTAGCACCTTTACTGACCACATTTTTGGCAAGTGTTTGGCAAATCCCAGCTGCCAGTGGCATCAGCTTTTCGTGTTATGGATTCGACCTACCATTGAGAAGTTTCAGCAGGAAGACTTTCTTTTTATTTTCTTTATCCTTATTGCTTTAATCATCAGACTTTTGATATCGTTCCTTTTCATCTACTCTACATATCTTATAACAGGCATACATATACCCACATCCCAGAATATACACTTAGCAATATTTTGTTATGTGTGTTACAGACATGGCCAAAGACCATTTTCCACTCCATTCTTAACCTCCTTTCAGTCTGTCTTAAGTCAGTGCATACTCTTCCATTTTGATTTCTGTGGGTATTCCATAAGAAATAATTGGCATTGTTTGACTGTGATTTTTTTTAGTTACATAAATGAATCAAAACTATATCTTCCATGTGCTTGCTGTTTCCCCTTCTCAATTTATGTCTTAGAGATTTCCCTATGGGTTCCATAGCTATTAGTACTCATGTTAGGACCTACATGGGTGGAGAAGCCAGTGAAGCTGTGACCATTGACATTGGTTGATGCCCATGTCACTATTATAGCCAATATTATATCATTTAACTGCTTTTTAATATTTCATGTTATTAATAAATCTCATTTTATATAATTTTTAAATTTATTTATAGGTTACTAGGTTGTTTACAGTTTTATACTTTTACTAGGAATATTATAATAAAATAATTGTCCCTGGTACACACATATGAAAGTACATACCTGAATATCAGGTATGTACTAAATACATATCTAAATAGAATCTCTGGGCCATATACTATATATTTAAAACATTTTTCAAGACGGTGGTCTTATTCCTTATTATTTACATTCTTTTTGGTCTAGGTTACTTTCCTATATTTCCACACGGCTGAAACCAAGATCTGCTCCCAATCATTTTTGTATTCCCTGTAGTATAGCGGCTGGCACAGAAAAGTTTTATTCAGTTTTTTTTTTTTTAACTTCTTAGGTGTCAGTGAAAAGAATTCAAGCGGCAAATGTGTTGCACAGAAAAAATTCTATCTATGCTTTTTCTGACCTCTAATAAAATTGATAATTTATTAGAATCATAAATATAGGTCAAAGAAATTGCACAAACAACCAAGTAGTATTAATAGGTCTTGTGTTTTTTTTCACCGACAGAAGGCAAAGATATTTCCATATCACATTATAGCTATTGCTGATGTGTCAAAATATCTCATATTGACCACTACTTTAAAATTAGGGTAGTTATGGGGCGCCTGGGTGGCTTGGTCGGTTAAGCGTCCGACTTCGGCTCAGGTCATGATCTCACGGTCCATGAGTTTGAGCCCCGCGTCGGGCTCTGTGCTGACAGCTCAGAGCCTGGAGCCTGTTTCAGATTCTGTGTCTCCCTCTCTCTCTCTGCCCCTCCCCTGTTCATGCTCTGTCTCTCTCTGTCTCAAAAATAAATAAACGTTAAAAAAATTTTTTTTTAAATAAAAAAAAAAATTAGGGTAGTTATTAGATCCATCCTGATATCTTATTATTTAATGCCTTTTTAAAGAAGCATGCATATTAGAACATCAAAATTTAAAAATAGTTTTGATTACTATATTTCAATGTATTTGAATTCTTTTATAATCTGTGTTTTTATGCATTATCCTGATAAGGAGATTGTAGGATACATGGGAGGTTCATGGCACAAGAAAGGTTAAGAACTCCATTAAATGTTCGTTCTTAAACCTTCTCTTTGCTCTTTTCACTCCCTGACAGGCCTTACTGGAACCTCTTAATGTAATGAGAAATGTCAAGTCCTGAGAGACAATTTGTTAATTGAAAACGAAGCAATGCCACTTAGTTGTTATCCTGATGTTCAACTGTGTGTTTTTGGTGACGCCCCGACCTCCCTGGGGATCACACTTCTTCATGTGTGAATAGCACTGTTGTAGAATTCAAAGAATCACACTATGGCTCTCAACTAGAAGTAGAAATAGAAGGAAACTCAAAAGGATTTAGAAAGATGTATCGTTCAGTTTCCTTGGAAACAGCCCACTTAGGAAAATGGTTTCTCATCTTAATCTCTATTTCCCCACTTAATGTCCTTAACCTCTATTTCTGCTTATTCTGGGTGGATAAATCAAACTGCATCTGTGTTTCTAATCACAGTGATTCCATTTTACTTTTTTTAATTTATTTTTTACTGAATACATTTTTCATGTGACATTGTGTAAGTTTAAGGTGTACAGAGTGTTCTTTTGATACCTTTATAAGACTGTAATACATTTACCATTGTAGCAACATCAATTGCATTACACGTAGTCACAGCACAGTGTCATTCTCTATATTCATTATGCTGTGTCTTAAACCTCTATGGCTTATTTACTGCTCATTATAAGCAGCAATTCCATTTTAAAGAATACATTTCTCTCCCATTGACCTCAGGAGATATGTGGCCCTCTCAGCCCAGGCTACTATGATTTCCACTATTGATGTTTAAGACAGTCAAGACTGTCAGGTAACTTTGCTAGGAGACAGCATGTAGGAAACCGGCTCATCCTTTCAGCAATTCCGAAGCAGAAGGCTTCGTACTTTCCCTTTGAAAGTACTAAAGTTTAAACTTTGATCACTTGGCAAAGATTACACTTGGATAATTTAGAAGACCTTATTCTGCAGTGGAGAACTTGTGGTTTGTGAGTTTGGAAACAGCAGAAAGCCGTTCTCATTATGCCCCTCATTTTGGGGTACTCATGTTCATTACTGTACTACTTTCTCCAACGTCTGTTTCACTGTTCATTCCATTGACAACCTTTCGCCATATGTATTGGGTCTGGGTTCTCCAGCGGAACAGAACCAATAGGAAATTATATATATATATTATATATATATATATATATATGTATTATATATATATATATGTATTATATATATATATAGAATGTATATATATATGTATATATATTATATATATACATATAGAATGTATATATATATTATATGTATATATATTATATATATACATATAGAATGTATATATATATATTATATGTATGTATATATATGCCGATTCTTTGTGATTAATCATATTGTAAGTAATAAAAAATCATATTACAACATAATATGATTATTTTATGTAATAAATAATTATAAGAAATTATGTTATATATGATTATGACATATTTTATTATATACAATAAATAAATCACCTTATAATAATATCATGCTTTCTTATAAGGTATCAGCTCACGTCGTTATGGAGGCTGAGAAGTACCATGATATGCACTTGTAAGCTGGAAATCTAGGACAGCTGAAGGTGTAGTTCCAATCCAAGTCTGAATCCAAAGGCAGGAGATGACTGATGTCCCAGCTGAAAATGGTCAGAGAGAGGGAATTCTCCTTTACTGAGCCTTTGGTCCTATCAAGCCCTCAATAGAGTAGAGGAGGTGTATATTAGGAAGGGAAATCTGCTTTATTCTAATCCAACTCAAATGTTAATCTCATTTAAAACTACCCTCATAAATACATCTTGAATGTCTACTCACATATCTGAGCCCTCCACTCCTCTCCCGCTGGCCCAGCCAAGTTAACACATAAAATTAACCTTCACACCATTGATGATTATTATTCTTTTTATGTTACATTCACTGTTAGCAAATAGTTCTGGGTCTTCAGTTTCTGAGAATGCTCAATAGTCCCTCCCCCACCCACTCTTTTTCTACTTTAAAGCCTAGAGATCATCTGATTTCCAGGACTTTAGCTCGAAGCCCACGCAAGTCAGTGGTGTTGAAACTTCATACCACAAAGGGGAAATATGGGTATTCTTCTAGCTCTCCATTAAGAATTCTGATACGTATTTTTCCACTCTTCCTTCCTTGAGGCTCTTATCACTAAATATTACACTTCTAGCCCATCTCGGTCATCATTTACCAACTTCACTGTCCCCATTCATTTTTGGTTTCTAGCATATGTTCTTTTCCTTTCTCATAAGATTCACATCCATTTCAGTGACTTTAATGTATTTGTGTATGAGTTATTGTACTTCCAAATTTACTGTGCTTTTTGAGTCTAAGGGGCACCTGGGTGGCTCGGTTGGTTGAGGGTTCAAGTCCGGCTCAGGTCATGATCTTGTGGTTGATGAGTTTGAGCCCCACGTCAGGCTCTGTGCTGACAGCTCAGAGCCTGGAATTTGCTTCAGATTCTGTGTCTCCCTCTCTCTCTGCCCCTTCTTGGCTCATGTTCTGTCTGTCAAAAATGAATAAACATTAAATAAATAAATAAATAAATAAATAAATAAATAAATAAATAAAATTTTGTGCATAGTCAATCTTAACCCATACTTGTAGTAGATCCTGAAACTTGTTGAGAGTTCAACTGATAATTTATGAAGTTTTAAACTCTAATACATCAATCTTTCATAGTATTCTACTGTCATTCCAGATCTCCTGCCTTTACTCCTTTGACACCTGTTCTTTGTTTCCTATTTCCCTGGACCTTTCTCCACTCTCTCCCCTATCTTCACTCCACTTTTCTCCACTATCGTCAGTAGGCTTCCTTTCATGACCCTTTGATTCAGGTGATACAGTCTAAATCATTGATTCAATCTCTTTAATTGTCAACATCTCTAATTCTTTTACCCTCTAGATTTCCAGAACATTTTTTTCTTAAAACTCTTAAACTTGAATCAGTCCAACCACTTGCCATCTTCACCTTTATATATGGCGTGTTGAGTGATGTTTAAGAAAATCATATTTTAATGTAGACTGTGTCTTTACAAAAATAGAATCTTCATTGGCTAAAGAATAAAGTTTAACCTCTCAGGAAAGCATAAGAGGAATCTGTGATGTGATCCCTCTTTACCTCCTTTTCTAAGCATATTGTTCAGGGTATCCCTCTTCACTTTCCTGTCAAGAACTGTGTAAGATCATAGAGTTTGCCCTAATTGCAAACTAACAGGTTAGCCTACCACAATTCAATGGATGTTGGCAGAAAACACAAGACCTCTGGGGGTAGAGTGTGTAGTAAAGAATTTAACCTTGCCCAAAGAGAGATCTAGTTTTCCCCCTCAGTTCCTGGGGGTAATCTCTAAGCCCTTGAAATGTATTACTTGAAAAAAGTGTTTTTTTGTTTGTTTGTTTACCAGGGAGACTTGAGCTATGCTAGATAGTGTGGCAGCATGATTTATAATGGGGATTTCTGGTCTTGTTGCATAGCTAGATCTCTGAAAAGGCTGGAGTCTAAGGTTGATCACATGAGCAGTCAACCCTATCTATAAGACAGAGCTCCTTTAAAGAATCTGGATATCAAGGCCCAGGTAAGTTTCCCTAGTTGGGACTACTCAGTGTGTATTATCATGCATCATTATTGGGAGGGGTGGATAGTCACATGACTCCACAGGGGAAGGCAACTGAAGGCTCTATGTTTGGGACTCTTTTGGACTCTGCCTCGTGTATCTTTTCCCTTGGGTGATTTTAATCTGTATCCTTTTGTTGTAGTAAGCCACAATTGTGAGTATAATAGCTTTCAGTGAGTTCCATGAGTACTTTTAGCAAATTATCAAAACTGAGAGTGGTCTTAGGGACTCTTAAATTTTGTAGTGGGTATTAGAAGTGATGATGCTCATGTGGTCTGTCCCCTAACTTTACAGTGATACAAAAGGCTTTATCAGAACTCATGACATAATAAATAGTATTAGTTTCAAGTATGCATAGATTTCCTTTCTCCTCCTAATTTCTGTGGGGACACTTGGAGTGGTCCAAGTGAATTCTACACACTGAGTAGGCTTGAAGCATAGCTGAGGAATGCTGAACTTGGGGAATTTGAATCTTTTATACTGAATATAAACATGCTTACCAAGGAGACATTATCTTTTTATCTTCTAAGGTTATTCATAAACCTACCCTTTGCTCTTTAAGCAGTCATTATCTCTAGATATTAGACATTATCTCTAGCTTCCAAAGTTGTTTGTTATAGAAGAATCCTTAAAAAGATAGTTTGGAACAAAAGAGCAGTTGATGGGGTATTTTTGCATGATTCACAGAAATATTTGAGACTTATGGAGAATTGTCCTCCAACAATTCCATGCTTCAATCACACCAAACTACCTAACACTTGTCCTAAAGTATTTTCCTAGATGTGTTTTGTTCATATTTCCATTCCATCTGAAATACACTGATCACTGTGACAAATATTATTCCTCTCTCAAAGTTCTTTTCAAGGATATCATATCCAAAAACCACTTTTAAATACTCCTTTCACCTGCCCCTAATCATTAACCACCCCGTTTAGAGATCTAATTTATCTTCCTCAAACTTCTAGCACAATGATGACATTGCTCTGTTGTCCTTGCTTGTTTAAATGACTTTTTTTCTCTGCTGAAGACATATAGGGACTACTTCTGATTTTTCCTTTTATCTCCTGAATAGCATTGTTCTGCTACAATAACTCCTGAATAGCATTGTTCTGCTATATGGTATCTACTGGAAAATGTGTTGAAATGGAGAAACACCCCATGTTCTGATTTAAAAAAAATAATTTCTGGTTTTTTTTTCAGAAATTTTAACAGTTAAGATCAGGACAGAGCGCAAATAAACTTGGTTCTGATTTTCCCAAGTACATTCACGCTATTGAAGAGGGAAATAGAATTATTTGGTAACTAGACTTCAGTTTGTGTCTGTGAGGGTCCTCTTTATGGTACCAAGCAAGAAAATTCATACAGTTTTTTCTGTGACCGCTTATTTCCTGGAATCTAGCCATTTCTCACCCTCTCCATTTCTACCACCCGAGTTTAAGACGTTACTTTTTATCTGTTTTACTTAATAGCTTCCAGTTTGTCATCCTCTACCCTTGCCCTCTAGAGTAACATTACAGCTGCCAGAGTTATAATTTTAAAATAGAAATCCTGTCCCTCCCCTACTTAAAACCCTGCAACAGTTTCTTCTTATCCTCATAGTAAAAGCCACATTCTGTACAATGATCGCCTTAGGACTATTATACTATTTTCCCTGCCTAAAATGCTCTTCCACCATTAATTCATGTGAATAACCGTTAACCTTAAGTGTTACTTACTTAATGACTGCCTGCTTAAAGATGATTGTCCTAAACTCACCACTGGAATTACAAACGTGTCCACACCCCAAGAACTCTTAATTTTAGTCTTGACTACTTCTGCTCTTTTCTTTCTTTTTTTTTTTTTTTCAGTAACATAACTTTCTAACGTACTCTATAATTTGCTCCTTTTCTTTGTTTATTGTTTATTGTGGACTTTTTCCGGAATGTAAGTTCCATGAGAGCAGACATCTTCGTCTGTTCTTTCCACTGATGAGTACAATGCATATAGAGCAGTATCTGGCACAGAGTAGGTGGTCAACAGATTTTTTTTTTTTTCTGTGAATCAATTAATGAATGACTTAGGCAAATTTATGCAATTGTTATTACTATTTATCTTGTTTCAAACTGTAAGAGGGGACACTCGGGGATGGAGTGACAATAACGCTAAGAATACATGAGAAAGACTGAATTTAAGGCATGTTCTGGACAATGGGAGTTTATACACACCCAGAATCGACCCACCCACTCTTCCCTTGAGGCCCACTTGATGGTGGTGTATGTGAACACGGCACCACCTATGTGAATCTATGTGGACTGTTCCTATTGTATTTGGCTGTCTTTTTCCAGAGTAGAAGGAAGGGGGATGGAAGAACGGAGAAGGGGCAGAGAGAGAGAGAGCAAGACAGAGAATCCAAAGCAGGCTCTGTGTTGTCAGTGCAAAGTCCCACGTGGAGCTCGAATTCATGACCTGTGAGATCAGATCTGAGCAAGAGTCTGACACCCAACGGACCAGACCACCCAGGTGCCTCTAATTTAATATTATAATATTACCAGTATTCCTATCCTTTAGTTACTTATGTAGTATATTAATTTGAATTATATTTTATTATTAAATAATAATTTATCATTTTATTTAATTTTACATTTGTTTTCCTATAAGGTAAGTCTTCTATTTCCCATAAGATGCAAACCTGTCACTTTCCTTTCCTTAGAAATTATGTAATATTGTGTTAATTTTTTTTTTTTTTTTTTTTTGCTCTGACAACTGTAGGAGAAATCAGAGTGGAAATATGTCTCAAGTGAACAGTACAGCACATAAACAGGGTGTGGTTTCTTCTGTATTAGATAATCATGCCTTTGGGTATTATAAAGCAGGAAGCATAATTCTGAGTTCTTGATTTTTGAGGTATGTGGTTTTCCATGGATAACACCCTGGAAAGATGTGGATGTGTGGTTGTGAGGATGAGGGATATTGTTGACTGTTAGAAATTGACTTTTACTGTAATAGATAACTAATTGTGAATCATTTAGCTAGAGTATAGGTATTTTGTCTCATTTTACAGTAGTGAGATTTCTAAATATTTCCTCTGTAAGTTTGACTCAATTCATTTTTTTCAGTTTTTATTTTCTTACTTTTTCTTCAAACAAGAAATCTGATCCAGCCATTTTCTAAAAATAAGTTATCCTTTCCTCCTCTTTCATAAAATGCAATTTTAATATAATATTTTAATGTATTTTTTTAGTTTCATCAAGACTTTTATTTATTTTTCCACAACTAAATAAAAGTTTGTAATTAAATAAATTGTTTAGATTTTTCTGCCTATGGTTTTCCTGGGTCCTATTCTTAGAAGTCAAGTTACCAAGCTTCACCGCACTGTGCATATCCGTCCATTGGGCTAATATCTATCAGGGATAAAGCTGAAAGACCATATTTTAAGCAATCCCTGATGTAAGACCAGACAGAAACAATGTTCAGCAGTGTTAGGAACAAGCTGTTGCTTGAACATGTTCTGCAAACAACTTGGTATTTAGATCTAATGAATATTTCCTACTTGGAAAGTAAATTGCTGATGTGCTTCCTGGCACTGTCTTCCTAGTGCCAGAACACATCATGTTTTTCTTTTGAAAGATCTTTCATAAAGAGACCGTACCTTCAAGTCAATTTGAGCTAATCCTTACACGCTGTGTTCCGTTATTGCACACTAGAGAAAAATAAACACTGAGTTTCATATTATGAAAAAGAATCCATGTTCTCTCTGCTGTTAAATGCTTCCCTCTCCCTCTCCTTCCCCCGCTCCCTGCCCCCCTCCCTTCCCTCTCCCTCCTCTTCTACCTGGCTTCTCCCTCCTCTCCTCCCTCCTGGCCTTCCTCCTTCCCTCTCTTTTTCCCTCTCCCTCCCCACTCCTTTCTTCATCCCTGCCCCTCCCTATCTTCCTCCCTCTCTGTCTTTTTCCCTCTCTTTTTCTTCCTTATTTCTGTATTTAAAAGAGTCAGAAATCCCCTTTCTTGTTCTGTTCTGCCTATAAATATCACCCTAAAGGACAGGGTGATATTTATATACAATTAGAAGTTCCTACCCCTTCAACAAAGTAGAGTGCCATGCATAATAGTACCCATTTGTGCTTGTGGCTGTACCTACACTAACTCAAACTAACTCAGTGCAGTAAAACTTTATGATAAACATTCTGTCATCTCACTGTTGTCCACAAGTTGTGCAGGAGAACCCATTGATTTAGATCCAGGCAATGGGAATTAGACTCCTAGGGGTTGAAGTAGAATCTCTCAATCTGTGTCCTGGAAATTCATTTCCAAGAAAAACATGAGGGATGCTTTTGCTCTTATTCTTATTGTTGCTTACAAATATTCTTGTTATTTTTAACCGTGGCCCCTAAAGTCAAAATGTTCTAAGTTCAGGGCCATTTATTTTGAAATAATTATATTTTTGATAGACTTATGGGTGAATGATGGTAAAAATTGCAAGTTGTGAAGTGGAATACGAATATCCTTGTGATTTTACATGTACAACCTCAGATGATCATCATAACAGTCTGGTGAGGACAGATCAGTGATTTTCCCCACATCAAAGAATTCCCCAATGGCAATATGGAACTCTACCCTGGGTCATCTGATCAAGAAGTGGGAGGTGTCATGTCTAGACTTTAGAGGGTTTTAGGAGAATCTTTAGTCCAATGAAATGATCACTTCCAAGCCACCTCAGTCCCCATAATTTGTTATAATCAGGAATATAGCAAATATACAGGAAGTCAGCACCATGTAAAACAATTTATACCATTGTTAGAAAGCACTAGCTTTTAGTTATTTGTAAAGTTGAGCTGAAAATGCCTTCTCGAAACATTCATACGTTTGAGTTCATTTTGCTTGCCGAAGAAACCTTTAATTACATTAAACTCCCAACTAAATACTCCACTGCACTTGGAACTAATCGCAGTGTGAGATATTGTTCATAGTTTTCACCTTCATTGCCTTTGAAACCAAGTAGATTTGAGTCACTTAATGCCCGCCATTTTGAATTTCTGAAACTGAATTCTCTGAAAAAATGGGGTAATTAGACCAGATCGATGTTTCCCAGCCCAAACTGTACTGCAAAGTAATTATCAATGATAAGTCAGAGGGAGTAGGGAGAGACAGCCGAGAAGGAAGTGAAGGAAGATTTGGTACAGTGGTAATATTTAACCTTGGGTGGCCTTAGACCAGAGAGAGGATCACTTCTAGTTCTAAACATTGGTGATTTCATAAACTCTACCTTGAGATCTTTTGAAACTCTCTCTTGGTGGTTTATATGGCATCAAGATATTTGTACGGTAAATAAACTTCTCAGTATTTCAGTGATACAAAAGGCAGGTAAAGCTAAGGATTCATTTGTCTTTAGAGGGGGCAGATGTTAAAATACACACCCTTATTTTGAATTTTCTCTTGCCTTTTAGAAACTCCCACTTCTTCAAAAATAGCTACTTGAGGCAATGATGAGTTTGTACCAAAAGCTTAGAAGATTATTTGACGTTAGATAACTCATACTCAAGAAATGCCCCTGAGTACAGTGACTGTTCTTTATTAAATTACCATTTTCTTTTATAAAATTGACATCTCAGAGGAAACTCAAGGAAATCAGTGTGTCAAAATTTCCGAAAGTGCTCATTCCTGGCCTTGCATGATAGACTTCATGCTAAAAGAAATCCTCAGGTCAACTATCATCTCTGAAACTTTTTCTGAATAGGACTGGTCACTGTCTTTTTTGTGTGCCTACAGTATTCTGTTCCTATTTCTTATACATGGCATATATGATTGCATTGGGATTATTTGTTTGTCATTTCTACCAGACAATTTGTAGAAACAAAGGCCTATTTCTTTTTTATCTTCATTCCTGTCATATTCGCAATTTCCCCCAGTATGTTCCTCTTCCTTCAGATCAGAGAAAGGAGGTATTTTTAATGACTCACAATACATTTGGAGAAATGCTGTATGGATTTTATAAGAAATATAATGAAAATATTAGAAAATGCACCAGAGAGTCTAAAAGCAGTAGGATGTGGCTTATTTAAGAAAATTTGAAATGAATACTCCCTTTGTAGAAAGAAAACAAAGCAAAGCAAAACTTTTTAAATCCCAAAATTTAAAGGGGAGAGGAAGTGAACAGAACAATCTCAATGAGTTTCTGGAAATTGTAGAAAACGTCTAAATTTGCTCATTGTAGTAAATATTTGTTCGGTTTTGTTGTTATTTAATTGTGTTTCCCTGCCTCTGGATTCCCTTACTGTGCCTAGGGAATATTTTTCTGTGTTAACCTTGCTGGGACAGGTCTCACCTCTGTCTACAGAAGCTGAAAATCCCCGACATGATGCCCCCAATCTTGCAACCTGTTGAGACATTGGACTTCTTAACCAATCGCATGTTCCCATTTGAATCCAGAGGACAGGATCCTGGGCAGAGGGCAGAGTCAGTGACATCAATGTTTGGTTTCCAAAGGCAGAGCAGAATTGGCGTGGCAATTGAATCCACGTCACGTGCCAACAGAAGCAGTTACCAGCAACCGAGGGAGCAGCAGTCCCAGCAAAGTGGCCTCACTTAGGCTCTTCACGTGGGCAGATTTTGTCTGGAAGGGTTTCTGCCTGGTGTTCGAACCTGGGTTTTTTGGTTGTTTGTTTTGTTTTTTAGTCTTCCTAGTGATTCAGTAAGCCATCCAATTTCCTTTCAAAATGTTTCTTTCAATTAACAGAGTCTGTTTCTATGGAATGTAAATAAGAACCATGATTCAGTCACTATCAAAGAAAGTCTAGGTAAATTTAGGTATTATTTTATTGTTCCTAAAATACTAGCACGTGTATATATTATATATATACATAATATATATATATTATGTATATATATAATATATATATTATATATATATTATGTATATATATAATATATATATTATATATACACGGCTGCATATATATATACATAATATATATATTATGTATATATAATATATATATATATTATATATACACGGTTGTATATATAATATATATATATATATATATTATATATACATGATTGCATTAAACCTCCTGTATCAACAATCTGTGGCTGGCATTGCTAACTGACATGTAAATAAAACAATGATAGATTTCTAAATTATTGGGATTCTCTGAAATATTTTTTCTCGGTTAAAATAATTTTAGCATCTCATACAAAATCATGATATTTCAAAACAAAGAGATGTTTGTGAAATCATAGGCTAGACTATTTTATTTACTCAGTGAACAGTCAATCACCTATACTTTAAGACATTGTTAGCAATAGGGATGCCAGGATGAATAACAAGTGGCTCTTAGGTGAATAAAATAGAGAGATTTATTGACTGCAATATTGGAAAGCGATGTGGTGGTAGGTATTGGATCATAATATTCATGTTCTCGATCCAGTAATCCCACCACTGGGAATTTGTACTAACGAAGTAAGAACAGAAAAAAAGCGCGTATGAAAATACTCATTGTAGCACTCCCTAAAATTGTAAGAAGATTGAAAACAAATTCAGGGTCTAAAAATAGGTGGGATAGTTATTAGCACTGTTCAAAAAACATGTTTTTTCTTTTTTCTTCTTTTTTTCCCGGCACATGGTGAAATTATATTTCTTTGTGTTCTTGAAGTTAGGAAGGGATAAGTAAATGTGGATGGCAGTATCATGGCTCACTTTCAGGCAGAAGCTTTAAACCTGTGTGCAAATTCTCTTTCTCTTCCCCTGGATCATTTTTCAGCCTGCCTGTCCAAGTAACAAATCCCGCAGAGGTACCCCATGGAACCTACAAGGGGGAGTCACAGAGTAAGAGAGAAGTAAACTTCTGTGATTATAACCTGTTAACATTTGGGGGCTGAATGTTATCATAGCATAATCTAGTCTATTCAGAGTGAATAAATTTGTTAAATAAATTATGATCTTTAATGATATAAGTAAAAGAAGTAAAATACCAGCCAATTGTACGCACCTATGGACAAAGACCTAATAATATGAAAAAATGAAAACTTGGGGTTGATGGGAAGGTGAATTTTTTTTTTTTGTACTGATAAATTTTACATGATAACCGAAGTTTGTAAGTTTTCCAGTGTCCTTGCAAAATATTTCACATGTAGGGGCATTTAGGTGGCTCAGTCGGTTGAGTGTCTGACTTCAGCTCAGGTCCTGATAAAGCGGGTGATGAATTTGAGCCCCATGTGGGGCTCGATGCTGTCAGTCTGCCAGTGCAGAGGCCCCTTAGGATCCTCTGTCCCCTTCTCTCTCTGTCCTTCCCCCACTGATGCTCTCTCTCTCTCAAAAAATCAATAATATGGGGCGCCTGGGTGGCTTGGTCGGTTGCGCGTCCGACTTCAGCCCGGGTCATGACCTCACGGTCCGTGAGTTCGAGCCCCGCATGGGGCTCTGTGCTGACAGCTCAGAGCCTGGAGCCTGTTTCAGATTCTGTGTCTCCCTCTCTCTCTGCCCCTCCCCCGTTCATGCTTTGTCTCTCTCTGTCTCAAAAATAAATAAACGTTAAAAAAATTTAAAAAATCAATAATACATTAAAAATAATTTAAAAAATATTTCACATGTAAATTTAAATTCCCCTAAATAGGTTGAATTGATATTACAATTGAGTAAGTAATTTAAAAAAAAAACAAAATTTTACATATCCTTTAAAGTTGGCTTATCGTGATTTTAATTCACACCTTGATAATTCTACTTTTTACCTGATTCTATGCTGACACCCACTACAAGTAAAAGAAGCAAGACTTCTTTTAGAAGAAAAATACCTCCTTTCTCTGATCTGAGGAAAGAGGAACATACTGGGGGAAATTCTATCAGTCATTGACTCTATAAATGTTAGACTACGTCTTCACCCATTGAAGATATAGATTATTGTCAATCCCAATTTCTCAGTTTTGCCTTTTAATGGTAAAATGGATTTTTTGGGTCTCCTTTGCAACTGAGAACCCACAAAAATGAGAGCCAGCCATCGCAGTATTATAGAGGATGTGCGAGACTGGCTCGCAGGTCTCAAAGAGAGATGCCAAACCAGTTTTGTGAAATTTGCCTAACATGTATTTTCAAGTTATACAAGCGAAGACTAAAAAAATCAGCCATAAAATTGAAGAATAGATTTTTTTTTTTAAGGGAGAATTGTCAGTGTGCCAGATACAGAGCTGTTGGAAAGTTTGGGGTAAAATAAGGACATATGGTTTCACAGAAGACAAAGAAGGCGGGTGTATCCAGGAGATGGGAATGGATGACACCAAATGCTCTTGAAACTGAATATAATAACTTCTGGAAAGTATCTTTCAGATTTAGAAACATGGAGGGCTTACCAAGAACGAGATTGGTGTAGTAATGAGGATAGGAACCAAACTGAAAAGTGAGGAAAGAGAAGAACAAAGAGGCAATTTATATCATGAAATGCAGTTGTGATCATGAGAAGGTTCCCTCTTGCATCAAGATAACACTTAGGTCGGCCACACTGTGGTTATTTACCTATGGACTCTCTCCAGTTGGTCATTACCCTCCTTAAATTGTAGATTCCCAGACAGAAGTCACTATTCCACTTATGAGCTGCAAGGTATAAAACAGAGAGGGATGTTCATCTCATTTGTTCCGGGTGTTCTAGAGATAGTGAATTTTCATGGTAACATTTTTGACTACTGTTCAACATGACTCACTCATTTTTAACTTACAGTCAGCTGAATCCGATACATTTCTTTTTCTTTTCCCCATCCTTTTTTTTTTTAAGGTAAATATTGTTCTTATGCTGAATCATCCTAATATTTAATTTGTACAATTGCCCTTTTTTCTTATTTATGTGCACTTCTTGAAGTTCATACCTATTCTTGATTTGTTTGTTAACTATAGCCCGCATTCAGCTGAGCCAAGTAGTTTTTTTTTTTTTTTTTTTTTAACATTTATTTATTTTTGAGACAGAGAGAGAGCATGAACAGGGGAGGGTCAGAGAAAGAGGGAGACACAGAATATGAAACAGGCTCCAGGCTCTGAGCTGTCAGCACAGGGCTCGACACGGGGCTTGAACCCACAGACCGTGAGATCATGACCTGAGCCGAAGTCGGACACTTAACCGACTGAGCCACCCAGGTGCCCCTGAGCCAAGTAGTTTTTATGCCTCTGTAGTATCTACAGCATACGGCTGTAGCACATACAGTATGCTCATCTACAGCATATAGTTACACGCCATCCACATAATTGATACCTGTGTTGATGATGTCTTCTTTTTTCCCCCGAGATATAATTGATAAATAACATTGTATAAATTTCAAGTATGCAACATAATGATTCTATATTTGTATATATGATGAAATGATCACCGCAATAAATATAGGTAACACCTGTCACCGCATAGAACTACACACTTCTTGAAGAGTGACACAAATCTTAAAGAGGCAGAACAGGATGAGGTTTGAGGACAGGCCCTGGTATAGCTGAAAGTAACCCCCTTCCATCAAATGTTAAAGAGAATGGACCAATACAAAATAAAGTAGACTCGTATTTATACCTCCCCTGGGTAACTACTTTGAACACTTTATATTATATTCTTCCATATGTAGTCAATCATATAAAAAGCATATGCCTTTACCCTTATAAGCTACAGATAATAACTACATTTTGAATTCTTGCTAGACACTATATCTTCAAATCATCCAATATACATCTTTTATCAAAAAAGTGGTTGTAAAGATGGACAGTCAGGCTATTCACCCTATTCACTTTGTTGTTATTATTTCGGCAATGGTGAACTGCGTATCTGAGCCACATTTTATGTCTCCCCCTGAATTTCTGTGATGTACACTTGCATTCTTGATGAAGTATATAAGTTACTTCTGTACAAACTGTTAGGTTGCTTTACTTGTCCAAAGATTTTTGAAGAAGCCCATCCACTATAATAACCATAAACAAAGTCATAAAAACAAGGGGAAGAAAATATTTACTTATTTCATGAGTTTGTTTCATTTTTTATTATGCAAGCTGCGCATTTAAAAAAATTAACGTTTATTTATTTTTGAGACAGAGACAGAGAGTGAGCAGGGGAGGAGCAGAGAGTAGAGGGAGATATAGAAAGTGAAGCAGGCTCCAGGCTCTGAGCTGTCAGCACAGAAGCTGATGTGGGGCTTGAACCCAAGGACCACAAGATCATGACCTGAGTGGAAGTTGGACGCTCAACTGACTGAGCCACCCAGGAGCCCCCAAGTTATGAATTTTATAACTAATTGAGTTTTCATTAGTTTTCTGACCAAGAGGCTTAGTGTAATTTAGTATTAACATTTCATAATTGTATAGCATCCTTTTGTCTATGTTTCTAGATGTTTACTTCTGGGAATATTGCTTTCATCTAGCTAAATTTTCATGGTTCTGATATTTTCTGTTTTATCATAACCCACCTCAAATCTTTTATGGATAACAACAGGATAAAGTTAAATAAAATAGTTGGATGAGAACATTTAATAGTGTAAAACTGGTAACTCAAGAAGTTCACCGAGTGATTATTCAATAAGAAAGTTATACATCTCATTCTGTCTACTTTTTAGTGAGACCTGAGTTTGTTTGAATCCCAGCTCTACTCAGATTCATAAGTTTGATCATTTACAGACACCTTGGTTACTCATTACTTTTAGTGGTAAGAGTGTCTAGCATAGTAAGTGCTCAGGAAATGTTGGTTTTCATGTCTCTTGTCTTACAGCAAAGGCCACATTATCCTCCTCTTTAGATTTCTCTCTTATGAACTTATTCTGAAGACTATCACACCATCTATGACGTCTCTGAATTTGTGGCAATTTACCTCCATTTCCCTAGAGATTTTGAAGATATTCTTTAAATCTGACGTCATCTCCTACAACATTAAGAAATGCTATTTAACATTTCCTCTACATTTTTTCCCCCTAGCAACAATTGCTGTTGACAATGGAAAACATTCTGGAGGAGAAAAGAAAAATAAATTGCTATTTCAAGCTGTCCTAAGATGTGCTATTCAAATTCCTTATGCCGCTAAGGACACGACATTTACTGCCTAACTTGAAGTTTGGAGAGCTTAATTGCATTTCATCGTAGAATATTATAAAGTAGTAGCTCAAGAAATAGTCTTAGAAATTCCTACAGATAAAAGAATAGGGAGAAGGAGAGATAGAAGGCAAGAGGAAGGAACAAAAGATGACTGGAGGGTTCTGGTGTATAATGTCATCAGTGAAAACTGTACCTGATGATTTTTGGGAGAACGGCAACTGAGTTTGAGATTTCAAGTGGTTTATATTGTTGCAGTCTAACTTGCCCCCCTTTAATTTTTTTAAATGTTTATTTATATATTTTGGGGGGGGGGTAGGGTAGAAGCAGAGAGAGAGGGACAGAGAATTCCAAGCAGGCTCTTCACCCAGCGCAGAGCCAATGTGGTCCCAATCCCCAACCCTGAGGTCATGACCTGAGGGACAATCAAGAATTGGAGACTTAACCAACTGAGTGAAGCAGGCAACCTTCCCCTTTAAATTTTAATAAGGTCTTTTATTCATGGATAACCTTTGTCCATTTATGTATATGTGAATCAAGTAAAGAACTTGAATTCTATATTGGAGTTTCCATGGTACATCAAAAGGAAAGTTTTCAGGAGATCTAAGTAATCCAAATCACAGCCTATCTGAGACACAAGTTCTGGAATGTCCTTATCACACTGTGAGTCTCTAGGGCCTGGGCTTCTTGCAGACTATGCCCTGCAGTTTCAATCCATTGTTTCAGTGGTATCTTGTTTTTTAATGAGATGTGTGAACCAGCTGACATTTGGCTGGCACTAGGAAGTCATTTCACTTGTTCAAAAATAAGTATATTCCAGCAATCATCTGTCACTCAGAAGGCACTTAGTAAATAACCATTAGCTTCCTGATACTGTGGTTGAATCCTCAGAGGTCCTAAGGCTCCTTGCCTTCAAGGCCCAGAAAATAGTTCAGGCAATATTAACGACTCACAAGAAGCAATTAGAGGATAAGTAAGTGGTCAACTGAGTTTATGTTACTGCAAGTGTAAGGGAAGACAACAGTAATTTGTTCACAATGGCTCACATAAAGTTTGACTCTATTATCTATTCTATATTTTATCTCCAATATCTGGCCAAAGGTTTTGACTTGATGACCAGATGGGGACACTTTCCATGTGGATATGTTTACAACATCTCTTGCATTTCAAAAAGTCTAATAGGCGTTGAACTGAACAAGGGAAAGGCAGAACAGCAGAAAAGAAGAACCCGTTGAGAACGTAAACACAAGTTGAATACGAGATGTTTTTTGAATTTGAAATGCTGGCTGACTTCAAATCTTATATTAGTAGCTTTAAAAAGAATCAGAGATAATCCGTTTATGATGCCAGAAGGCTCTTAGTTTTATAACTGACAATATCCAACCTCACAGCAGCACTTGGGAACGAAAGGAACTGAAATGTGTGGGTGACGAGGAAGACAATATTTTTTTGAAATAGCTCCAACAGAAGGTAACTAGTAGTCTTTGAAGAGATGGCCAGGAAAAACATTACTGGGTCAGTCTAGGTCAGCCAGATGTATATGGTTTTGGAATCAAAACACAGTAGAATCATTTTTGGATCATTCGTTGCGGGTTCCTGCAAAGGTTTCATCCAATTCGTGGCAGTAAATTTGGCTCTATGAATTGCTTTCTTAAATCTTTAAAAAAAATACTTGTGGATTTCTGAATTTCAGTGGTATTCAAGAAATAAAATTTAACAAGTGTGACGATGATTTGGAAAGTCTGTTCAGGATGATATCACATAAAGGATATACTTACCTGGGGATGACCGGAACATTCCAGTGGGGTCGGACATCAGAGCACAACTGCTTCCCACCAACTCCAGCAACAAACGCAGCTTTCCCCTGTGCCGACTATCTTTTTTATTTCTTTCTTTATCACAGCTGTTATTTGTATCACCTTCTCTCATGCCTGTTTCTCCTCTTTGTTTCTTTCTCCTTGGTCCCATATGTATATTAGCAAACTGGAGGGTAGGTGACAACTTGTTAAGCTTAAAATGGTAGAAAAGAAGAATGGTACCATTTCTGTAGGCTTGTCTATTCTCTTCTTGCTCTTTATTTCTTGTACTCGGAGAACGGAGTTAGAAACAGCTCGTGGTAGAATTATTCAAAATTTCTAGGTAAAAATGTCTGAGGTAACATCTTCTCCTAACTAACAATTTCCAATTTCTATTTCACTGCCAAATTTTTATAAAGTAAAGGTATGCATCTGCTACACAGTTTCAAGAAAGCTATCCATTACTTGGGATACCAATGTTAACACATTTCAAAAATTAAAATGATGTTAGAAATTTCTGAAGTAATATGGATTTCATGCTGTTTGTGCTAACGGACAGGGTTGGAATTAATGTGGAAGTTTTGGTTTTCTTGACGAAACAAGAAAGTGTGTAGCGTTTTCACAGGAAGAGGCTTCAGAGCAAATTACATGTTTTATTTTATTTTGTTTTGTTTTGTTTTTAACTTGTTTCCTAACATGACAAGGTGGAATTGCCAAAGACAGTGAACAAAGCTGGGCAGGACTCTACTATAAAAACCTCAGTCTTTCGGGAAGCCTGGGTGGCTCAGTCAGTTAAGCAACTGAGTCTTGAATTCTGCTCAGGTCATGATCTCACGGTTCATGAGTTCAAGCCTCACCTCGGGCTCCATGCTGGCAGTGCAGGCCCGACTGGGATTCTCTCTCTCTCCCTCTCTCTCTCTCTACCCCTCCTGTGTTCTTTCTCTCTCCAAATCAATAAAACAAACTTTAAAAAAAAATTATAAAAAGAAAAACAACCTCTCCATCTTTCTCCTTTGTTCAGAGGTTAGTTGATTAGAAAACGGTAAGCACCATTTCCAATAAATGCCTTTTGTTTTAGAGGCAGAGTTGTGGAACTCGAGAAAGATGACAAGTTAGAGCTTCTAGCACATATCCTTTAGCATCTGTGAATAGAAAGCATGTGTCCTATGTCATTTCGTACATGATAAAATGCTTCATATTCAAAAGGGGTACGCCTGCTAACATCTTTGCTGCCATGTTTAAAAACATTAATTTCGGGGGCGCCTGAGTGGCTCAGTCGGTTAAGCGTCCGACTTCGGCTCAGGTCACGATCTCGCGGTCTGTGAGTTCGAGCCCCTCGTCGGGCTCTGTGCTGACAGCTCAGAGCCTGGAGCCTGCTTCGGATTCTGCATCTCCCTCTCTCTCTGCCCCTCCCCTGTTCATGCTCTGTCTCTCTCTGTCTCAAAAAATAAATAAACGTTAAAAAAAATTAAAAAACAAAACAAAACAAAACATTAATCTCAACTTTCAAGTTACTGAAATTGCTGGTGCAGACCTCCAACATTTAACACAGATGGGGCAGAAAAGATAGAAAAAAGAAAATAGTTGGAACAGGAGAAATGCCCAGCCTTTGTTGCAGGAGTTAGTGGGAAGCAGTGGCGTTCTGGTACCTGAGCCCAGTGGAATGTTCTGGTCATCCCCAGGTAAGTATATTCCTAATGTAATATCATCGTGAAAAAAACAAACAAAAAAAAACTTTTCCCATCATTGCCACGCTTCTTAAATTCCCAGATCTCTGTTCAGAACTAGGCACAGCCATCCAAATTCTCTGATTGCCTTTCAAATTCTTGCTACTACGCAAATTTTAAGGGACAGTTGTTAGGTAGCACGTGGAGCTTTGGAAATTGTAGCCTTAAACACTAAAATCAAAGGTACCGCCTTCTCAGACTTACAGGTATTTACCATTTCTTTAATACATGGTTACATTGCGTGAGTAAATCGCAGATGGGTAGCAAGTCATAGGTGGCATTTAAGAAATGAAATCAGACACATTGGTTATGTCATCAAAGGAAGTGATTTACAAATGAAGCTCACAGGGGAAATTATCAGAGTTGAAAAGCATTTCAAAGTCGTCTTTGCAGAGAAAAACCAATTAAGAATACTGTGTATCAGACTGTATGGAAGTGGAAAATGTTGCTCAAAGATACTGTTTAATGACAGTCCCAGGGCACACAGTGGCTACAAGAGAAAACATCATTTTAAAAGAGTAATTCAATAGTGTTGAAGTTATAAAATTGTACTAAAAAGTCATCTGCCTGCCAAAAGCACAAAATACTAACTGGTTTGCAAAATTCTCCTGGGAAACACAGTGCTTTATTTATAAGGAAAAACTAGGTTAATTCATTTCCAAGTTTTGTACTGAGTATCCACATTAACTAGCTAACAAAAGAAAATTGATTTTTCCCCCCTGGTGGCATTTGATACTTTTTCAATGTATTTATTGATTATATTATAGCACCTTTTAGATCTATGAATCTGTTTAGATTTTTTTTTACTTTGTTTAATTTAAAATTTCCAGAAGAAAAGCAAAAATTGGTAGTGAGTATGTGTTTAAGAAAATTGTACCTCCGAACTTTGTGAGGGCCAGATGTTCTGAAACGTTGTATTGATCAGAGAATTTGAAGGATAAAGATATTTAATCTAGTTCATTTTCTTTTCATTTTAATTTTATTTATTTAAAAATTTTAATATTTATTTATTTTTGAGAGAGAGAGAGAGAGAAAGAGAGAGAAAGGGAGAGAGAGAATGAGCAGAGGAGGGGCAGGGAGAGTGGGAGACACAGAATCTGAAGCAGGCTCCAGACTCTGAGCTGTCAGCACAGAGCCCGATGTGGGGCTTGAACTCACAGACGGCAAGATCATGACCTAAGCGCAAGTCAGACGCTTAACCTACTGAGCTACCCAGGCTCCCCAATCTAGTTTATTTTCTGATAATAGATTTTAGTAAAATGAATCACAAGTGCCTGTGAGCACATGTGTTTGCACAAACACACATCCCTGTTTCCTGATTGCAACTTCTTTGAAAATAGGGACAGTTTTTTTTTCAAGTTTTTACTTACATTCCATTTAATGTACAGTGTCAAAGTAGTTTCGGATATAGAAGTCAGCGATTCATCATTTACACACAACACCCAATGCTTATCATAGCAAGTGCCCTCCTTAATGTCCCTCACCCATTTAGCCCAACCCCTGCCCGCTCAGCAACCAGCTCACCTGCCCTCCAGCAACCCTCAGTTTGTTCTCTGCAGTTAAGAATCTGTTTTCTGGTTTGCCTTTCTCTCTCTCTGTCTTCCCCCCCCCCCCCCCATGCTCATCTGTTTTGCTTCTTAAATTCCACATATGAGTGAAATCATATGATATTTGTCTTTCCCTGACTGACTTATTTTGCTTAGCATAATACTCTCTAGCTCCATCTGTGCCGTTGCAAATGGCAAGATTTCATTCTAATTTTATGGCTGAGTAATATTCCATTGTATTTACATACCACATCTTCCGTCAGTTGATGGACATTTAGGCTCTTTCCATAATTTGGCTATTATTGGTAGCATTACTATAAACATTGGGGTGCATGTGCCCCTTCGAATCAGTATTTTTGTATCCTTTGGGTAAATACTTAGTAGTGCAATTGCTAGATTGTAGGGTAGTTCTATTTTTGACTTTTTGAGGAACCTCCATACTGTTTTCCAGAGCGACGGCACCAGTTCGCATTCTTGCCAATAATGTTAAGAGAGTTCAAAAATAAGGATAGTTTTATATATCGCTAATTTCTCCCACCACCTATCACAGGGATAGGTTCTTAATAATCATTTGCGTAATGAATGAATCAGTTATTTATCATAAGATGGGGCTGTAAAAGTCAAGTGTGGTGACAAATCACATGGTAATTTTCTTTCATTTTGATTTTACTATTAAGAGGATTTAGAAGACCTCAGTTACACTAATTTTATTTACTTGTACAAAAGTAGATTAACTTTTTAAAGCCTCAGCTTCAGTACAATTAGAAATTTTTGAAGAGATATGATATGCTGCATGCTTCAAACTGCAAAAGAACAAAGAAATAAGTTAATGCCACTTATTTTTCTTAAATTTAGAATAGTTTGAAAAATGTAAGACTACTTTTATGAATGATCCATGAATGGAAAAAATTAACTTCATAAGTTTTATTGCATTAAGATCTGAGTGCTTTCAGTGAACTTATAGTCCTATTTAACAAGGAGACAATTTCATGAGTATTGGTGTCTATTTTTATCCGAGCTTGGAATTATATGGCATTTGGGAAGCCGTCACTTCTTGCCAGGTGAGAGTTAGACAATTCACAGTTTCTACACTGAGTCAGAATTCCCCTGAAATGAGTTGAGAAAACATTTGGCTGAAGAATGAGTGTTTGTCTCTTCAGTTGAGCCATGGAAGACTTGTACAAGTTTGCTTCCAACAATTCAAAAGTCAAACATTCATCTAAAGAATAACATCCAGTGTGGGACATAATGTATCCTTGTAGCCTTGAGCGATCAGAGGTGGGACTGAGTCTCACAACATTGCATAACCTGGGCAAGGATGGAAAAAAAGAACTGTTTCACAGGTCATTGAAAAATTCATTCGGTGAAGATTGCTTTTGTTCCACACTCCGGTGGGTGTCTGCTGTGGAGGGTTTTTCAGTTTATGTGCTCAAAAAACATGAAATAAAGACTACTTGGAATTAAGGGTTTGCAGGATTGCATCTGGAAACTAATTTAATCTATTTTATTTTATTTCACTGTATTTTGGAGACAGAGAACATGCACGCAGCTGGGAGGGGGGAGGGGCAGAGGGAGAAGGAGAGAATCTTAATCAGGCCCCACAATCAGTGGAGAGCCCAATGCAGAGCTTGATCCCACGAGCTTGGGATCATGACCTTTGCTGAAATCAAGAATCAGGTGCTTAACTGACTGAACCATCCAGGAACCCCATATTTAATCTATTTAAAAGTTCAATGTGAATAAGCATTTCTGTATATCTTTCCTAGTCATACATGCAATTTCCATTTAACATTTTATTTATTTATTTTTTAATTTTTTTTTTAACATTTATTTATTTTTGAGACAGAGAGAGACAGAGCATGAACGGGGGAGGGGCAGAGAGAGAGGGAGACACAGAATCGGAAGCAGGCTCCAGGCTCTGAGCCATCAGCCCAGAGCCTGACGCGGGGCTCGAACTCACGGACCGCGAGATCATGACCTGAGCCGAAGTGGGACGCTCAACCGACTGAGCCACCCAGGCGCCCCTCCATTTAACATTTTAGAGAGACATTTGCTTTTAATCTCTACCAGTTAGTTCTGAGAGTCATTTCAAAGGAAATTTGTACATTTTGCTAACTGGGGGAACATCCTGATGATGTTCGATCACTGTAGACAACTAAATGTTGATGACTGTAGATAACTAAATGTTACTGAGGAGAGATTTTTCCTAGTATAATTTACTTAAATTCTCTTTAACATGGAGGATACCATTCTAAAGAATTTC
Organism: Panthera onca; assembly: GCF_046562875.1. Classification (NCBI taxonomy): domain Eukaryota; kingdom Metazoa; phylum Chordata; class Mammalia; order Carnivora; family Felidae; genus Panthera; species Panthera onca. Next base: position 133,751,336 of record NC_138342.1, on the reverse strand, counting down.
TGACTGTCTTGTTCCTATATTCGACATTATTATCATATATTGCACGACCTTCACTATCAATAGTCTGATATGCACAAAATACAGATTTAATTACATCATCATTTTCTTAAATCAGTCAGTGGATTTCTCAGAGTGCGAAACCCAAAACTCCTTGGGATGTCGCACTAAAACCTTCTTCATCTGGTCACTGAGGACTCTACATTTCCTTTGTGGTCACTCACCCACACTGCAGTGTCTACAGCCTTCTCGCTCTATTAGAGCATTCTAATAGAGCGTACCCTAGCACTTTATTAAATATAAAAGCCCATGCATTTATTAATAGCAAACATAGAAATAAAATTGTACTTTGTTATTATTATCTTCCCAGTATACTGAAACTGCTTTTTCTGGTTGTGTTTTGTGGGGATGAAAAAAAATTAAATAAATAAATAAACCCACTACCATTTGTCAAGTGCTTACTATTTTCCGCATGTACAATAATTCAATTAATCCCTGTAATAACTCAATGATGTTAGTGGCTCTTCGATTATTCTCATTTTATAGACAAGGAAACTAAAGCTGTGAGTCTTTTAAGTGACTTGCCAAATGACATAGAGTAAGAAAGTGATTAAATTATAGTTCAAGGCACCTGGGTGGCTCAGTTGGTTAAGTGTCTGACTTCAGCTCAGGTCATGATCTCACAGTTCATGGGTTTGAGCCCCATGTTGGGCTCTGTGTTGACAGCTCGGAGCCTGGAGCCTGCTTCGGATTCTGTGTTTATTTCTCTCTCTCTGCCCCTCCCCAGATTGTGCTCTGTTTCTCTCTCTCTCCAAAATAAATAAACAAATAAACATTTAAAAAAATTATAGTTCAAAACCCGTCTAATTTGTGAATCTTTCTTTTTTTTCCTTGCAAAAGAATATTGCAATATACTTCTTAGGAAAATTTTGCCTAGAGAGCAATATTTTTAAATAATAATATTAAAACTTGCCTTTCAAAGGCTATTTTGTTTTATTTTATTTTATTATTTTATTTTTTTAGTATTTATTTATTTATTTATTTTTTAACGTTTATTTATTTTTGAGACAGAGAGAGACAGAGCATGAACGGGGGAGGGGCAGAGAGAGAGGGAGACACAGAATCGGAAACAGGCTCCAGGCTCTGAGCTGTCAGCCCAGAGCCTGACGCGGGGCTCGAACTCACGGACCGCGAGATCGTGACCTGAGCCGAAGTCAGACGCTTAACCGACTGAGCCACCCAGGCACCCCAGTGTTTATTTATTTTTAAGAGAGAAGGGGGAAAGGGCAGAGAGAAAGGGAGACACAGAATCAGAAGCAGGCTCCAGGCCCTGAGCTGTCAGCATAGAGGCTCGAACTCAAGAACCGCTAAGATCATGACCTAAGTCAGACGCTTAACTGACTGAGCCACCCAGACGCCCAAAGGCTATGTTTTTTTAAATAAAGAAAATTAAGAAGCAAAATTTGAGTAGTGAGATATCTTAATAGCTAAGCTACTCAATTGGATTTCAATACCATCGGGCAGTACCAGATGCTAATAATGAACTTTTAAAATGTCTTATCCATTCTTTCAAAACTCCCTTATTTCCAAAAGGATTAGAGAAAATTTATAGTTAAAAGACATAAAAATAAGAGATCCATTACATCAATGGTAGAGAAAAGTAAGGAATTTGGATTAGGATAATCCAAGATAAAGTAAGCCATTTTACATGAAAATCTTAAGAGTGCCTAGAAGGCAAAGTAGAAGGAATGAAAACCACTCAGCATGTAAACAAGGGGGATCCACTACTCCTGGCTGCACTAGGCATTCTTAATGTGCTAAGTGCTGGGTCTCATTCATCTTTTTGTGCTGTTATCATCAGCATGAGTTTGGGGTTATGACTGTGGCCATGAGAGATGTGCAGAATCCAACCTGATGGCACGCCGTGTCTATAAAACTTGTGGCCTGCCAGACAGGGAAAATATGAAAAGAATACAAAATACAGAATTCTGCTTACCTAAATCAGGCAATAAATTTAAAAGTGGCTATTAAAGTATGACATGAACTTATGAGGGATCCAGTGGAATGACATTAAAAGTGTTTTTTAGAGCCAGACAAGAAAGCACTCAAATGTATTAAGGGAGCCAAAGAGTTGCAATCGTGCGCCAAACATAAAGCCCTCTGTTAACATCTCTGGCTACAGAATTCTTTAGTAGAAGAAAGGATGAGGTAGAGAAGGTAAGAATAATATTAAGACAATGGCTATTTTGAACCATCTGAAGGTCAGAGTCCTTGTTATACACTGAAAAGGGGTTCTATCTGTTGGTGGGGGTTCTCAACTGAGTCAAATCTCATGTACTAAGCAAACATCTCTAGTGGAGAAGCAAATAAGCATACTTATGACTTTGATGGGTCTTTCAATGCCATGAAAAGTAAGAATTATATTTTTTCAAAGGGGGAAGTAAATAAAACATTAAAACCCCTTTTGCATGAATTTTGGGAATGACATGCATATCTGGTATTTGGTATGATGAATTGTTTAAAATAATTTAGAATATTAGTATTGCTAACTCTAAATTTAAACTATGTTATTGGACATTTGAATATTAGACCTGAGAAATTACGTTAAAAAATTAAATAAGGGCGCCTGGATGGCTCAGTCAGGTAAACATTCGACTTTGGCTCAGGTCATGATATCGCGGTTCATGGGTTTGAGTCCCACATTTGTCTCTGTGCTGACAGCTCAGAGCCTGGAGCCTGCTTCAGATTCTGTGTGTGTGTCTCTCTCTCTGTCCCTTCCCTGCTCATGCTCATGCTCTGTCTCTCTCTCTCAAAAATAAACATTAAAAACATTAAAACAACAAAAATTTATAGAAAAAGAATTATACATAAACCAATTTTACAAAAAGCATTAAAATATAGAAAATACATATATATTCGTTAGACTAATAGAAATGGCTTACATGTTTGAAAAGCTTTTGTTTGTTTTGTATGGAGTATAAGAAATAAATAGACATAATTTAAAGAGTTGATTAATCATTAATTAAAGGCCCTGTTGAATGTGATTACTTATTCATTGGATTCATAAAATGTAAAGAAAAAAGATTTATAAAGTATAAAAAACCTTTAGGGTTGGATTTAATGATTTAGAAAAACTATAGTCTTGAATTTAATTTATATTTTTAATGAATTGAATATTAATCCTAAAGAGTCCCTAAGTTCATCAAAATCACATGAAACATGTACATAGCACATATTCTATGACTGCTCACTGATCAAAACAGGGAGGAGAAGGGAGAGTGACAGCAAAAGCATGAGATTCTTCCCGGCAATACTTTTCTTTTGAAAGGAATAGAAAACAGCCACTTTGGAAGTGTTTGGCACTTACCTAGAAAACTAAACTTACTCTCACTGTACCATCCTGCAAATGTGTGGTATTTACCCAAAGGAGTTGAAAACTGACGTCCACACAAAAACCTGCAAACATGTTACGGCAGCTTTATTTATTTAGATTCTCTGCCAAAACTTGGAAGCAACGAAGATGTCCTTCAGGAGGTAACTGGATAGATACACTGGTATTTCCAGACAGTGGAACATTATCCAGCATTAAAAAGAATTGAGCTCTCAAGCCATGAAAAGACAGGGCGGAACTTTGAATGCTTACTACTGAGTGAGAGAAGTGAATCTTAAAAGGCTACAGATTGCATGATTCCATAGTATTATGGAAAAGGCAAAACTGTGGAGACAGTAAGAAGGTCTGTGGTTTCCAGAAGTGTGGTGTGGGAAGGATGAACAGGCACAGCATAGAGGATTTTGGGGGCAATGAAATATTCTGTATGATACTATCACCATGGATAACATGTCATTATATATTTGAACCCACTGAATGTACAACACAAAGAGTGAACTGTAGACTTAGAATCATTAAGATGTGGGACTGTAGGTTTCTCTTTTGTAACAATTGTACCACTCTGGTGGGAGATGTCAATAAATGGGGGAGGCTGTGCATGTGTGGAGACAGAAGGTATATGGAAATCTCTGTACTTGCCTCTTAATTTTGCTATGAGCTTAAAATTTATCGGGGTCCTTGAGTGGCTCAGTTGGTTACATCCGATTCTTGATTTTGTCTCAGGTTGTTGATGATCTCACGGTTTGTGAGATCGAGCCCCATGTCGGGCTCCATGCTAAGCATCAAGCCTGTTTAAGATTCTCTCTCTCCGTCTCCCTCTGCCCCACCCCTTTCCTGCACACATGTTCTCTCTCTCTCTCTCTCTCTCTCTCAAGAAAAAAAGTTTAAAAAATATATATTTCACTAATGGTTCACAGAGAATCTGAAAAAATAAAAAGTTAAAATATTTCATACTATACTCTAGCTGAACTTTTGAAAGGTACTTGACAGTAAGAAATTATTATTGAAATCTCTGGCTATCATTCAAAGTGTGGAACTTCTGTAATTGAGGAAGTCAAGTTGATATTTTGTTGAAAAGATACTAAAGAATATTATCTCCTCATTTGAATACTATATACCTTTTATGAAAAGGAGATGTGGTTTTTGTGTGGATAGTTTCAGATATTTTGGGTAAAGTCGTTTTGCATCTCTTCAAATTATCAAATAAGTGTTTGATTTAAACCATATATATGTGTGTGTGTGTGTGTGTGTGTGTGTGTGTGTGTGTGTTTTGATTTAAACCACATATATATGTGTGTGTGTATAAATGTATGTTTATATATATAAATGTTTTTATTTATTATTTTTGAAAGAGAGAGACAGAGAACAAGTGGAGGAAGGGAAGACAGAGAGGGAGACACAGAATCGGAAGCTGGCTCCAGGCTCTGAGCTGTCAGCACAGAGCCCGACACGGGGCTTGAACCCACAGGCCGCGAGATCATGACCTGAGCCAAAGTCAAATGCTTAACCGACTGAACAATCCAGGTGCCCCTTGAGTCCAATATTTTTTATGTTAATATATTAAAAAATGTTTGGAATAGCCTGGAGGATTTTGACAGTAGGGACATTTAATTGTCTTTATGTATTACAAAATACCTTACTAATGCTTGTATAAAAATTTTTATTTAGATAAGATTTGGCCTGCCAAGAAAAGTCAAAAGTATTTCCTTAGATAAATAAACTCCTTAACAGGTTGAGCTTAGTTTTTTTTGGTATATTTCATCTGAACGTCAAAAACAATCTTCCAAAATTTATAGTATTTTTTGTTTGTTAGTTTTGGCATAGCTAGTAATGAGTAATTTTTACTTCTGACAGTAAATGAACAGTGTCTTCTGTACTTTGCTTAAAACTATCAGTGGGACGTGATATTGAAACTATGACATCAACACAGAAGAAAATGATCATCCTACTCTCTCCCCCAGGCATCTTCTGCTATGACACTCAGTGAAAATGCAGATACAGTAGAAACAGTGTTAGTCTAGGAAAGAATGAAATCTAGTCCCTCTTTCCTCGCCTCCAGTGAACTGTTGAGAAAAGACAAAGCAAAGATAACATGTCTTCCCTAGTTTTAAGCCCCAGGAAAGAGGAGTGTATTGAAGTGTGGGAAAGAATAAAGGAGATTTCAGACCAACATTATGTATGGAATTCCAGGAGCAGACCACCTTCCAAACTGCCTTCTATTAACTAAATGAAGCCACAGCAAAATAAACAGTGGAATTTTATTGCTAAGCTGACAGAAGTTTTGCTTCCTATATAATAACAATGGAACAAGAATTCTCTTGCTTCTGAAAGGCATAGGAATGTTGAGTCTGACTGATGGTTCTTGTCAGAAAGAATTGTTGAGTCAGGACAATGTTTTCTCAAAATTGTATCCTTAAAACTGGGGAACCTGACGTAGGCCACTGGTGGGGAAATCATCTGGCATTGAGGAACATAGACCTAGTGGGTGTTTTCAGGAACACTAATCGCCAAGGTGGGATATGCCATTGGAGAGAACCAGGCAACATTATCCCATTGACAGACCAGTGGCCATAAAAAACACAGACAGTAAGTCATACAAGAGCTGTTAGCAGCAGATTCCTGTAGAATCTTTTGGGACAAGACCACTCATCTCTCAGCTCAATGGTCACCAGTCTAGGGAGCACCCTCAGCAGCTATTGCATGGCAGATTCCAGGAGGATCCAAAACGTCTCACATGGTTCCAAGGAAAACATCTCTTCTGCAACCATAAGGTCCCACAAAACAACCACAACCTTATACGCTAAGAGGCCATTTCTTGCTATCATGAGAGACTGAGGGTTTTTATCTGAATTCTCCAAACAGAGATACCTAAGGAGACAGTTTCAATGGTTGGGTTGATGTCAAATTATCTATTAGACAAAATACAGGTTTATTTATTTCCTCTGCAACTCTGAAGGAAGGTCAGATAGGTTTATAGGAATTCTCTGTTCTTTTGAATATAGTATGAGTAGTAAGTTTCCATGTCACATTTAGGAACATCACTTGGCATACCTAAGGATCTCTGTGAATGCTGTACCCAAAGCTGACAACAAATCTGTAGTCTAAATCAGAGAGGCAAGATACCTTGAAGTCACCGGTGAAATCCTGAGACAGATAAAGGATGACAGACTGGTATATAAGTAATTAAGAAAGAAAAGAAAGAAAGGTGGAGTCTTAAAAACTTTTTATTAATGTCCCTTCTGACATTTTTATATAGGGATTCCTAGATTCAGCAATAGCAACTCAAGCCATATACACAGTGGCCAGGAATGTATTTAGAAAGCACGTACTCTGAAGATGGGTAGACTCCAGAATCAAGTTTAAAAAATAACTTAAAAGAACTTACAGCTGGTAATGCATACGTCAGGGGCAGGTTCAGAGGTCCCAGGATGCTCAAGAGTGTGACCATGCTGTTCTCATGAGGACTGATACACATGTCCCTCCTGAGTCACGTATCTGAGGCCAGATATTGGTCAGTGATTTAGGGACTGAATCATGGATAGAGGAAAAAATAGGATGAAATCTCTTCTGTGGGGCATCAGCATACACTTCTGGCCGCCTTTCATACAGCCAAATGTTCTCCCTGAGGCTTAAATACACTCAGTGTTTGCCTGTGATCACATTTGAGATCTAAATGGGGATAGGGCCAATGCAAGGGGAGCTGGGCCTCCAGAAGGACCTAGTAGTCACTTATTATGGGTTGTGAAACTTCCACTTGGTCTAATAGGCAGAATTGCCTATTAGGTCAATTGGTAAACAGGGAAAAATCATTTTGGATAAAGACCTAGCTGTCAACTTTTTGGAAGGAGATAAACTCCAGGATCATAGCACATGATTATTATAGGACCACATTGATTTATTTACTAAAGGGAGCATATAATTGTGGAGTAATGTTCTAAGACATTCAGTATTAGTGTGTTTCTCATTTACATTTGTGTGCACTTTATCTTACCTCCCTCCGCCACAAAAGAAAGAGATATCCGTTCACCTCAGCAAGAATTTTCATTGTTACAACAGGAATGTAAAGAGCATGAGCTAATATTAATCATTACAAAAATTGGCGTGATTCACAAAGTTTAAGTGTATGCCTTTAGAACATAACTTCAATACTAACAAATGCTCTAAATCCCATATGCTATGTCAAAAGAACACGCATCATGATTATTTAAAATCCTGTATCTGATTATTTTAATAGAGAAGAGGAGAAAAGCTGTGACATAGTCCTGTATTCGACCATTCTTTGTCAAAGAATTTGCTTTGTCAAAGGCCTGATTTCCAGCATTCTGGCTCTGAAATAGTGTTGTGATAAGATTTTTGAATATACATTAGAATTAATCCTTTCATCAAGATTATATACTGCTGATCCTGGAGACAGCTATTGTCTACATGGAAGTCATTGAAGAGGGATTGAAAATGTTTGGCAAATCTTAAATCACAAGCATTTTTCTCAGTTGAATGAAGCATTGTAGCAATGACTAAACATGGAATAGTTATTTCTAAATTTGTTTTGTTCGTTACGGATGGTAATAGAATAGTATTATTATTCAATTTATTAAAAAGAAAGTTTGTTTCGAGATTTGAAGGAAATAGCTGGTCTTTCATTTTGGGGAGCTAGATGGAAACATACAGAAGGAACTACACTGAGGCATTAGAAAGTGTACATAACTATGCAGTGATTGGGGTCTTACAGTATCTCAAATGGGATTTCAACAGTTTTGGTGGTAGATGTTAATGCTTTAGAATCTTTTATAATTTCAGACTTTAAGTGGTGTGACTCTATTCTAGAAAGACTGTTTTCTAAGATTTCTAAAAAATGGCAAGAAAGTTTGGGGAAAAAAAATCTCATACATATACCACTGAAATGTATATATTTCCAACCCCAGTAACTTAGCCACACCATGATTTTCAATCTTGAGTATTATGTAGTCAATAAATGTTAATGAGGGCTTATAATAATATGGAGGTCTCATGTTATAATATTAAGTGAACAAAACATCCAAGATAGATTATTCTGTGTGTAATACTACCACAGGTGTGCAGACAGACCAAAGAGAACTTTACAGGAACTAAAAGAAAAAAAAAAAAAAAAAAGAAAGAAAAAAGAAAGAAAGAAAAAAAACCCAAACAATTAAATGACTATACTAATGTGGCTTTGTCTTTGGGACATGTTTGATTTTCAGTTTTCTGTATCTTCCACATTTTCTATGAACTCAAAGTTTAATAGTGACCAAATAATTTCCTGTATTGAAATTAGAAATGTCTGTTTTGAGAAGCAAATGTATCAGAATTTTTTTTTCTCTTTCTGAAGTTCCTGATGGACAAAGCCATATCTAATAGTTAAGAATCTTTCGGAGCAAACTATTGACATTCTTCAATGATCTCTGAATTCACAACCACATCTCTTCTTTCATGTCTGTTTGTCCTTGGTGATAGTGTTTATGCTTTAAAATAAATACTTTTTTTCTGCTACACATTAAACACCCTCACATCATGAGTGTTCTTTTCAGTTGTCTTGATAATGTTTACTTTCCAATGTTATTACTGAAACAACAAATACATTATGTCTTAGGTATGTTCTTATGTTAAAACATTGTCAGGCAAAGCCAATTTTGAGTATGCCATTTTTCTTTCCCTCCTGATCTTTTTTTGTTTTAACTGTATGTGTTGTGTGCTTTATTTTAGTGTAGTTCATACATTTGGATGAAATTCTGAGAACTGTGAAGCCTCTTGACCCTTCTCCCAGAAAGTTGCCCCAGAGACCTGCCAATCCGTTGAAAGTGACATTCATTGACCTAGTTGTTGACCAGATAAAACAAAAATTTCTAAGTACTTTTAGAATGCATGTTATTGAAAATAGTCTTGTCAAGGTTTAAAAGCAAAAGATGAATATGTTAAAAGAAAACAAAAGGTCATTACATTCTAAACACTAGAAACTTGAAGGCCTCAGTTCTTAAAATTTCTATCGATTTCAGAGAATGCAAGAAATATATGTTCATAGTGTAGGAGATAAAGGGCTGATGGGGAAAGATAAGATATGACTGGATCATTGTTATTAAGGGTTCCTGAGAAGGGATCTGAAGCCAAATGCCAAAGTGGGAAATGGTAGCAATCTTTAGATCCAAGAACTGAGAAGGTTTGTGTCCTAATTCCTTCCTGGAGCCCTGGGATAAACAGCTTCATAGACTTGCCATACAATGATACGGGAGCACCAAATTTTAAATAGATACTTGGTTTGTCTGTTCACGAGATGGCCTAAGCAAGTATCCTCCTTCCTGTGACTCTGAGTTTCCTTTGGTTTTCTGTGTCTACTACTCTATGCCTTATTTCCACACATGGGAGCAGTCTGCAGATCTAAGAGCTTGGCAGTCAATACTGGTCAGTCCAAGATGACGGCAGATCTCAGACATCAACTGAAGCTTCCACACACACAAAAAAGTGCCAAGATCAAATTTCAGGTGGAATTTTTCCATCTCAGCAGGTGCCGGGCAGAATTGTGAAGGATAAGGTGCCTTCCCACATGCTGTGATAGCATGTAAGCCCATACTCTTACACATTACCAGAATTGAAACGGCATCCTGGAGACAAGTGACAGGAGGGAGGAATCCATGAATTTGACTAAGTTTAAACCAGAATGATTGTCAACATACTGACTTTGTCTGCATTTACTTGGAAGTATCTAGATTACTTATTCTGTTATGAAGGAGAAATGGGAGCTTAAGATTATTTCATGTAGTAATTCAATAGATATTTTTCATCATCTACTGTGAATCAGTTAATTGTCTAGGCACTGGGATACAGTAATGGAAAACAGAAAATGCCAGAACCAGCACTCATGGAGCTTTGATTCTAGAGTGGGAAGAGAAACATAGAAACTATACAAGTAAAAATAGAACATGTCAGGTAGTAAGTACTAGGAGAAGTAATTCAAGATAAGGGATAAATAGTTATGTGGGGGCTCTTTTAGACAAGCTAGGCAAGGAAGACTTTCTGTTCAGTCAGTAGCACAGACTAGAAGAAGTGAGGGGGAACACCTTGTGGAGTTCTGAGAGAAGAACATTCCAGGTAAAGGAACAATAACTGAATAGGCTCAAATAGTTACATATTTGTTTCTGACTTGAAAATCATTAGAACCTACATACTGTTTCAAAGACATTTTTTTGAATAAGGGTGATTTTATTTTATTTTTTTAAATTTTTTTTAATGTTTATTTATTTTTGACAGAGACAGAGACAGACTGCAAGTGGGTTAGGGGCAGAAAGAGAGAGAGACACAGAAGCAGAAGCAGGCTCCAGGCTCTGAGGTGTCAGCACAGAGCCCGATGCGGGGCTTGAACTCACGAGCTGTGAGATCATGACCTGAGCCGAAGTCGGACGCTCAACCAACTGAGCCACCCAGGCGCCCCTGAATAAGGGTGATTTTAAATAAAATTTTGTTGCATGATAAAAAACAGTATTTTAGGAGTTTGGTTACCTAAAGAATTTTGCTTAATTATATATGGGTTAATTGGTAAACAACAACAACATCAACAAAACCCATGGCCCCTGAATTAGGAGTGGACATGACAACCAGAAAGATTAGGGGCGGGGTGGGGGATGGTGGGAATATAGAATAAGCTTATACTCAGATTGCTTTAAAAATATCCTAAGTTCTTATTCTAATATAAAGAAAATAAAACTAGAAATTGCTGGTTATTCAATCAGAAACTTGTACCTGAATAAAACCGTGACATATCGACAAAAGATTTGGAATGAATTGACTTTGGTGTTTTAAGATACAATACAGTATTAAAAGCATATGCATATTGTATCTTTTTTGTGTCTGCATTACCAGATTTTTTTTTTTTTTACAAATTAACAGAAATAGTGGTCCTATATATTGAGAACCTAATCCAAGCAGAGTTGTTTGCTCAATAAAGGCTAAAATATAATTTTTCTCTACTTGGCCATTCTGCTTTGATGTAAAATTTCTCTGTGCATTGATTTTAGGTGCGTAGCCTAAGCCATTAGTTGAATGGAATTACTGGAGATAAGAAATAACGACAAAACGTGCTACACTATTCTTTAAAATATTTTCAAATAAAGTCTTTCAAATATAACAAGAAGAGAAAAGATGAAAACAACAAGGAAAAGAAAGTAAATGGTGTCCAAAAATCTGTGGAAGGGCTAGAGTTAAAACTTCAAATTCCTAAATTCTTTTTGAGACTATTTGCCTATTATGTGTATGTATGTGGGAGTCAGATAGACTTGTAAATATGAACAACACATTGTACAGTTCACAGATTTTTCTGTTAAACTTACATCTAAGGGAGAAGAAAGAAGTTGTAACACAAAAAAGAATGAGATCAGCATTCTCAAAGCTAATTAGATAGGAATGAAGAATTACATTGGGTCAAACACAGACTATTAAGCCTACATTTTCTAGACAAAAGAAACTTTACAGGGCATGTTCCTGAAGACCTGATTCTCCTGTTTGAAATCAGTTTTCAAGCTTAACTATGTTCTAGTATATTTCAGAAGTTATTGAAGACTTCATTATTCCAAAGTCTGCTCAAGTCAATTTTACTCCTCCTTCATATCTTTTATTAGTAGCAACCTTTTGCGAAGAGTCAGTTCCTTCTTAAAACCACCTTTTATATTGCTTATCTTAAGTATATTGTTTAACTTAACAGGAATTTCATTTTTTATGCAACACATCTCTGTTTATGTTCACTATTTTTGCTTCTATAGATTTTTGTCATTTTTTCCTGACTTTTACCTTTTCAGCTGTAAATAAACTTATAAAACCTCTTTTTATATTAATCTTCCCCATCCCTCTGTGTTTCATTTCCCTTTTTGCAGTGTGGTTTAGGATGTGTGTGTGTATGTGGAGGGTGTATTTATATTAGAAAAAAAAACCCATGAAATTGTACATAGAGCAGGCTGGAATGCTAAACAAATAGAGGATAGTTGCCCTGGAGAATTATACACATCCACGGTAGATTGCACATGAATTAGCAATAAGCATTCCCACTGAAATTTTAGGAATTATTTGTTACACAGCATGGTCTAATATCTGACTGATACAGACATATTGCCCTTTAAATTAGATAATACTATGCTAGATGAAAAAATTAATAACTTAAACTGTACATAATAATCACTTATATCAGCTTAAGGACCATGGGTAAATTATACACCCAAAGTGTAATTCTGAATATTATTGACAGCTGAGACAAAAAAATAAATTAGCTAAAATCACAGCCTTTGGAGCAAGTTAAATTCTGTAAGCCTCTTTTTCTTTATGTGTATAATGAAGATGTGTCTTATAAACTCATTGCAAGAATTAATATGGGTTATCAAAGTGTTTATTACATAAGAAATCAATTAATATTATTCAAAAATGTACCAACTCATTAGCCAAATAAATATCTTAGAAATCGTTCATTTTTTTTTTAATGGAAACACATTCTTAAGTGGAAAAAAGAACATTTGCACCAATCTGCAGTTCTTGAAATCTAGTAAAATTAATTACAATCTAAAGAAAGAGATTGCTGTTAAAAAATAGCTTTTTTCTTCCTTTTAATTCCAGAGCTCCAAGGTATATGATATTATAAACATTGAATTGTTTGGTTCAGATACAATAGGCCTGGGAACCAAATGTGTTATGCTTAAAAATGTATCCAACCCAACATTAGAGGCAAACTCAACAGCAGCTGGACCATTTTAAAGACTAATCCACTAGAACTTTTCAGATATATTTTTTTATAACTCCCTATAATTATGGCTCTTTGTAACATGTCATTTTTCTGTTTTATTAGGAACACAACAGTATAGTTAGGTTACATATAATTTTTTCCTCTGAAACTGTTTTTAAAGCATGTTACTGTAAATGAATACAAAACAAAAGAAAAGATCCAACAATTTCCTAAAATAGAATATTCAGGGGTAAATGTCTTTGTATGTCAGAAACTAAAGACACTTTTTTCAAAATAGAGTATTTTAATATTTTCCCTTCTTAATTTTCAAAAAATCTTGTATATGTTCAAACCAAATAAATTTTGTTCTGTATGCATTCATCTATAGAAAAGTAATATGATATACATATATTGTTAAATATATGGTACCTATTCTGGAAACACAATCCAAATTTTACAACATTTCAAAATATTGAGTAGTGAAAATCAAAAATGAAAAAGTGCATCTTGAAAACGAAATTTATTTGTTTGCCGAATTTCAGTTGATATATGATGGGAAAGCATACAGCATTAGGGATGTTTTTTTGGGACAATTCTATTTGTATCCATGGTTACCTTTAAATAGGCAAAACTGCAGTGGTTAAAAATATAAGTAATAAAATGAATAATATGAAGATTTCATTTTATCTTGTTTTGTTTATATTTAATGAAATGTATTGATATTCAAAAAACCTGCAAAAATGTTCTGAAAAATATTCTATTAGGTTTCTGCTGCTGCTATAACAAATGACCATAAATCTAGTGGCTGAAAACAATGCACATTTATAATCTTACAGTTCTGGAGGTCAGAAACAAAAATAAGTCTTATGAGCTAAAACCAAGGTGTCTTCTGGAGGCTCTAGAAAAGAACTATTTCCTGGGCACCTGGGTGGCTCAGTCTGTTAAGCCTCTGACTTTGGCTCAGGTCATGATCTTGCGGTTCATGGGTTCCAGCCCCGCATTGGCTCTGTGCTGGGCTCTGTGTGGACAGCTCAGGGCCTGGAGCCTGTTTCGGCTTCTGTGTCTCCCTCTCTCTCTCCCCTTCCCCCATTCACACTCTGTCTCCCTCTCTCTCTCAAAAATAAATAAACTTAAAAAAAAAAGAGAGAGAGAATTATTCCCTTGCTATTTCTAGGTTCTAGTGACTGCTTGCATTCCTTGGCTATGACCTTACCCTCCAGCTTCAAAGCCAAGCGCACAGAATCATCTAATCTCTGTCTCTAACTTTGCTTCCATTATTGCATTACCTTCTCTGATTCTAATTCCACAGCCTCCCTCTTATGGGTATCCTTGTGAGTGCATTGAGCCCATCTGGATAGTCCAGGATAATTTTCTCCTCTCGAGATCTTTTACCTAACCACATTTGCAAAGTCCCTTTTGCATGTATGGTAACACATTCACAGGTGTTAAAGAGTAGGGATGGAAATCTTTAGGGGACATTATTCAGTCTACCGCAGCATGCATAATATTTCTGAAATACCGAGATAGGTGAAGCAGTGGGGCTTTTATCAATCAAACATGATTATATTTAAAATGCAGAAGCTCAAAATGAATACAATTGATATTTAAAAACTATTCTTATAGATTTATCAAAAAACTCCAAATGGGAGGGTGGTATTTTGTAACTTGACCATCATGGGGCCTATAACTTTTCCATTTCTTTCTGAGAGAAACTCCTCATTTGATTTGTGGGAGTGATCCCTCAGCTTCAGAGCTGTCATAGACAACTCACAGAAAGACAATCAATTCTTTAGAAGGTCTACAGCTTATAAATTAACCTTACAGAAGTTCTTTGCCCACATTTAGATAGTCGAGGATAATATTATTCTTCATCTTTAGAATTTGCATGGACAAATATAGAGCAAAGTAGGCAGCTTATAATGACAAGTGAAATTGAAATGGAGATAAGGTTGCCAGAAAAAAAAAATGTCATGTAGTCAATTAAATCTGAATGTCAGATAAATAATATATCATTTCCCAGTATAGTATGTCCTGAATATCGCATGGAATGTTCTTATACTAAAAACTGTGTGTTGCTTGTCTGACATTCAAATTTAATTATGTGCCCTATAATTTTATCTGCTAAATTGTCAGTCTTGCAGAGAGATTATAATGTGTCCTAAGTGGCCACGAACTAGCTGAACTTATAAGGAGATTGACAATTTTGAAGGAACAAAAGCTGTGAGATAGATAAAGTTTGAAGGTAAGCAGGGGTCCTTAATTTGTCCATGTCAAACAAACAGGAAGATTGATTGCAAAATACAGAAAGACTAGAGTTCTTACAAATCTTTCAGAAAAGACAAACACTGCAGTAACACTGGACAAATGACACAATTGGGAAATTCACAGAAATAGCCCATAACCATGTGAAAAACATGTTCAGTTGCCTTGGTAATTGAAGAAATGTCAGCACGATGAGATTTTTTAAACAAAGTTTTGTAAGCAAAGATAAGAAACATTGGCAGTGCTCAAAATCATCAAGAATGTGGTGACATTGGGACTTCCATACACTTTTTGTGAAAGTGTAAATTGGTTTAATAATTTTTGGAGGAGTGTGTGGTGACATATACCTAAACATGTGCATGGGTCATTAAAATATGGGATGGTAATGTCAGGAAATCTCTGTTCATGTTCCTTAGGGTGTTGATTGAAGGGTTTAGGCCCTTGAGTCACGTTCTTTTATAGGATGGTGTCTCACCAGCCATTGAGAAGATGAAATAAAAGATCTGTCTCAATGTGGAATCTCTGCAGAGAAAAGGGGTTTCTTCCCATATGGCTCAAGTCCATCCTTTTATTTCAGTTTTTAACTTTTATTTTTTCTAAGTTCCCGATATCTACCTCCAACCTATTCTCCCTAGAATCACTTTTGCATAATCCTTCTCAAGGTGCAGATCTGATCCTGAAACAGTCACCTCTTTCCCCTCCCCTACACTCGCTCTTGCTTAGAAACATCCACTGGCTTCCTTGCTTTTAGGATGAAGACCGGAGATGAAAGAGCAAATCCTTGACATGACTTACTGACTACCACCTCAGCCTTCTTGTACTACATTTGTCACACAGCCCATGTGCAGGGACTTGACCCTGCGCCATTCCTGGAGCTCACCATGCTGTCTTCCTGGCAGGCCTTCTGCCCGGACCTTCTATTTGACTGGTAACTATTACTCATTGATCACACTCTAGCTCTGCCTGGCTTACTCAGGATATCCTTTTCTGAGCTCTATGACTAGGTAAAATCCCCAATTACATGAGCATTTGTGGCCCTGTGGTGCACTTCCCCTTCTTAGTTCTAACCACGTTGTAAAGTTATGCCTTGTGTGGTTATTTGATTCATGTCTCACCCACTAAAGACTAACAGAACGAGTACAAGGATCATGTCTAGTTTTCTCTCCATTATGGCAAGTTATCTCAAAAAAAAAAAAAAAAAAAAAACCCAAACAAACCTGCTGAATGAGTGAAGAAAACTTTGGTCTGTTTTCTACACCTAGTAATCAGTTGGGGAAGCAATCCAAGTAAGCAGGAAGGAGTTTTCATCTCAACTGACCAGAGAAGGGAGATTCAAAGTACCAGGCTAATAATCCGAACCCTCATCTGTCACCGTTTTATTTTATTAACCCTAATCTGTCACTGTTTTAATGATTACAGGGGTCTTTCTAGCCATTTTTACCCTGCTTCCATAGGACGGTTAAAGCTACCCTTTTTCAGATGAATGAATTGCATCAAATAAAGGAGAAGACAATGTAGACCACTAGGCCAGGTTGAAACTGATTTGGGAAAGACTTTCATAATCTGTGTTAACTCTGGGCTGAAAGAGTTTACAGATTCAGCACAAAACCAGCTACATTAACCATACCTGGATTTGACTTGAATTAGGAACTGGTGCAACAAAGTCTAAAGTTTGATAAAACCAATGGGGAAAAAAAAATTTAAAGGAAACCATGCCTTTATAAACATCATTCTTAGCTTTCTTGCTCTTCCTTATAACTCTCTCTGAATGTAAGAGTGCAATTGCTGTTGTATATGCCTCTCACTCTATTCCAAAGGCAAGCAATGACTAATTCACCAAGGTTGAGTCAATTCCAGATATTTGAGTTTGAGGTCCTCACGTTCTATTCTATAGATCAAATAATTTGAGATAAATAAATAAAAACAAAGAAAAAGTAGATCTAGGAAAATATCTAATGTTGTACTTTTCTGAGCATAACAACTAAGTACTGAATCTGGGCAAGAGTTGGGAATTCTCACCATTTATTCAATATACTGAATATGCTTTGCTGTTTGGTGTCTACGGCCAGAGTATTGCTTCTAGACAGGCTAATCTGTACTCCTAGAATGACACCCTGTGGTTGGACATATCAATAGCAGAAGACTCACTTGTCATTCTTTTCTTTTTCTTTTTGAAAAATTGGCCATTATGAAATGCAGTGGATGCACACAACTAACAGACCAAATAACTTTACTGCTTGAAATAGACTGAGTAGTGTTAGCAAGAACAAAGAAAATATTTCAGTATTTATATAACTTAATTGTTGTACATCACTACATGTAGCAACAATTCCCTGACCAAGTAGGCAGAAATATTTCTGTTAAAAATAAGTCATAACAGGGGCACCTGGGTGGCTCAGTCGGTTGAGCATCCGACTTCGGCTCAGGTCATGATCTCAGGGTTCATGAGTTCGAGCCCCGTGTTGGGCTCTGTGCTGACAGCTCGGAGCCTGGAGCCTGCTTCGGATTCTGTGTCTCCCTCTCTCTCTGCTCCTAACCCACTCATACTCTATCTCTTTCTCTCTCTTTCAAAAATAAGTAAACATTAAAAAAAAAAAGTTAAAAAAAAAAAAGTCGTACCATTTCGTTGTGTTTACAACGCAAGTGCACGTTCATCTCTGACATTTCACTGGAGACCCAAGACAGCTTTAGGTCACCTCGGGTAGTTGTGCTAGTATCTCTATTTCGCAATCATAGAAACTGAAGGTCAGTAAAGGTTAAAAAAAATTTTTTAAGTCATCTGGCTAGTAAAATGCTAGTAATAAGCTCTGCATCGAGGTCTTTTGTATTTAAAATATATTACTTTTCTCAGGGATCCCTGGTGTAATGAAATCAACTAGTCATTACAAATTCCAGCTTTGAAAATTTGATCATCTGCAGTATCTTTTCGGTTTAAAATAGAGCAAAACATTCTGCTGCCAGAGTGGGATATCGGATTACCAGCATTTTCTCCCTCTCCTATCTGTCTATATAAATCTTCATGGTCTTTAAGGCTGGTCAACACCTACCCCCCCCCCCGCCCCCACCATGCTTTCATTCATTGTAAACTCTTATGAACCTCTGATATTCTGAACATTTATTGAATTACTCTCTTGAAGCTTATTTGTCACTGAGTCATTGTGATGTCAAGCAATATCATGTTTATCTTGAACACACTTAAATATTTCCTGTCATTTAACTTTCCACCTGTTCATCTTCCAAGTGAATACCTTGAGAATGAGACCACATTTTTTCTTGCTGTTCCTTGTCTGTACAGGACTCAAAACAATACTTTGATCCTAAATTATCTAGAAAGGAGAGCTGAAATAATTATAACCTAGCTGCTTACATATGCTGTCATCTTTAATATTTATATGTTTAAGATACAACTTGCCTTTTGGTTCTGAATACATAATTTCCTTACACCTGAAATGTACATTTATTTATAGTTCAATATGATTTCAATTTCAGTAGGGTAAAATTTTTGTTTGTTTCCAGCCTAATATGAATATATTCAATATATTTTACCCACAGTTTATGTATGTTATAGAAAGAACATGTATGGGATTTAAGGCATTTTAATGTATTAAACGAGAAAGAGAAAAAAATACCCTCTGTTAGAAATCATTCCTTACTGTCCCATGCTTTCCATCACTGCATTCTTTTAAATTTGGCTGTAAGAACACCCGTATTTACTTTCAGTTCTCATGGCTCCTGAGTGCTTACCTCGGGTCAGTGTGAATGAGCCTCTTAAAGAAGTAAGTCTATGTAATTTCTATTGCCCTGCTGTGCTAGAATTTGCTACTGCCTGGGAGTGGTGTGGAGGCTGAGGGGGGATGGAAGTGACAGGGGGAGGAACAGAGGAGATCTAAGGGGTGAGGGAGTGATATGCCTCTCAAACTTCAAACTGCAAGCAATCTCTGTCTTCTTAATTATCTTGAGTTCCTTATGCACACAAAGCTAGAACTTCACCCTTTCTCCTCTAAAGCAAACATTTTTAATCCAATCACGGGGTTATATTATCCAGATGTTTGAGACCTTGAGAAGTTATTCATGTATTTGCTTTAAAATTAAACATATTTCTCTCAAATCGCACTTTGAACACAGACTGAGTGCCCGTCTAAAGGGCTCCCATAACCAGACAAGCTTCATACTTGGTTAAATGTTTAATTTTTACAACTGATACGCCTTGTCCACAGTACTGATAAGGCTTTTGGGAAAAAAAAAATGATAAAACTACCATCACCACCAACAACAAAAAAATCATTGTAAAGAAAGAAGGTAACAAGATAAGTAAGGTATGTAGCTGCCCAATTAGCTATTATATTCTCACTGGACATTCGCTCCCCCATTATAGTTTACAAAGTGAAGAATGTAGTAGCGTGGTCCCTACTGAAACTGGAAAAATAGATTCAGCCACATTAAATGATTCAGACTTCAGGGTGTCAGCCTGCATGTCAAGCTCTTCAGTGATAGCTAAATTTTACAGAAAATAACCTAACATCCGAGGTAGTCTCACAATCAGCTTTGAAAAGGTTTCCAAATAAAAATCCTAGCAACAGAAAGCGTGACCTCCAGAAGTCTTAAGTTTGAAACCGAAGGCTGCCAAGAGATGAGCAAACCTATGAGGCTAGGTATACGTACATGACTAATTCTTGCCAACTGGAGGAGCCAGAAAAGAGCACTGTTAGGCCGAAGAGAGGATTTTAAACTTGATCCTGGAAGCTGCTGACAACCACTGGAGTTCCCTTTGATTTGGAACACCACTGGGGAATGACTAAAGTTTAAATTGCCAAACACCCTCGGCTCATGCTTATATACTAATTATATACACCCCAACTGTGGCCCAATTGCTGCAGTGGTGAAAGCCACGCAAAATAAGGTAAAATGAGGTATGAAATATGTTTCCTAACCATGGGGAAAATAATCTTGTCAACCACAAGATTTAATTCACTGTAGCCTCATCATCTGTAATACATGATGACATCCTGGCTCAGCGGCCAGCTACTGATATTAATTATTCGGACTTGATTGGGGTTAACTGCTTTTGCTTAAGGTTTGAGAATTCTCTAATTTCAGCTGTCTCCATGATTCAGGGCTCTAACTACTTATTAGAAATGATGGGATGTGCTAAATATGACTCTAGAGAAACTCAAGGTGTTTTATTAGAAAGAGTTATCCTTTCCAGTATATCGACAAATGGAATGCCCTTAATTTTTTTTTTAATATATGAAATTTATTGTCAAATTGGTTTCCATACAACACCCAGTGCTCATCCCAAAAGGTGCCCTCCTCAATACCCATCACCCACCCTCCCCTCCCTCCCACCCCCCATCAACCCTCAGTTTGTTCTCAGTTTTTAACAGTCTCTTATGCTTTGGCTCTCTCCCACTCTAACCTCTTTTTTTTTTTTTTTCCTTCCCCTCCCCCATGGGTTTCTGTTAAGTTTCTCAGGATCCACATAAGAGTGAAAACATATGGTATCTGTCTTTCTCTGTATGGCTTATTTCACTTAGCATCACACTCTCCAGTTCCATCCACGTTGCTACAAAAGGCCATATTTCATTCTTTCTCATTGCCACGTAGTATTCCATTGTGTATATAAACCACAACTTCTTTATCCATTCATCAGTTGATGGACATTTAGGCTCTTTCCATAATTTGGCTATTCTTGAGAGTGCTGCTATAAACATTGGGGTACAAGTGCCCCTATGCATCAGCACTCCTGTATCCCTTGGGTAAATTCCTAGCAGTGCTATTGCTGGGTCCTAGGGTAGGTCTATTTTTAATTTTCTGAGGAACCTCCACACTGCTTTCCAGAGCGGCTGCACCAATTTGGGAATGCCCCTAAATTTATATTTGAAGGACTTCCTCTCATTTGGTTCCAACCCAGATCTGTGCTAATGTAAAGGCAATAGATTTCCGGTATTTTTGAAACTATATTATCAGCTACGAATGTAATGTAATGGCTCCCCCTGCGTTTTGATGAGTAGCCCAGATAAGATGGCATTATTATTATTTTAAAAAACACCCTATCACAGGGTGTTTTTTTTAATTTTTATTTATTTTAAATTTATTTTTTAATGTTTATTTATTTTTGAGAGAGACAGAGACAGAATGCGAGTAGGTTAGGGGCAGAGAGAGAGGGAGACACAGAATCTGAAGCAGGCTCCAGGCTCTGAGCTGGCAGCACAGAGCCCGACGCGGGGCTCGAACTCATGAGCTGTGAGATCATGACCTGAGCCAAAGTTACACACTCAACCGACTGAGCCACCCAGGCGCCCCCTATCACAAGGTTTTAATACAGCTCTTTAATGTCTGAAATACCATATTTAATAAATGTCTCAAAAATTCGTAAGTTCAGTACAAATCACTACAATTATTTTTTTCACCATTACAACACGTAATAAAAGTTATTTCTAGAAACAAATGGATATGATTAATTGAGTTGAGCTGAGTTCAGAGAATAGCAAACAAGTAAATACAAGTAAAAGTAAAAAGCTACTTACTGAAAATTATCTCATTACATAAAAAAGACAGTCTATTTTTAAAGTGGTTGCTCATTGAGTGTAAACTTATATATGCATCGAATCATATATTAAAACTTACAGGTGTTTTGATTTTGTTTTTTTTACCGTTTATTTTTGAGAGAGAGAGAACAGGTGTTTTGATTTTGTGACAGACTAATCTTATGTACAGTATTATGAAGAGACACTGAAGAGCGAATTAATTTCAACTACACTTTTCCGGTTAAAATCAAAACTTCAACACAAATCATAAATTTGTTCATTTCCACAGTCCACAGATTTGTCTTCTGAAAATTTTTCAGAAATCTCAAAATGATAATAAACAATGTTTGGCTTCAATATAATCAAGCACATAAAACAAACCCAAGGCCATGAAGATAGACCACTCACATTATCATAAACAGGAAGTATTTCTTCCCGTCACAAAAATATTTTTGTTTCCCAAAGTTGACTAACATATTTTCTTCCCTTGAAAATACCATGGCTTCATTTAAAAACATTTGACAGAAACACTTATTTTCCTAAGAGGCTGAATCCCTTTAATTGATTTATATTCCTGATCTCTATTGTTAAATGAGCATGCTTTGTGACGTATCTGGTATATGGATGGACTAAAGATGACCCTTTATGTAGTGTTCTATATTGTTTGCTTCTTCACAGCAGGCTGGGAGCCATTGGCTCAAAGTTCCTTAGCATCAAACTCAAAATTTTACACATCCAGTTGGTTTAAATATGGCCCAAATACAGAGATTTTAAGTCATTTAGAGCCTGTCTGTTCCACCTCAAGAAACTATATCAAACATTTGCTAGCCATTGGGAAGGTAAACCTGAGATATAAAAGACCCCATTGCCTTTGGAGCTCTCTGACCCACAGTTGCCCCATCTTGTACAGCAGTGACTTGATAATTATACGCGTTATAAAATGTTCACCACGATAAGTGCAGTTACCATCTGTCGTCATATAAAGTTATTACATTATTATTGACTATATTCCCTTTACTGTCCCCTTCATCCTTGTGTCTTATTTATTTTATAATAGGA
The DNA here is from genome assembly GCF_046562875.1 of Panthera onca. Taxonomy (NCBI): domain Eukaryota; kingdom Metazoa; phylum Chordata; class Mammalia; order Carnivora; family Felidae; genus Panthera; species Panthera onca. The sequence goes on along the minus strand of NC_138342.1, from coordinate 133,728,391 downwards.
ACTTTATACCTCTTACTCCTCTTTACCTATTTCACCTGTTACCCCCCACCACCTCCCCTCTAGCAAGCACCATTTTGTACTCTGTAAGTCTGTTTTTGCTTTTGCTTGCTTATTTGTTTGTTCATTTCTTTTTTTTAGATACTAAATATAAGTGAAATCATATGGTATTTATCTTTCTCTGTATGACTTATTTCACTTAGCATAATGCCTGGTAGGTGTATCTATTTGGTTGTGAATGGCAAAATTCCATTTTTTATGGCTGATTAATAGTCTATTATATATCAGAATATATTACATATGGGTATATGTTATATATATGTATATGTGTATATATATATGTATATGTATATGTATATGTATATGTATATGTATATATGTAACGCATACACATACCACATCTTTTTTATCCATTCATCTATCAATGAACACTTAAGTTGTTTCCATATCTTGGCTATTATAAATAATGCTGCAATAAAACAGGGGTGAAAAAATTTTTAATTAGCATTTTTATTTTCTTCAGGGAAGTACTCAGAAATGGAATTGTTGGGTCATATGGCATTTCTATTTTTAATTATTTGAGGAATTTTCATACTATTTTCCATAGTGATTTCACCAACTTATATTCCTACCAACAGTGCACAAGTTTCCTTTCTGCCACATCCCCGCTAACACTTGTCATTTCTTGTCTTTTTGATTCTAGCCATTCTGATTTGATTCTAGCCATTCCCTGATGGTTAGTGATGTTGAGCATCTTTTAACATGTCTGTTGTTCATCTGTATGTCTTATTTGGAACAATGTCTATTCAAGTTCCCTGCCCAGATTATTAGCTGATTATTATCTGAATCAGATTATTTGGAGTTTTTGGTGCTGAGTTTGAGTTTTTTATATATTTTTATATATTTTATTGGATTTATCATTTGCAAACGTTTTTTGCCCAATAAGTAGGTTGTCTTTTCATTTTGTTAATGGTTTTCTTCACTGTGCAAAGTTTTTCGGTTTGATGTAGTCCCAGTAGTTGATCTTGCTTTTGTTTTCTTTACCTACTGAGACATATCTTGAAAAATATTGCCCAGTCTTTCCAACATCATTTCTTGAAAAGTCTGTCTTTTCCCCCATTGTATATTCTTGCCTTTTTCTTTCCCTTCTGAGTAGTAACCTTCAGAAGGTCTCATGCTATGAGGGACATCTCCCATAAGCAAACCTGTCCAAGTATGGCCCAAATAGAGCTTGTTGTATCCTAGTGCCACATTATGGTCATATATTTTTCCTTCATTGGATGAGGAACCTCTTGAACTCACTAAATACTTTCAGACAAACAAAAAAATCAACAACTAAAATGCTGAACTTAAATTGAAATTCTGAGGCCCTATATGATCAGTTTGATTATTTATATTTAAACATTTTTCTGTTTGTCCTTCTGGTATGATCCGGAAAAGATAAATGGTCAGATAGACCCCAGTGATCTGAAAGAATACAGACATAGCTTATGTTATTTCAGTTTTCCTTATTGCACTTCACAGATGCTGCATTTTCTACAAATGGAAGGTTTGTGGCAACCCCTGTGGAGCAAGTCTAGCACTGCCATTTTTCTAACAGCATTTACTTACCTTTTATCTCCGTGTCACATTTTGGTAATTCTATATTTGAAACTTTTTCATTATTAGAATATTTGTTATGGTGATCTGTGATCAGTGAGAGTTGGTGCCACTAATGCAATTGTTTGGTGGCACCATGAAAGCACCCACATGAGATGGCAAAGTGTTCTGACTGCTTAGCTGTTCCACCATCTCTCTCTTTGTCCTTAGGCCTCACTGTTCCCTGAGATACAACAATGTTTAAATTAGGCAAATTAACAACCCTACACTGTCTTTTCAGTGTTTGAGTGAAAGGAAGAGCCACAGGTCTCTCACTTCTAATCAAAAGCTAAAAATGATTAAGCTAAGTGCGGAAGGCATGAAAGCCAAGATAGGCCATAGGGCAGGGCTCTCATATCAAATAGCCAAGCTGTGAATGCAAAGGAGAAGTTCTTAAAGGAAATGAAAAGTGCTACGGCACTGAACTCACAAATGAGAAGAAAAACGAAACAGCCTTATTGCTGATGTGGAGAAAGTTTGAGTGGTTTGAATAGAAGATTAAACCAGCCACAACATTCCCTTAAGCAAAATCCTAATCCAGAGCATGGCCCTAATTCTCTCCATTTCTATGAAGGCTGAGATAAGAAGCTGCAGAAGAAAAGTTTGAAGCTAGGAAAGGTTGGTTCATGAGGTTTAAGGAAAGAAGCTGTCTCCATCACATCAAAGTTCAAGATGAAGCAGCAAATGCTGATGGAGAAGCTGCAGCAAGTTCTCCAGAAGGTCCAGCTGAGATAATTCATGAAGGTGGCTACACCAACCAACAGATTTCCAGTGTAGATGAAACAGCCTTCTACAGGAAGAAGATATTATCTAGGACTTTCATAGCTAGAGAGGCGATGTCAATGCTTGGGTCCCAAACTTCAAAGGACCAGCTGATTTTATTGTTACAGGCTAATACAGCTGGTAACTTTAAGTTGCAGCCAATGCACATTGGCCATTCTGAAAATGCTAGGGCCTTTATGAATCTACTCTACCTGCACTGAATCAATGGAACAACCTTTATTTACAATAGGATTTACTGAATTTTAAGCCCACTGTTGCAATCTACTGCTCAGGAGAGAAGATTCCATTCAAAATATGACTGATCATTGGCACTGGTCACCCAAGAGCTGTGGTGAAGATGTACAATGAAATTAATGTGTCTTCATGCCTGCTAACACAACATCCATCCTGTGGTCCAGTGGATCAAGGCGTAATTTTGAGTTTCAGGTATTATTATTTAAGAAATACATTTTGTAATGCTCTACATGCCACAGGTAGTGATCCCTTCGATTAACAAATAAATTGACAAAATTAATTGAAAAGCTTCTGGAAAGGATTCACCATGAGATGCCATTAAAAACATCTGTGACTCATGGGAAGAGGTGAAATATCAACATTAGCAGAAGTTTGCAAGAAGTTGATTCCCAAACTCACGGATGACTTTGAAGGGTTCAAGACTTCAGTATAGGAAGCAACTGCAGCTGCAGTGGAAATAAGAAGAAACTAGAAGTGGAGCCTGAACATGTGACTGAATTGTTGCCATCTCATGATAAAACTTAAACAGATGAGGACTTGCTTCTCATGAATGAGTAAAGAAAGTGGTTTCTTGGGAATGAATATGCTCCTGGTGATTGTTGAAATGATAACAAAGGATTTAGAATGTTACATAAACTTGGGGTGCCTGGGTGGCTCAGTCGGTTAAGCGTCCGACTTCAGCTCAGGTCACGATCTCGCGGTCCGTGAGTTCGAGCCCTGCGTCAGGCTCTGGGCTGATGGCTCGGAGCCTGGAGCCTGCTTCCGATTCTGTGTCTCCCTCTCTCTCTGCTCCTTCCCCGTTCATGCTCTGTCTCTCTCTGTCCCAAAAATAAAATAAACGTTAACAAAAAAAAAAAATTTAAATAGAATGTTACATAAACTTAGTTGATAAAGCATGGGCAGCTTTTGAGAGGACCGACTTCAATTTTGAAGGAAGTTCTACTGTGGGTTAAATGCTATCAAACATCATTACATGCTACAGAGAAATTGTTCATGAAAGAAAGAGTCAATGGATATGGCAAAATTCATTTTTGTCTTATTTTAAGAAATTGCTGCAGGGGTGCCTGGGTGGCTCAGTCGGTTAAGCGTCCGACTCCTGATTTCAGCTCAGGTCATGATCTTATGGTTCCTGAGATCAAACACTACATTGGGTTCTGTGCTTATGGTGCGGAGCCCACTTGGGATTCTCTCTCTCACTCTCTCCCTGCTCCTTCCTCACTCAATATCTCTTTCTGAAAATAAATAAATAAACTTAAAAAAAATAAATTGCTACAGTCACCTCAGCCTTTAGTACCTACCACCTATCAACATTGAGGCAAGACCCTCCACAAGCAAGAAGATTACAATTTGCTGAAAGCTGAGATGACGGTTAACATTTTTTAGCCATAATTTTTAGACAGAAAGTGGTTTTTTAGACATAATGCTATTACACACTTAATAGACTGCAGTATAGTGTAAACATACTTTCATATGCACTGCGAAACTAAAAATCTCAAGTGACCCTCTTTATTGTGACATTCATTTTATTGTGGTGATCTGGAAATGAACCCACAATATCTCTGAAGGCATGCCTGTATACTAATACATATCTTTTTCCTCCATGGGCCCTGCTTTTTTTTTCCCTAACCAACTTTCCCCCCACAGTTTTGAAGAAAAAGGCAAACATTTATTTTTCTCCATATAATTCTTCCCCATTGACTTTCAATAATATTGCATGAAATATTATGTACTTGAATGACAGGCTGAAGTAAAACATTCATGTGCATTGTTTTGCATTTTTTACTATAGCTAAAGCATTTCAGGGACGCCTGGTTGGCTCAGTCAGTTAAGGTCCACCTTCAGCTCAGGTCCTGATCTCACGGTTTGTGGGTTCGAGCCCCACATAGGTTTCTGTGCTGACAGCTCAGAGCCTGGAGCCTGCTTCAGATTCTGCGTCTCCCTCTCTATTTGCCCCTCCCCTGTTTGCATTCTGTCTCTTTCTGTCCAAAATAAATAAGTATTCAATTTAAAGCATTTCATATAGAATTTCACTTTTTGTTCCAGAACACAATTTTAGAACATTTTTTTTTACGGTGATAAAAGCATATAACATAAAACTGACTGTCTTAGGGGTTCCTAGGTGGCTCAGTTAGTTAAGCATCCAATTCTTGCTTTCAGCTCAAGTCGTGATCTCATGGTTTGGCATTGTGAGATTGAGCCCTGTGTCAGGCTCTGAGCTGACAGTACAGAGCCTGTTGGGAGTCTCTCTCTCCCTCTCTCTCTGTGTCTCTCTTTCTCTCTCTCAAAATAAATAAATAAACACTTAAAAAAACTAACCATCTTAACCATTTTTTTAAGATAACAGTACAATAGTGTTAACTCTATGCGTGTTGATGGGCAGGCTATCTCTGGACTTTTTTCATCTTTCAAAACAGAAACTGTACACTCACCAAACAAAATCTCCATTTTTTCCTCCTCCCCTGACCCTGGCAACCACCATTTTACTTTCTGTTTCTAATAGTTTGACTACCTTCGATACCTTACATAAGTGGAAGCATGCGGTATTTGTCTTTGTGACTGACTTATTTCACTTAGCATCATATCCTCAATTCATCAATGTTGCAGCGCATGACAGAAATTCTTTCTTTTTTTAAAGGATGAATAATATTCCACTATATACATGTATGTAATATATAATATATATACATATAAAATAATATGTATGTATATATGTATATACATGTATGTATCTGTATAACATATAATTATATATATTGTATATATATACAATATACATAATACAATAATATATAATATAATATAACATAATACAATAATACATAATACAATAATAATAATACAGTACAATACAATAATAATACAATAGTATATAATATATTAACATAATATAATATATATAGTTATATGTGAAATATATAATATACATAATTCCTAAAAGTCTATTCATCCATCAAAGACATTTAGGATATTTCCACCTCTTAGCTATAAATAATGCTGCAATGAACACGGGAATACAAATATCTCTTCAAGATGCTATTTCAATTATTTTGTTAAATATCTAGAAGTTGGATTGCTGAAATGTGTTAGTTATTTTATTTTATTTTTTTAATTTTAGGGAGAAAGAGTGAGAGGGCATGAGTTGGGGAGAAGGGCAGAGAGAGGGAATCTCAAGCAGGCTCCTCACTCAGTGCACAGCCCAACATGGGGCTCAATTCCATGACCCTGGGATGACAACCTGAGCCAAAATTAAGAGTCGGATGCTCAACCAACCAAGCCATCCAGGCACTCTTGAAATGTGTTAGACTTCTTTTAATTTTTATTTTTTGAGAAAGATCATACTGTTTTACGTAATAGGCTGCACCAGTTTACATTCCCACCAATAGTTCCAATCTGTCCACATACACACCAGTACTTGTTATTTTTTAACTTCATTTTTATTTTGAATTTTTATAGTGACCATCCTGATCAATGTGAGGTGATATCTCATTGTTCTTTTGATTTGCATATGCTTGATGATGAATGACGTTGGACATCTTCTCCTACGTATGTTAGCCATTTGTATATCATCTTTGGAGAAATTATTCAAGTCTTTTGTTATGTCTTAATTAGGTTACTTGTTTTATTGCTATTGATTTGTAGGAGTTCTGTATATATTCTGGCTATTAACCCCTTATCAGATATATCATTTGCAAATATTTCCTCCCATTCTGTAGGTTATCTTTTCACTCTGTTGCGAGTTTCCTTGGGGCTCCTTGGTGGCTCAGTTGGTTAAGTGTCTGACTCGGCTCAGGTCTCAATCTCCCAGTTCATGGGATGGGGCCCCGCATCAGGCTATGTGCTGACAGCTCAGAGCCTGGAGCCTGCTTCAGATTCTGTGTCTCCCTCTCTCTCTGCCCCTCCCCTCTCTCATGCACTCTCTCTCTCTATCTTTCTAAAAATAAATAAACATTAAAACATTTAAAAATAAGTTTCCTTTACTGTGCAGAAGCATTTTAGTTTGATGGAGTCCCATTTACCTATTTTTGCTTTCATTGCTTGTGCATTTGGTATCATATTCAAGAAAGTATTGACAAATCTAATGTAGTGAAGATTTTCTCCTACGTCTTCTAGGAGTTTTGTAATTTGAGGTCTTAAGGTTTAGGTCTTTAATCCATTTTGACTTATTTTTTTGTGTGTATAGTGTAATGTAAAGGTCCAGCTTCAATGCTTTTACATGTGGATATCCAGTTTTCCCAGCACCATTTATTGAAGGCTGTTCTTTTCTCCATTATGTAGCCTTGGCACACTTGTGAAAGGTCAGTTGACCAGATGTCTAAGGGTTTATTTCTGGGCTTTCTATTCTGTTTCATTGGTCTATATGCTTGACTTTCTGCCAGTAGCATATTGTTTTTATTACTGTGGCTTTATAATATGTTTTAAAATCAGGGAGCATGAGGCCTCCAACTTTTTCTTTCACAAGAAGATCATAAGTCTTTTATGATCCCATGTGAATTTTGGAATGTTTCTTCTGTTTGTTCAAAAAATGCTGTAAGGATTTTGTGAAGGCTTGCATTGTATCAATAGCTTGCTTTGAGTAGTATGGGCACTTTTAACACTAAGTATTCCTGTCCATGAACACAGGATGCTTTTTCCTTTATTTGTATCTTCAATATCTTTCAGCAATGTTTTATAGTACTCAGTGCACAAGCGTTTCACCTTCTTGGTTAAGTTTATTCTTAAGTATTCTATCCTTTTTGATGCTATTGTAAATGGGAATGTTTTCTTAATTTCCTTTTCAAGTTGTTCATTGTTAATGTGCAGAAACACAATTGATCTTTGGGTGTCAATTTTTGTATTCTATAACTCTGATGAACTTGCTTTTTAGACCTAAGTTTTTTGTGGAATCTTCAGGGTTTTCTACATATAAAATTATGTTATCTGTCGAGATAACTTTACTTCTTTCTAATTTGGATGTCTTCTATTTCGTTCCTTGTCTAATTGCTCAAGCTAGGACTTCCAGTGCAAGCTCAGAACTTCTTTTTTTTAACAAGTTTAGAACTTTTAAGAGCAGATAATGTTCTTTTTTTATAGTGTGATGATACCACTCTTACCTGCTAGTGGGTGTGAGCTTTGAGTTACTTTTCCACTTTAAGGGATTCATAGTCACTGATCAGTGACAAACTAACCAAGTCCCTTTGAGACTAATGATAATAATATTAATTCACTGTTTTTATTTTATAGATTGACACTTCTTATGTAATTTCATTTTTCTCAGTGACCTGACTTTTCAAAATTGGGGTATTACTGTTTGTGTTTCTGTAACTGATGAAAACTAATTGTACCAAAGCAATTAATAAGACTTCTGCTACTGTTAAACATGGACAATAAAATGTAAAATAGAAATATTACTTATCATATGCAATTATAAGAACAAAAAGCTATGAAATTCACTGTAATTTTTTCTTGAGAAATTTTTATAAGCAAAGTCCTTGAATATCCCACAGCCCTCATGTTCAATATGCAACTATCATATACTAATTAATCTCAGAATAACTTTGTTTGAGTGATAGAGTGACCTTGTTAGACAGGCCAGCAAAGAGAAATATAGCTTTTGTTACTGGAATTTTTTTTTTTTTTTTACTTTTTCATCATAGTTCATCAGATTTGACTTGACGTGAAATGAAATTCCTTGCAGGTTTGGATTTTTTTCTCTCTCCTCCATATACACCTGTCCATTTAAGATGATTTAAAAATTGCTGATGTGCAGTAATTTATTTGACATTGGCCAGAGAAACATTTTTCTGGGTAAGTCCCCTGAGGCAAGGGAAATAAAAGCAAAATAAACAACTGGGACCAAAACAAAATAAAAAGCTTTTGCGAAGCAAAAGAAATCACCAATAAAACAAAAAGGCAACCTACTGATTGGAAGAAGATATTTGCAAATGATACATCCAATAAAGTCTTAATATTCAAAATATATACAGAACTTATACAACTCGATACAAAAACCTTAAATAATCTGACTAAAAAATGGACAGAGGACCTGAATAGACATTTTTCCAAAGAAGACATACAGATGGTCAATAGACACATGAAAAGATGTTCAACACCATTAATCATCAGGGAAATTCAAATTAAAACCACAATGAGATATCACTCTACACCTATCAGAATGGCTAATATAGGGGCGCCTGGGTGGCTCAGTTGGTTAACCATCCGACTTCGGCTCAGGTCACGATCTCACTGTCCGTGAGTTTGAGCCCCGCGTCGGGCTCTGTGCTGACTGCTCAGAGCCTGGAGCCTGTTTCAGATTCTGTGTCTCCCTCTCTCTCTGACCCTCCCCCGTTCATGCTCTGTCTCTCTCTGTCTCAAAAATAAGTAAATATTAAAAAAAATTTTTTTTTAAAAAAGAATGGCTAAAATAAAAAAAACAAAAACAAAAACAAAAACAAAAACCCAAGACACAACAATGTTATTCTGTAGAGAAAGAATGTAGAGAAAAAGGAAGCCTTGTATTCTCTTGGTGGGAATGCAAATCGGTGTAGTCATTGTGGAAAACAGTATGGAGATTCCTCAGAAAAATTAAAAATAGGGGCTTCTGGGTGGCTCAGTTGGTTAAGTGTCCAACTTTGGCTCAGGTCATGATCTCATCGTTCATGAGATTGGGACCCATATCAGGTTATGTGCTGACAGCTCAGAGCCTGGAGCCTGCTTCGGATTCTGTGTCTCCTTCTCTCTCTGCCCCTCCCCTGCTCATTCACTGTCTCTCTCAGTCTCTCAAAAATAAATAAACATTAATTTTTTTTAATTAAAAAAATAATTCCATATGAGTCAGTAATTCCACTATTGGATATTTGCACAAAGAAAATGAAAGCACTATTTCTAAAAGATAAATGCACTCCTATGCTTACTGAAGCATTATTGCAATAGTCACTATACGGAAGCAACCAAAGTGTACATTACCTACTTAGATGAATGGAAGAGAAGAAGTGGTATACAATGGAATATTATTCAGCCATAAAAAAGAATGAAATTTGGCCATTTGTAACAGCAAGGGTGGGGTAGATGGTATAATGATAAGTGAAATAAATCAGACAGAGGCATAAAAATACCATATATCTTACTAATATGTGGATACCATATATCCACTAATATGTGGAATATATCTTACTAATATGTGGAAACAAACCAAATAAAAAAGGAGACAAACAACAACCAAAAACAACCACAAAAATAGACTCTTAAATACAGACAACAAATTGGTGGTGGCCAGAGGGGAGGTAAGTGGGACGAAATAGATAAGGGGGATTAAAATATAAAACTTCCAGTTATAAAATCAGGCATAAAGATGAAAAGTAGAGCATAGAGAATATAGTCAATAAGATTATAATGATGTTGTTTTGTGACAAATGGTGACTACCTTTATCATGATGAGCCTGAGTAATATATAGTTAATTGAATCATTATGTTGTACACCTGAAACTAATATAGCATTGCATATTAATTATACTTCACTTAAAAAATAAATAAGAATGAAAATGCCTAATTTGTACATAATACCATATGAGCTAAATTAACTCATCCCTTTCCAAGTAAATCTCTTTTTAGTAAATATATTGAAATGTCTCATTTTCAATCATTTTTGCAGTTACTGCTGCTATTGATTTATTTTTTTCAAACAAAATTGGTTGAAGATTTCTTGGATGGAGAAAATTGTGCTGAGTACTGAGATAAAAAAAATGTGAATGCAAAGACCTCATAACCAAATCTGGTAACAGAACATCAACCTTGAATTAAATACATTGTCAAAACACATATAATAAGAGGCTTGATGTCTTAATTTTCTCTCGCTGTCTTTCAGTGCACAGATCCTCTTTCCGCTCTATGAAATGCTCTTTGCCATCATTCATCATTATATTTACTACAACTCATCCTTTGAATTTCTGCTCAGATGAAATTTCCATTAGGCAGCTTTTATCCCTCTTTCCAAAGTAAAGGGAGAGTACTCCTACAGCGACTTGTTGTTACATATCATAGCACTACTCAAATCAGTTTTATTGTGTGTTTGTCTTACCACTAGACTAAATTTTTTTAATGTGGTTCATAACGTTTCTTTGTGTATCCTCAACCTAGCCCGACCATAGAAAGTGCTTAAGGATGGTTAAGTGCATCCGTGGAACAAGAAGCCTGACAGCGTTATGGGAACACACAAAAACAGTTAATTATTCTGTTGGAGGAAGCATGGAGATTAGTCAGGACAGCTTCCTGGTAGTGATGACATTTGAGCCAGACCTTTTAGAGAAGGAAGTAGAAGGAAAAGGGTATGTCTGGAAACAAATAACTTTTGGATCAGTTACACGGATTAAAAATTACAGAGTTCTAGAAATCTGTCTACACTGTTTTAAATAACGGCGTTCTTTTACTCTGTCTTCTCTTTAAAATCTTTCTTGTAATCTTTGGATGTATTTACATACTGTGTTTTTATAATCCACTATATAATTTGACTCAAAGTTCTTCTCTGTTTTCTCTTCTACTCACTGTATGATTTTCAGTGAAAGGGAATTTGTAATACGCTGGACAAAATAATTTACTGCCATTTAAAATAACCTAGAAAATGGTTCCTAGCTAGAGATAGATACTAGGAGAATTTCACCGCGGAACTCTTGGCATCGTCAGTTACTGAGCCTGAATGCTGGTGTCCTCTCCATGTTCCTCCACACTGGGCTGTCATTGGCATAGATTTTTAACTTGCTACTTCAAAGAAAAACTATTTAGATTTAGATTGTACAGTGCTCTAGAAGCTCACGTATATATGGCATTCTTACCATCAAGAGCTAAAACTGTAACTCCCCCCACCTCCCACCCACCACCCTCCTTAAGTGCAACAGGTGTCATTCCAGGAGAAAAGGTCTCATAACAGATCTGTGCGTGGGAATTTAATCAGATATGTCTGCAAAGTGGAAGGAGATTTGATGTCCTCAGTATAATTACAGTGGTGATGGGCTCCAAGCACTATCCTTGCCACATTAATCCAGAATTTTTCCTAGTAGATTTTTGAATGGAAACGTGATCGTAAATGGGGCTGCTGTGATTTGCATGTATGCCTATTGGACAGGAGATATGAGGGAGTGGGGAGGAGGGTGAGTGAAAGGATAACTAAGTCAGAAAAATATTGAAATATACAAATGTCAGGAAATTTTGGTTCCTCAGTGCCAAAGGGAGGGGCTGCCACTGACCTCATGAGACTTGAGCCCTTTCATTCTCTGTATTCTTTGCCTTCTTTTATTTTACTAGACTACACTGTGACTTTTAATTTATTCATATCTTATGAGGATTTAATGGGTTTATCATTGAACTTAATATAATAATCCATCTGACATATTATTGGTATATTTAATATTGGCCAGGATGAGAACAGGGAAAAATATTTTCATCTGGAATTTTCAGATACATTAAAAAAAAACTTAATGCTAAGGTAAATTGGCTTATAGCTTTTACATATTGAACAGGTTAATTTCCTCTTGCCATAATTTTTGCTACTGTGTATTACTTGGAAATTACTTGAGGGTTCTGCTTAATAGCTTTTTTTTCTTATAATTTCACTGGGGAGTACTTTTATTTGGTGGCAGTATGTTAACAGGATTACCTTACAGATTGTGTGAGATAATCAATGTGAAAAGAACTTTACAAATTGTAACTTTCAGGAAGATGGCACCAAAAACGAAGAAGGAAGCCTCTGCCCCTCCCAAAGCCGAAGTCAAAGCAAAGGCTTTGAAGGCCAAAAAAGCAGTGCTGAAAGGCATCCACAGTCATAAAACAAAAAAAAAGATCTACATTCTGATGGCCCAAGACACTGCGTCTCCTAAGGTAGCCCAAATATCCTCAAAAGAGCACCCCCAGGAGAAACAAGCTTGACCCCTATGCCATCATAGTGAAACAATTTTTTATCCTTTTATATCACAAGCTTGGCATGTCTTATTAGCATCTTCCTACACGTAGCTAAGAGAAGAAACAGACTGTGATAAGAATGTATTTGAATGTAGAGGCGCCTGGGTGGCTCTGTCGGTTAAGCATCCGACTTCAGCTCAGGTCATGATCACTCAGTTCATGAATTTGAGCCCCAGATCGGGCTCTGCTGACAGCTCGGAGCCTGGAGCCTGCTTTGGGTTCTGTGTCTCCCTCTCTCTCTGCCCCTCCCCTGATTGTGCTCTGTCTCTCTCTCTCTCAAAAATAAATAAAAATTAAAAAAAAAGAATGTATTTGAATGTGTTTGTGTCTGATATTATCTTATTGTACATAAAGAAATTAAGATATTTATTACACCTTATATATAATTTATTCAGTGGAAGTCAGTGAAAAGTCTTCTGAGAAAACAAGGTGCCGTTAAAATGCCAGGATAGGAGCAGTGGTGTGATAGCGCCTTAGACTGGTGTAAGACCATGGCTTTGAGTCCTGAGTCTACTATTTATTAGCTTCATGACCTTGAGTATATAAGCTACATCATCATTTGATTTGCATGTGTTTGGAATAGAACAATGCAAGCTTACTTCTTCAAATTGATATAAGGATATGAGGATGCTTTTGGTACCTTTTTTTTTTTTTTTTTTACATTTTTGTGTGTTCTGCCTTGTTTTCTTTAGAAAATCTTGTTTTGCTGTGTGATTCCCACCTATCTGATATGATAGGAAGATTTACTGAGGACTCCAGAGGCAATCTGCACATGAAATATCAGTAAGGGTTATTATTTTCATGGTAGGTATCTTAGAGTGTTGGAGAAAGTGCCTTAAAAATGGCACTATTATTACTTTAATCCACTGAACTCCCCTTATATAGTCCTTATCTCCTTACACAACAGTATGGTAAAAGCTGTTTCAGAAAGTTGTTTATTTCACCACGAGATCTTGTCAAATATTTCTACATGTAAAAGGCTTTCTGTTCTTTTTTAATTTTTTATTTATCTAAGTAATCTCTTCACCCTACATGGGGGTTGAACTCACAACCCTGAGATCAAGAGTCACACCCTCCCCCGACTACTGAGTCAGCCATGAAGAAAATAGAAGACAACACACTCGTGTTTATTATGGTTGCCAAGGCCAACAGGCGCCAAATTAAACAGATTGTGAAGAAGCTCTATGACATTGATGTGGCCAAGGTCAACACTCTGAGTACGCCTGATGGAGAAAAGAAGGCGTATGTTCATCTGGTTCCTGACTATGATGCTTTAGATGTTGCCAATAAAATTGGGATCATCTAAACGGAGTCCCTCTGGCTAAATCTAAATATAAATTTTTTCACCATTAAAAAAAAAAAAGATTATAATGTTGGGGCACTTCAGTGGCTCAGTTGGTTAAATGACCCATTCTTGATTTCTGCTCAGGTCATGATCTCATGGTTTGTTAGATTGAGCCCTGCGTGGAGCTCTGCACTGACAGCATGGAGACTGCTTGGGATTCTCTCTCTCCCTCTCTCTTGAAAATGATTAATCAATTTTGTTTTCCTTTTGTTTTCAGTCTCACCAAAAATCTCAGCTAACAAAGAAAAAGATATGCTGTAAAATAATATTTAGTTGGACTTTTGATTGGAGTTGTATGTATACCTTGGTTTGAGGAGAATTGATGCATTTGAAAAATCAATTTATCTTCAGGAACAAGATATGTGATTTTAATTATTCGTGTCTCATTTTATATTCTACAATAAACTTCAAGAGAGTGTTTGTTACATGCTAAATCTTTTTCCCCTGAAATTCACATGTTGAATCTTCAACCCCCAATGTGATGATATTTGGATATAGGACCTTTAAGGAGAAAATTAAGGTTAAATGAGGTCAGAAATGTGGGGCCCTAATCTAATAGAATTGGTATGCTTATAAGAAGAGGAAGTATTCTCTTTGTTCTTTTTCTCTCTCTTTGCATAGATGAGACATGGAAAGACCATATGAAGAAATAGTAGGTGAACCACCTAGAAGCCAGGAAGAGAGTTCTTACCAGAAACGGATTCAGCTGGAACTTTGCTCTTGGATCTCTAGCCTCCAGAATTATGAGAAAATAAATTTCTATTGTTTGAGCCACCCAGTCTATGTTTTATTTTGTTGTGGCAAACCAAACAGACTACGGCAATGTTTTTAAATTGGTTGTATTTCTTATAAAATTCTGCTTCATTCTTGAAAATAATGATAATGCAAATAATGATAAATCCAAATTTTTTAAAAATTTTTACTCTCTTTATTTGAAGTTAGCTATTATCACTGCAGTTTATTAAACAATGATAGAAAATAGCCGTAATGTTTCTTCTCATAGGAATGCAGTATTATTTCATCAGTGAGCCTAATATTGTCTAAAATGATTTGAAGTGTTCTTTATTATATTAGTGAAGTGATAATTACCCAATATGTATAAAAACCCTATTGTTTTGCCCATAATTTATAGCCTGATATATCAAGATCTCAAATTTAGACTCCTCTCCACCTTCAGACACACTTTAATAAAATTGGCTGTTGATATTTCCACTTGGATATCTTACAAATATTCAAATTCACTATGTGTCAGGCGTCTCGAAATCAGCATGTCTAGAACTTAATGTGTCTTCTCCCTCTTCCCACCCCCTACTTGTAGTCTATGACTTATCTCAGCCAAATGATTTACCTAGTAGCCCAGATCATCCGGACACCATAGTTGATTCTTCTTTCTCCTTCAAACCCCATTATTTATATCCATGTCCCCTTGAATCTTTTCCCAGGCTTATCTGGAAGGGTGACATAGATTAGGAGTGATTAAAAGTAATCTGAAGAATGAGTAAGTGTTCTCTGGGCATATTAGAAACATTAGGGGAGGAAACCCCAACAACAAGCATGGCTTTCTTACAAATCATCTGGTTCAAACATGAATTTGTCTTTGAAGACAAGGTTGAGCACAGGAGACCTTGTCCAGTTCAGGATACACATGACTATTGTCTCAGTCTACATCACTGAGCCTCATCTACCTTCTGACTCGGTCTCTGCATTTCTCATTGCCAGCTGCCACAGCAATGCAGTGGTCCAGCAAGTCTGAAGGAGGAAGAGGCACAATGTCCATCAGTTACTTGTCTCAGCAAGGAATATCTTTCTTGCAGCCTCCTCTGAGGCATTGGTGATTTTCAAATGTGTTTCTATGTGCTTAACTAATACCTTCAGCTATAAGGTTGATATCCCTAGTAGGGCTTAACTTGGTTGGTCATCGTGAATCACCAAACATGTTGTGTCATCTACTTACTTTTCCCCTCTAGCCTTCTTATTTTCCCTCTTTCTATCAATTTTTGACAGTTACCACAAAAAGGTTTTTCTCTACAGCTCCTTCCTTCTTTTCTTCCCTCCCTCCCTGCCACTGCCTTTATTCTGTTCCCTCTTTTTTCTCATATTCTGTTTTCTCCATGTCTTTATTTATTCTGGTAACTGAAAATGACAATCTAGTTAATAATTGTAATGCTATCAATCATTTAATTTCATCCTCAATGGAAGCAGCACACTTTGCAATGAAATTTGGACATTTACAAGAGCACACTTATTAGGTCTTAGCACTTAGCTCTTAGCACTTAACACACTTACCAGAGCACTTACCTCTAACTGGAGAGAATCCACAAACAATGACGTGTGCTTTGACCTAAAAGATAGCACCTTCATGCTTAGCTGTTGTTCATGGTCAGCTTTGTCTTTTATCCCTTGAATTTGATAAATTTTGGTGCACTTGGTAAGTAATCACTATCGTATTATCACTGTTTTCAAGCCTCTTACTCTCATTCCTTATTATATTACCTGTCAGTTTAATTTCTACTTCGGATCAGCATAGATACTCTTTGCTCATCATTTGTTACTTAGCTCTCTTGTCCTCTCTAGAAATCTCTAAACTCTTCATTTCTACCTAGTCCCCACATTGGTTTAGGTGCCCCTTTTCTGAATCCATGCAAATATATTTCTTAAAATGCATTATAATGACCAATTTATGTGTCTTTTTCCCAGCCTTCACCATGAGAAAACTGAGGGGCAGGGATATTATCTCACTCTTATATTGGGATTCTCAGCCCTTTGAATAAACCCTAGTATGTTATGTTAATAATAGTTTACAATCATCCAGTACTAACTCGGGGCCGGCCCCTGTTAAATCACTTTATATACTGATCATTTCTCACAAAATCACCCTGAGATAAGTACTATTACTCAACAGTTTTACAAATGACCCAGAAAACTTGTATAACCTTCCTAAAGTCACACAGCTTGTAAGCTGCAGAACCAGGATTTAAAACCTGGTGATCTGGATCCAGAGCCTATGCTCTTAACAACCACATTACATTATATCAGTGTCGATGTAGGGCCCTTCTACCTGAGGGTACGCCTTCAGTGTTATTAGACTTGTGGCTAATAACCTACGGTAATGGTTACTTTTAGTACTATAGTAATATAGGTGAATTATTATGGCTTGAAATATTTTCGTGGAGGTGTGGAAATTCAGCCATCTTTTCTAATACTGCTTGCTGTTATGAAAAAATGTTGAATTTAACACAAGTAATTTTTCTCATGGAGCTTATTTTATTCCTATGGCTCCCAAATCAGGAAATTGTAATGACACGAGCGTAATAATACATGTAATGTAAATAGAAATAAATTCTGTAGTTTGGAATAAGCTGATATACAAGGATGCAAGCTGCATAGCATTAAACATTCTCAAGGGATGGATATTTGTAGGTTAAGAAATTGGTAAAAGGAATATTTTTACTCAGGACCGATATTTAATAATAATAGCAAATAGAATTTATTGAGTGCTTACCAAATCCATTATTGTTCTAAGCACTTTATAAATATTGTATCATTTAATTCACACAGCTGACCTGCCATGTTATAAATATCATTTTTCCTATTTTACATGTAAGGTAACTGAGGCTCAGGGGAGTTTAAGTAACTTTCCCAAAATCATTGAACAAAATGAAATAACTGTTAAAGGAATAAATCACTGGAGAGTTGACAGGCTAAAAAAAACTCTAAATTTTTTTAATTTTTTTTTAAACTCTAAAATTTACCAATTTTTAGATTCCACCATGCATTGATAATTATTCCATTTGTGACAGTATGTGATCTTTTTGAATAGCTTCTCTATATTTGAAAAAATTGACACTTTCTATGAATGAAGCTTCCTCAATATAAAAGCCACACCCAATTTTTCATACCTCATTCCAGTTCTCCACCAATTTTGTCTATATGAGATTTGGATTCTGAAATAAGCAATGGAAGGAAAAATAACATTGATGGTGCTTCCTTTTTTTTGGCATGGGGGCTGCATATCTTGCGGATTCCAGGGTTGCTAGGGTGATTTCTAAGTCTAGCAATGATAATGGTCCCGGTGGTTGGAATGAAGTCCAGATCTCAGCATGAAGTATTCAGTGACACCAGGGTCAAGTCTCATCATCAGATCTGTCCCTGGCATGGTTTGGATGCTGCTCCTGAAAGCTAAACCTTAAGTCCATCTCCGCATCCTTTCCTAAGATTCCGGAGTTTCCCACCATGTTCTGAAAAATCTTTGTCCTGTTTAAAGTGGTCAGAAAGCCTTCTATTGTTTCCAGCTGAAAATCTGCCTGCTACAGGTGCTTTAAAAAATAAACTCAGTCCCTCTGAGCTAAAAAGAATGTGTTAGTATTTTTACATGTTGGAGGTGTTTTTGTTTGTTTTAATGGATACAAGGATAAGATTTTTCTTAACGTTTTAGATTAAACTACAGTTGTTTAAATCATTGCCATCCCATCCCACTGATAATTTTAACTTTCTTTCTTGGGAAAAATTTTGATCCATATTATCTATTTTGTAGATGTAGATGCACGTGCCTAGTGTAGGAACAATGTCTGTTGGCACTTGCTTCTAGTTCCAAATATATTTCCAAATGCATATTTATTTATATATTTTTTCTCATAAAAATGACTACACATTTCTTCCAATTCCATCGAGAATAATTGACATCACTGACTGAGACATTCCACGAGAAAGACTCTTATGATGCCACTTCATTGCAGAATAAGAAACCTTTGGAAAGAAATGTACTCCCACCAAATTGATGACAGAAGCAGATAGCAACTCATCTCCTCCAACCACTAAATTGGACCACTAGATAGGGCTCTCCATCATGAAAAAAATACTATGAAAATACTGAAATGAATTCAAATGTTAGGAGCTATTGCTAGAGATAGGTCTATGATCGACTGTTAGGGATAGAAAAAAGCCTGCAGGAAAGAAAATAATAATATCCATAAAGTTTTTTCTCAATTTTGGGGGGAAGACTTTTATAATGACAATGGGTTCCCTGGTAATTTTTCAGATAGTTTTATAAAAAAGTAAAATTATTTTTTCTAGGCAAAAATAAATAGGAAAGCGTAAGAAGTGAAACAATAACTATCATAATTTCGTTTGCTTTTGGAAAAATATGTACCTTTTATTATAAGAAGAATGCTTAATAAAATTTAATATTTACCACATTTTTTGTTTTATTTGGCAACATTTAGAACTAATGGGAATTTATCATTTTTAGTAGGTCTGTTGGAATGTCAGAAATAAAATCTTATCTTGAGAGAGAACAAATATTTTGTAAAAATTATATCTACAAATGATTTTACAAACAAATATTGAAAGTAAGGTAGTGATGTGCCTAGGCTATCACTTATGTCTTAAACAGTAAGTAAAAGGAAATACTGTCACAGGTATTTCTTACATATTATTGAAAAGATTCAAAAAAGCACGTTAGGAATTTCTCACCACATGAATTGCAAATAAGAATCCTGGAACGTATCTTTAAATATTTTTTGTGTGTTTGAAAAACATCATTTTAGTCTTTTCTAGAAACAATACAGAGAAAACCATAAAATGTTTCCATGACAATGAGATATATATGTAATGCCAGGTAGTGTGCAAAATATTTGGAAACTACGTAAGATGCCTTCATCTTTAAATCAATGAACTAGGACCCATTAGTGGAAGGACCCGATGGGTACCTGCGGCTTCATGACCTTTGCTTAGTGTCCTAAGGCTGCCCTAAGTACCACAAACTAAGTGGCTTAAACAACAGAGATGTATTCTCTCATAGTTCTGGAGGCCAGAAATCCAAAATCAAGATGCCAGCAGGACCATGATCTCTATGAGACTCTCGGTGCAATTCTTCCTTGCCTATTCTGAGCATCTGGTGGTGGCAATGGATCTTTGACCTCCCTTGACTTGTAGCTTTATCACTTCAATCTCTGCCTCTGTCATCACATTACACTTTCACTGTGTGTTTCTGTCCATGTATGGTGTTTCCCTCTTCTTATAAAGACACCAATCGTATGGAATTAGGGTCCATCCCAATGGCCTCATCTTAATTTTATTACACCTGCAAAGATCCTATGTCCAAATAAGGTCACATTCACATGTACTAAGGGTTAAGACTTTCACATATCTTTTGGGGGTACACAGTTCAATCCAAAAAGAAACTTAGAGAAGCACAGTGTCATGTCATAAAATTATGATATTGTTGGAATATTAGCATATTAGAGTTTGAAAAGACCTTATGAATTATCTGTCCTTATCTCCAGAATTGACAGAAATTCTGTGCCAGAGAGGGGAAATGACAAGACCTATACAACATGGTGAATTCATGCAGAATGAAACTCATGCTCATGTTTATATTTATTTAATCAGCTAGTTCCTACCTTACAATACAGGTATTATGATATTATTACACTTTGTAGTTTATTTAGGAGAAGGTAAGTGCATGCTAGTAGTAATTTAGAAATGCTCTCCTAAAAAAGCAATGTTAAGTACATGCTTCATGTGCTAAGTGTTTATATGTATTTTTCTCAATTCTGACAATAACCTCCTAAGACAGTTTCACTCTCGTTTCAAGAATGAGGAAGTAGAAAGTGAAAATACATATATTTGCGTGACTTGCTTGAGGTTACACAGCTAGTAAATGACTAAACTGGCCCCATGTACCTGTTGCCAAAGTTCATGCTATTTTCAAAAACGTTTGGGTAATTTCACGCTGTCAGCTTTAACTAAAGCCAATGAACTGATAATGGACAATTTCTTTTCTCAGCAATGTTGCTATTGGACGCCAGACAAATTTGTTAAACATTCTTGGAGTAGTTTCTGATTGCATCAATAAACATGGAAGGTTGAAGGACACAATTTCTGAGATTTTTTTTTGTATAATTCTAAAAATATATTACACATAGTTCTCAAGGACATTTATTTAACCAGAATATTCTATTTTCTAGCTGTATTAAGTATCAAAGTATTTTATTTTTCCTTTAAGTAAATTACTGGAAATTTTATAAAAACATTACCATACTCAGGAACTTCTTTAATGAGAGTAGTCAAAACTTTTTCTCACATGTGTGTGTGTACATGCACACACACACACACACACACAAAGGAATAAATAAAAAAAATAAATTCTTAATTGCTAAATTAAATCTATTATTAGCTTTCATGTTAATATTTATAAAGTTGAAATTATCTTAGAGGCTTATGAAATATTTTCTTTACTTTTTAATTGAATAGTTAATATTATTGGGTATTCAGCCATGGATACAGGGCTTTATTAGATCCACTAGTAAATTTAGGTTGGTTTACATTGGTTCATTGAGCAAAGAAACTGTTTAATTATCTTTGAATTACTAAAACCCAGTGATGTTCTGAGACAAAAGTACTTGCTTAGCAAATATTTGTTGAATGAATGAATAAATTAATGAGAAGAAGAAATCCCCTAAAGTAACAAGCTATATGTAGGGATAACTGAAAAAAAAAAATAGAAAACCAAAAACAAAACAAAAAAACAAACAAAAAAACTAGACAAAGTGACACGAAACACTAATATTCTATTTTGGTTGCTAGTTATTTTCTTTCATTCATTCCCGGCACTGGATTACACAGGTGTATCTCATTTTATGGCACTTTGCTTTATTGTGTTTCACACATACTAGATTTTTTACAAATTAAAAGCTTGTGGCAACTTCTGTTGAGCAAGTCTGTTGGTACCTTTTTCCCTTTTTTTTTGGGGGGGGGGTACCTTTTTTCCAATGCATTTGCTAACCTCATGTTTTGTGTCACATTTTGGTAATTCTTGCAGTATTTCAAATCTTTTCACTATTATTATATTTTTATTGTAATCTGTGATCCGTGATCATTGCTCTTACTAGTGTTAACTGTTTTAGGGCACCGTGAACCATGCCCATACAAGAGAGCAAACTTCATGAATAAATGCTGTGTGTGTTTGACTACTCCACTCACTGGCTATTCTCCAATCTCTGGCCCTCTCCTCAATCCTCTTTATTCCCTGAGACATAACAATATTAAAATTAGTCCAATTAATAAGCCTACAATGGCCACTAAGTATCCAGATGAAAGAGTCACACATGTTTCATTTTCAATCAAAATCTAGAAATGATTAAGCTTAGTGAGGAAGGCATGTTGAAAGCCAAGATGGGTCACAAGCTAGGCCTCTTGTGCCAAACAGCCAAGCTGTGAATGCAAAGGAAAAGTTCATGAATAAAGTGAAAAGTGCTATTCCAGGGAACACGTATGAATGATAAGAAAAGCAAAACAGCCTCATTGCTGATACAGAGAAAGTTTGAGTGGTCTGAATAGAAGGCCAAACAACATCACATGAAGCCAAAGCCTAATCCAGAGCAAGGTGCTAACTGTCTTCAATTCTATGAAGGCTGGGAGAGGTGAGGAGGCTACAGGAGGAAAGTTTGAAGCTCGCAGAAGTTGGTTCATGATGTTTAAGGAAAGAAGACATTTCCACACTTCAAAGTACAAAGTGAAGCAGCAAGTGCTGCTCTAGAAGCTGCTGCTAGTTCTCCAGAAGGTTCAGCTAAGATCATTAAGAAGGTGACTGTGTGAAGCAACAGATTTCTAGTGCAGACAAAGGAACCTTTTACTGGAAGAAAATGCCATTAATGACTTTTATACTTAGACAAGAGAAGTCAATGCCTGGTTTCAACCTTCAAGGAACAGGTTGACTCATTTGTTAGGAGCTAATGGAGCTGGTGAGTTTAAGTTGAAGCCAATGCTCATTTACCATTTTAAAAATCCTAGGCCCCTTAAGAATTACACTCTGTCTCCTCTGCCTATGCTCTATAAATGGAACAATAAAGCATGGATGATAATATATCCGTTTACAATCTGGCTAACTGATTATTTTAAGGCCACTTTTGAGAACTATTTCTCAAAAAAAAAAAGATGTCTCAAAATATGAAGGCACATTGACAGTGCACCTGTCAACTCCTGGTCATCCAAGAGTTTTGATGGAGATGGACAGTGAGACTGTTTTCATATCTGCTGACACAGCATCCACTCTGCAGCCCATGGATTAAGGAGTCATTCCAAGAGCTATTATTAAGAAATACAGTTTTTAAGGCTATAGCTTCCATAGAGAGTGATTCTTACGATGGATCTGAGCAAAATAAATGGAAAAGCTTCTGAAAAGGATTCGCCATTCTAGATGCCGTTAAGAATGTGACTCAAGGGAAGAGGTCAAAGATCGACATTAACAGAAGTTTGGAAGAAGCTGATTTTAACCCTCATGGAGGACTTTGAGGGCTCAAGACTTCAGTGGGGGAAGTACCTGCAGATGCGGTGGAAATAGCAAGAGAACTAGAATTAGGGGTAGGGCCTGAAGACGGGACTGACTTGCTGCAACCTCATGATTCAACTAAGAGATGAAGAGTTGCTTCTTATGGATAAGCAGAGAAAGTTGTTTCTTAAGGTGAAGTCTACTGAATCTGTGAAGATGCTGTGAAGATTGTTGAAATGATAACAAGAAATTTAGAATATTATGTAAACTTAGTCAGTGAAGCAGCAGCAGTGTTTGAGAGGATTGAGTCTAAGTTTGAAAGAAGTCCTCCTGTAGGTAAACTGCTCTTGAACAACATCACGTGCTATAGAGAAATTGTTCGTGAAAGGAAGAGTCTAGGGATGTGTCAAAATTCATCATCTTACCTTTAAGAAATTGTTGCAGTCACCCCAGACTTCAGCAACCACCACTTATCAACATGGAGGCAAGAGTGTCCACCAGCAAAAAGATGACAACTCACTGAAAGCAGAGATGATAGTTAGCATTCTTTAGCAATAAAGTCATTTTTAGACACAAAGTGTCTTTTTGGACATAATTCTACTCCACACTTAATAGACAGTATAGTATTAGCATAGCGTTTACATGCACGGGAAAACCAGAAGTTTCATGTGATTCTCTTGTTATGATCGTCACTTTATCGTTGTGGTCTGGAAATGAGCCCACGATGTCTCTGAGGTATGCCTGTAAGAATGAACAAAACAAATAAGATACTTGACTCTCAATGCTCTATGTAATTGGTAGAGTCAAGTGGTGAGAAACAAACAAACACCAAAACAATGAAAGAAAGATGACATTGGACCCCGAGGAATGCAGTGAAGAAAATAAGCCCGGGTAAAGTGATAGAATAGGGATGGGAAAGACCGTGCTTATTGGGAAGAACAGCGAGGGTGTGTTGAATGAGTGACAGCTGAGTTGACACTTGGTTGAAGAGGACTCAAACATTTGAAAATCAGGCTGGGGAGTCATCCATGCTGCAAGGGGACAATGTATTTGTATGATGGGTTTGCAATTGATGTGAAGAAATATGAAGAGATTTGCATGACATTCAGGAGATATAATTATGGAGATTTGTTGTTGGATCAGATGCTGGGGCACTTAGAGAAAAGGAGACATCATCCGACTCCGCTGTTGGGAGTCTTATTGCCGACTATTAAGACAGGTAACACAGCAGGAGGATCAGGCATTGAAATTGAGTAGAATCATGCATAGTATTTTGGATATACTAGATTTGGGAGGTCTGTTTGTTATCCAAATATAGATATGAAATAATAATAGCCATCATCATAACAATGATTATCATTATTGAGCACTTATTACAGTGCAAACAGTTTTAGATCTTTTCCTTAGATGAATTTTTTTTCTCAATATAATCCAGTGAAGTAGATATTATTTATACCTCCATCATATAGATGAGGAAACAGGAACAGGGTTCAATAACTTGGCTAGATTCACACAGTTAACATGTGTTAGAGACAGGATGGTCACTTGGTCAGTCTAGCTCTAAAGGTCTTGTTTCTGTACCACTAAGCTATTCCTTTGGGTATCATATGTATAAGATGAATCATTGGGTTCTACTCTTGAAGCCAAGACTACACTGTATGTTGACTATCTTGAATTTAAATTTAAAAAAAAAGTATCAAAAAGTAAAATTTGGCAAATTTGAAGTAAGCATGAACTCAGAGGAGAGCTAGGAAATAAATGTGGAGTTATTAGAATGTAGACAAAGTAAATGGTAAAGAGAAGATGTTCTATGACTGAATCCAGAACACCAAATACATATAAGTCAGTTAGTTATAGAATGAGGAACAAGTCAGGGGTGCCTGGGTGACTCTTGATTTCGGCTCAGGTCATGATCTCATGGTTCTGTGAGTTCAAGTCCCACACTGGGGCTCCATTAGTGCAGAGCCTGCTTGGGATTCTCTCTCTCTCCCTCTCTCTGCCTCTCTCTCAAAATAAATAAATAACCTTTAAAAAAAGAAGGAGTAACAAGTAAGGGAGAGACAGTTGGAGGACCAGTGAGGTGGGGGAAACCAGAGACTACATGATTCCAGAAGTTCAAGGAGTCAGCTTTATTGAATGCTGCGAGATACTGAGGCAGGTGGTAAGAGACAGTGACTATGGATTTGGCAAAATGGAAGTTAATGGAAACCTTTACTAGGAAAGTTTTAAGTTGGCAACAAGTTGAAATGAGATGAAGAAAAATATGAGGGATAAGGAGTTCAGACAGTGATGGCGGAAGTCTTGCAGAGTTTTGTTCCCTGGGAGGGAAGTAGAGCTATAGAGTTACTTGGGGTTGGGCAATTGGATCTGTATTAATTTCCTAGGGCTGCCGTATTAAATTACCACAAACTTTGTGGCTGAAGAAAAAGAAGAAATTTATTTCCTCACACTTACAGAGGCCAGAAGTCTAAAATCAAGGTGCCTGCTGTGCTCTTTCCAAATGTTCTATGCTGGAATCTTTCCTTGTTTCTTCCAGCTTCTGGTGACTTCAGGCGTTTTTTGACTTGTGGTTGTATAATTTCAAACTCTACTTCTGACTCTATGTGGATTTCTCAGTTTCTCTCCTCAGTTTCTCTCTTATAAGTATGTTTGTCATTGCATTTAAGGCCTGCCTGGATACTTGGATACTTGGGATCATTAACTTAATCTCAATTGCAAAGACCTTTTTTTTTTTTTTTTTTTTTTTATAAAGTCACAATCACAGTTCCTAAAGATTAGGAGATGAACATATCTTTCTGGAGAATACCATTCAACCCACCACAGAATGTATCAAATCAAAAAAGGGCCTTTGTAAAGGAGCTAGGAAAGTATTCCCCTATGCTGGCATAAATTTTCCATTAGGTAGGGAGAAATTTATGATACGGTAGAGAGAGGAGATATTACATGTGTGAGTCGATGACCAGGTGAGAAATTATAGGATACAAAGCCCAGAAGGAATAAATATATATATATATATATGTACATATATATATGTATATACATATATATATGTATATATATATATGTATATATATATACACACACACACACACACACACACACATTCTATGGTATAATATATATATACCATTTAGTATAATATATATACTATTTTAGCAGGGATTTAGCAGGGATATAGTATAATATATATATATATATATTTAGTGTAAATATATTTAGTATAATATATATATAGTATTTTATATATATATATATATATATATATCCCTGCTATATATATATATATGTATATATATACACATATATATGTATATATACACACATATATATACGTGTATATATATACACATATATACACACACACACACACATATATATATATATATATATATATATATATATATACTATTTTAGCAGGGATTTATTAAACATGGGTTAAGTAAGTGAGGAGATTTGGTAAGAGGGATGAAGGAATATCTGTGTGTTTGCATCTATTTTTTTTCCATGAAATATGAAACAAATTTATAAATTAAAGTTATCAGAAATAGAAACGTTCAAAGTTTGGGGCACTTGGGTGGTTCAGTCTGACTCTTGATTTCAGCTCCAGTCATGATCTTAGGGTTTGTGAGTTCGAGCCCCGTGTCAAGTTCTGTGCTAACAGTGTGGAGCCTGCTTGGGATTCTCTGCCTTCCTCTTTCTCTGCCCCTCCCCTGATTGTGCTCTTTCTCTCTCAAAATAAATACATATTTTTTAAAAAAGAAATGATCAAAGTTTGAAGACTGAGTGGAATTTCTGAAATATTTTTTCACAGAGAACCAAAACGAGATGTTACTAGGTATATACATTGGTCTTGTCAAACCCCCTAGAGCACTGTGGTCATAAATCATTAAGAAGACTAGTTAACCTGGTTTGTTATATTTTTGTAGCAATATTTAGCTGGTCAAGTGCAGAAGGACATATGGAGAATATTTGGGTAAACCAAGATCATGGATTTCCCAATCCTATTGGAGGGTGAAAAGGGTAAGGCATAAATAGTGTTGGCTTGTGAGAGCTCACAGTGATTGATCATGGAAGTCTTCCTGGTTAAGGAAGAAAAGTTGTGAAGTGGGTGTTGGATATTGAAAACACCGTAAGGGCACTAGTTTGGAGTTCCCAATTTGGTTGAAGAATTGTTGGTGTGGGGGCGATAGAATAATTAAACTGAAAAACTAAAGTGATGGTTGATGAGAAGTACGCTTGACATTGAGACTTCTGAGGTATCATGGTTTTGACAATGTCATGTGTCTGACCGAGAGAATATATGGTAGAGGCAGGTACTGGATTATCCAGTAGTTCAAAAACATGCTGACCATGTGTACGTGTACACACACAAACACACACACACACACACACACTCATTCGCCCAAAGGCAAGAGCATATAAACTAACAAACAAATTTGAAATAGTTTTGTATTTTAAATATTAATTTCAAAAGACTAGTAAACATCCCGTCTTGGAACGTTTTGTGTGTTTTATGATTGTTTTCGTTTTAAATTACATAGTCTTTTCTGGCTAAGGAACATTTAAATCCAGCCCCAAATAAGATGAGATGGCGGATGCTGATTGGAAGTTAGTGGTCAAAGAACTGAAATCACTGCGCTTTTGACGCATCATCTAGAAGATGAATCGCTATCACTTATAGAAAATGCTATGAAGAATTTCCAAGAGAAATTACGTGGATCGATGAATTGGTGAATTGATGAGATGATGAAGCAAAGTATTTATTAGAACTAGCTCCTGAAGTGTGGGTAGCATATTTAAAATTTCATATTATTATTTTCTATGAGTATAAACTCACAAATGTACAGAATAAAAATTATGACAAATACAAAAAGAGCAATGAAAATAACATGTTATTTGCCTATATATTTGATGAACTGAAAAACACTATCCCTGTCCGTGTACTTTTGTTCTTTTGCAATATTGAATCATTAAGAAAATCATATCCAATCATTTATACTGTTTAATAACCGTTTTTTTTTTTAATTTTTAATGTTTATTTTTGAGAGAGAGACACACACAGAGTGTGAGCCGGGGAGGGGCAGTGAGAGAGGGAGACACAGAATCTGAAGCGTTCTCCAGACTCCGAGCTGTCAGCACATAGCCTCACGCGGGGCTCGAATCCACGAACCATGAGATCATGACCTGAGCCAAAATCAGACACTTAACCGACTCAGCCACCCAGGCACCCCTGTTTAATAACTGTTTTAACTTGACAGTGTACCATGTGCCTTTTCCCACACCAATGCATATCATTCAAAAACAAGAAACATAATTTATTTAAAATGCATGGGCACAGAGGAAGGGAGTGCAGAGCAAGGTTCATTCAAGAAACAGAAGGAGGGTGAGCAAAGGAGCTGGGAGAGGACTTTTATTCTGTGTGGAAGGAAAGAGAAGGGACGTTTTGGTTTGAACAGATAGTCTGTGCTGTAAAATATTCCACCTGAGATAGTGAAAGAGATACCTGTCTTTTGAATTCTCTGAATATCCAGTTGAGGAAATTGAAATGGTTCTTTTGGCATGGGAATTTGTTGAAAGGGACTTGTAGGGAAATAAATATGATTATACATTGCAGCAAGTATGGTATGTTGAAAGGATCTACCGGACATTGGAAAATGTGCACGCACTGCAAGGGGCTTACAGCCTGAACTGGAATTGTGGCTACCACAATTAAAGGTAGAAACTGGTGCAAGAAACAGTTGGGAAGAAGCATCAAAATTTAGGTACAGGAATAGTGATTTAAGAGTTAAGGTTAGGTAAGAAATAACGATCCTTAGAAGAAAGTAAAGTTTGCTCAGAAAGAACATTTATAAGGGAGTCCATGTGTTCGCAGCATGAGGTTGCCAAATAAAAAATACAGCACATACAATAAAGACACACACACACACACACACACACACACACACACACGTGCGCACTCACAAAGACAATTCCCAAAATTAGGTAAGAAAATAGCGGCTTTCTTAGATGATTTTTTTTTTCAGATATCAAAGGCGTTGACATATTTTTCTACATCGGTACTCTTACAGGATATATTCAAAATTTCAGTTGTTTTAGTCTGAAGCCAGGTAGACTCTGCTTTTTGTTCTTTTGTTCATGTATGTGTGCGTGTTCTAACTATGGGCTGTAATAAGCCAATTATCAAAAAAGAAAGCACAGCTTTATTTCCTTGGTATCAAACAAAATCCTCTACAATGAAAGCCTGTCAACTGTTCTGTATTTATTATTGTTGTTGCTGTGATTTTGCTGCTGTTTTAAAATAAAATTTGCTACCAGCATTTAATGTAATATTTTTTAATTGGCAGCACTAGGCAATAGGCTGATGCTAGACTGAGAAGCAGCTCCCACCTCTAATAGGATGTGTACTTTCAAATACCTGTCAGTATCACTCTGTTGACTGAATCCAGTCTGCTTCCTGTTTCCTGCCTAGCTGTAGCAGATATTTGAATGTGCAGCTTCTGCTCCAACATTCTTACCTTTCGTGACCTTGGGTGACTTGCCATAAGTAAGGATGCCAAAAGAGAAAGTCCTTTTGGAAGTGACACTGCTTTGCAAAGTGGAGGGAAGAAGGAGAGATAATGAAATGTCATTGGGGCATTTATTTGAGGCTACAATGTGTCCAGTATGAGAGAGAGAGAGAGATGACAGCTGCACTTGGACTTGAGATATCACACCTGAGTGGCATTCATGTTGTGGAAAGAAGTTGTCATGGGAATGAGTCAATTCTCTGTGAATAAATATTATTTATTATATTAATTATATATAATATGTAACATATATTATTATTTATTATATTAATTTTCACAGAGAATTCTTTTTGAGAGAGAGAGAGAGGGAGCATGAGGGGGGAGGGGCAGAAAGAAAGGGGCACAGAGGATCCAAAGCAGGCTCTGTGATTAGAGCAGAGAGACCAATTTGGGGCTCAGTCTCACAAGCCATGAGGTCACGACCTGAGCTGAAGTCAGATGCTTGACCCACTGAGCCACCCAGGTGCTTTATATGTTATATAAAGAAAAGGGCTTCTGATTGAGCCTTGTGGATTATCATAGGTGGATGTTGCGGGGATTTTGGCTAGATATTATCAAAAGGAATTTGTAGAGAACCAATGAGTCAATTTTCTAGGAAAAAGAAGGAAAATGTATCATAATTGTTTCCTCTTTATTTTTCCATTTTGTTGAACGTATTCACAAGTACGCTGATGGTGAACTTTGAGAAAGCACTGTCACATATTTTACGTAATTTGCCATTTTAAAAATTCATGCTGTTTTTGTCAAAATGACTGATAGAAATCTCCTAATAAAAAATGACAGATGATTTACAAATGTAGATATTTTCAGCTGCATTATTTACTGCTCTAAGCTTTTGATACATATGCCCTAGCAGTTTCAGGAGCAATTCAGTAGAAACATGTCTTATTAAATTATTGTTTGATGACAAAACATTGGCATTTTCTTGGACTTCTAAGAGAGTTCGGTACATCATTTAATTTTCCAAGGCATCATGAGAATTCAATTGAGTTATGCAACTAGAGAATGATAAATCTGATTGACGTAGTTTAACCTCACTTAAAAAGCCTGAATTCTTGATTTTACACGTTATACATAAATTCAGTCTCCATATTAAATAAACGAACTTTACAAGTTTATTTAAATGCCTCTTTGACCACAGTGCTTAATCTTAATCACCTCCCTTTCCCTAGAGGTAATCATTGTTACCAGTTTGTTGTACATCCTTCTGGTAATTTATCATTTAAATATTTACTCATATTGAGGTCAATCTATATGTACTAACATGCAACAATCTTCAAAATCTTTTATTGGGTGAAAAAAACCACAGATTGCATATTAAAACATTAATTATAATAACATTTATATTAAAATAAACATACACATTTAAAACAATACTGTATTTTCTACAAATTCTTGTTATCTGCTTCCTTCTCCCCTTCTTCCTCCTTCAACTACCTTTATATTGATAACCCTTATCTATATTTCAGATTTAGATCTCTCTTCTGCATTCCTAACCTACATTTGTAGTTGCTTAATACACCTCTTAATCTAATCTTTCACGGACACCCTGGCTGAACAATCAAAGCTGAATTTATTACCTTCCCATATTTACCTCCTCCACCTTCTGTTTTCCCTATTTTTGTTACTCTCGCTGCAATTCATGTGGTCATCCAGATGCCTCCCATCTGTCATCCGCCTCCAAATCCAATTGTTTGCAATCTTGTATCCCTAACTCACTTAGCTGTACTATTTATCATGTCTGCCTTTGTATATTCCTATTGTCACGTAACTTATTTAGGACTTGCACTTTTCATTTAGACCACTGCAATATCTCTGACTAATCTTTCTGTTTCTATTGTAGTGGTTCACAAAGCTATTGGACCACAGATCACCTGGGGGAAATATTCAAGCTATAGATGCCCTTTTCATTTTCATTGCTGAGAAAGGTAGTTTGGGAAGGTGATTCAAGGTCATAGAGTTAATTTAAGAGCTTTCAGGGGCGCCTGGGTGGCTCAGTCGGTTGAGCATCCAACTTCAGCTCAGGTCATGGTCTCGCAGTTTGTCAGTTCGAGCCCAGCTCAGAGCCTGCAGCCTGCTTCAGATTCTGTGTCTCCCTCTCTCTCTGCCCCTCCCCTGCTCATGCTCTGTCTCTGTCTGTCTCTGAAAAATGAATAAACGTTAAAAAAAATTTAAAAGTTTTCATTCTCCCAATTCAAAATGCTTCCCATACTGGACCATCACCTGTGAATTTAGGTCTGTTTAGTTTTCTGTTAGTCCTGTGAATTTAGAACTGTTAATTTTCTATTTTCTGGGGTACTGAAATTAGGATTATGGTTATAAATGTTTAAACTCTTGCTTGCCTAGAGGCTACTGAAAAGTTCAAAGATCTTCAGGGTGAGACCCTAAATACCTATACGCGGGCTTCTCACTAAATGTGAACATTATGTTATATTGTGTTTCTGATCTAAAAATTTTTTAACATTACACTTCAACAAGAAAAAAATTCTAATATTTTAGCTAATCCACAGGGGAATTTATGATGAGGAACATGCCATTGCCAACATTAAAAAAAATCATTGGTGTGGAAAATTCATGAAAGATTTTAAGACTTATAATGCTTTTGTAGGATTAAGATGATATGATATTAAGGAACTAAGAAGACTTTTCCAGTAGGTATAATTACACTAATAAAAGAGATTTATTTCTTAAGCAAGACTGCTTCAAAAGGATGCCATCCTTGTTCATAATTCTTATTTTAAAACAAATCCTTCTTTTCAAAGGTCTCAGAGATTAGTTACAAATGAGTAAACTGATCTGATTACGTATTAGTTATTCTCCTATACATGGAGATATGAAAGCATACACATAAGACTGTCATTGACCTTTCCTTGCCCTAAAGCATAATAACACTTGTTGCCACAACTTAATGTGTGGTATGTGTTAATTCAGGGTTGCAGGACTTTATCTTCACCATCATCAACCAAAAAGCATAAATATATTGCAAAAGTTCCTTATGTCTTATATTCAAACTCTTTAAAATGTTTCTCTTTATTTGGAAATGAAAGTTTTTGGACAAACCAGGCAAGAGGAGTTATTTTCATAAACATTTATGCTACTTTTCTCTTGGATTTAATAGAAAAAATCAGTAACATTATTATGTATAGTCAGGGACCATTTATTATTTCCCAGATGAGCCTTGAGACTTCTTCTTATACTTTGATATATTCATCTCTCTCTCTTGATCTCTTCTTTAACTTTTCATCTTCATCTCTTCATGCCCATATGCAGTTCTAGTCCTTATCTGCTCCATGCTTTCCCTTCTTCACCGAACAATTTTGTTTTAATAGAATAAAAGAAAGGAAGTAAAAGCACTTCATTTTTAATTATATGTAATTTTATTTTAAACCTCTCTTTTGCTTGTAACCCTCCCTGTGAGTCCAGTCCTTGGGGGTTCCAGGGTTCATGTGCTTGTTAAGAAAAAAAAATAGGGGCGCCTGGGTGGCTCAGTCGGTTGAGCATCCGACTTCAGCTCAGGTCACGTTCTTGCGGTTTTTGAGTTGGGGCCCCGCATCGGGCTCTGTCCTGACAGCTCAGAGCCTGGAGCCTGCTTCCGATTCTGTGTCTCCCTCTCTCTCTGCCCCTCCCCTGCTCATGCTCTGTCTCTCTCTGTCTCAAAAATAAATAAAGCATTAAAAAAGAGTTTAGAAATAAAAAGGCCTCGAAAGCAGTAAAAAAAAAAAATTGTCTAAAGAGTATTGAGGGACTTCACGTAAAACTTGTACAGCTACAGGAAGCTTCTCTCAGCTACAGAATCACTTCTAACCTTATAAAATGTGATACTATTTACTTTATTCAAAACTTCAAGATTGTTTTTAATTTGATTTGCCTATTGAGAGCAAGGCAATATTTAATCGGCCTCTGTTTCCTGATCTTTTTCCTCCCTTGCTTCCCAGAGGTGTGCGTGGCGTGTTCTCACATCCTGTTACCAACATTAATGTATGTCACCCTTGCAAATTGTCCTTCATGACTCTTCCTCCATCCATTACTGCAGAGTTCTCTAGTCTGATGTAATCTTGGCTACTGTAAATTTACATTAGTTCAAATTATGTCTTTTTTTTTTTTTTTGACAAAATGCAAAGCGCCCTGTCCAACTTTCAGCCCTGTCATACGACACCAGAGGAAGCTGGCAACTTTATGTGAAACACATGGTGAGTCCCCAACATTCATCAGTTAATGACCGGAATGCAAAGCTGTTTAAACAAGGAGAGAAATAGGCTCCAGTGTCCAAAGGAAAAAACAAAACAAAACAGCGAAAATAAGATTATATGGTTTGAAGTCCAAAGGATAATTTTCAAAGCTTAAACAAATGATTTACAAAGAATAATTTGCACTTTCCATAAAAGCGAGAACCTCTGAAAGCTGGAGACTGAGAAATTAGGAAGTGCCTGTGGCGGCCGGGGAAAAGTTGTGCTACTGGGAGCATATATAAAGCAGCAAGGTCTTTACCTCTTCGCCAGCAATAAATCCAGAGAGATTATTTGTGCAAAGGTCAATTTGGATACAAATTCTGATCTTTGGAGAGAAAAATTTAAAAGCCTAATCCATGGGTACTGAAAGAAAATAGAGGTCCGTCAGTCAAATGTCTAATTTCACAGAAGAGCAAACTGAGATATTCATTTTTGAAAGTATAACTCTCTTGGAGTATCTCTTAATTCTACTTTCTCTGTTCTCAACCTTTATTACTTGCCCTTGGCACAATATTTTGCCAAACTACAAATAAAATGATGTGACTGGCATATAATTATTATAACTGAAGAAAGAACAAAAAAAAAAACCCTTTATATTACATGTTAACTATGCTTATAAAGAGAAGGTCCTACAGAAAATAAGAATGACTTTCAGGAACTCTGCCTCCCTCCCATACTTTTCAATGTGGAATTTTCCCAAATTAAGAAAAAAAATCTAAAATTTAGGAAAAAATTTAATTATCATCTGAATGAAGTTCTAAATCCGGTTTTCAGATGATTTTTATTACAAAACAATTGTAAAATTTTAGATTGTTTTCTGATTCAAAGATATATACATATAAAATTTGTAAAAGAAAAAAGCTAATAAAGATAAATAAAAGAAAACAATCAGACTCCCAACAGTACATTTTGATGCAGTTTCTCCCATTTATTCTTATGCTTATTGAAACAGTTTTTTCTTTTCTTTTCTTTTCTTTTTTCTTTTCTTTTCTTTTGTTTTTTCTTTTCTTTTCTTTTCTTTTTTCTCCTCTCCCCTTCCCTCCCTTCCTCTCCTTTCCTCTTCCTTTCTTTTCTTTTCCTTTCCTTTCTTTTCCTCTCCTCTCCTCTCCTCTCCTCTCCTCTCCTCTCCTCTCTCCTCTCCTCTCTTCTCTCTTCTCCTCTCTTTTCCTCTCCTCTCCTTTCCTTTCCTTTCCTTTCCTTTCCTTTCTTTTCCTCTCCTCTCCTCTCCTCTCCTCTCCTCTCCTCTCTCCTCTCCTCTCCTCTCTTCTCTCTTCTCCTCTCTTTTCCTCTCCTCTCCTCTCCTCTCCTTTCCTTTCCTTTCCTTTCCTTTCCTTTCCTCTCCTCTCCTCTCCTCTCCTCTCCTTTTCTTTCCTTTTCTTCTTTTACATATGGAACGCTTCACAAATTTGTGTATCATCCTTGCACAAGGGCCATACTAAATTCTGTATTATTCCAATTTTAGTATACATGCTGCTGAAGCAAGCACTATTGACATAATTTTCTACATACAGATTTGTAATCTATTCTATAATTTAAACAAAATTTTAGGATAGTTTTTTCTATGTGTTTAATGTTCAATTTATTTTAAAAGGTGCGTAAAATTTTATCATGTGGAGATACCAGTGTGTGTGTGTGTGTGTGTGTGAGTGTGTGTGACCTCCACCTCCATCATTTATTCCAGAATTTTTTCTATTTGAAAGATAAGTTTTAAACATTTTTAGATAAAGTCTTTCCATTAAATTGTAAAGAATTACCTTCTTAGGAGGGATGCTTAGAAGGTACTAACATGCGTAAGGTCCATTTGCTTTCTATAAATCTTTCACCAGTTTACACTCTCCCACTAGTGTGTGAGAATGCCTGCCTCACTTCAGTCTTGCCAGTAATGAGTCCTATCGACCAAATATTTGACAATAGCAGGCTAGAAAAGTCATTGGCTAATTTAAAAAAGCCAGTTAGAGTAGGAAGCATAAAACTTTTTTATATAAACTTGAAGTGCATATATGTACATTAACTTGCCTGTGTTGATTTAGAGCCAAGGGCTTTGATTTATCTCTTTGCTGTCACCTGTCTTGTATAAACTACATCCATTTTACATCGCTGTAATTTTCAGTTTTTTTTTTTTTTGAAATGAAGCAAGAAATCAAGGATAGTGACAGAAAACTTCTGACCTTTGAAGGAAAAAAGTTACCTTCATTTTTGTGTGTGTGTTGTTTCATCCAAATTGGTTTTGACCTAAGTTGTATTAGGTAGTTCACCTTTACTCGTTTCAAAGCATGCAGTTGAATGGATTAGCTAGCTTTTAAGGGGAGGGTAAATACAGCTAGGTGGTCTTCATGATCTTTTTATTTAGTGATGAACATGCCCTATATCCCATTACTTTTGGAGTAGAAACTCCAATGTAAAGTACAGTAAGATAAACGCTAAAAATGATATCCAGAAGGCCTCTTGTCTTTGTGTTATTGGGCACACAGCACAGTCTTGACTTGGGCAGATGGCTATCGTAAGAGCTTTGAGTCTGTACCTACTGCAAGAGGTATTCTCTTTTCATCATAAATACGTTCAAAACTGATAATATATGTGAATACCATTATTTTCTGTAAAAATACTCTCTGGTACAAAGTTCTGTGCATAATAATATATATTAAAAGACACACTGCCCACCTACACTTCATTGTGAAAGTCTGATAAGAGGTCAACAATTCACTCTACTTGGAAGTAATCAACTTACTTATTATTCTCTGACATTTAAAAATATTTAAAGGGTATTGTGAATATTGCTGCAATAAACAGAGTGGCTCATATATCTTTTTGGAGTTAGTGATGTGTCCATTGATATACCAGTAGAGAATGAGGATGTAGTGTGTGTATATGTATATATATCTATACATATCTATATATACACATATACATATGTACATATACATATACATATGTACATACACATATACATATCTATATATACATATACACATATACATGTCTATATATACATATACACACTACACAGTCATAAAAAAGATGAGATCATGCCACTTGTGATAATGTGGATGGATCCAGAGAGTACTAATCTAAGTCAAATAAGTTAGAATCAGAAAGACAAACACCATATGAGTTCATTTATATGTGAAATCTAAAAAACAAAATAAATGCATAAAAAAAAAAACCAAAAAGCAGAATCATACCTCTAAACACAGAGAACAAACCAATACTCGGCAGAGGGGAGGGGATGGGGTATTAGGCAAAATGGGTGAAAGGCAGAGGGAGATACAGGCTTTCAGTTACGGAATGAATAAATCACAGGAATAAAAGGCACAGCATAAGGAAAATAATAAATAATATTGTGATAGTGTTGTATGGTGCCCAAAGGTAGCCACACTTGTGATGAACAATTTTATTTACTAAAATTATTTAAAGAGATTGCTAATTATTGCCAGGAGAAATGAGAAACTCTATTTTAAAAATACTTTTGCCTATAGCCAGAAAGTTTAGATTTTAAGAGTACTTAAAACTTTCTATATTTTACTGCTTAAGCCTGAACCATTCTATTTCTATTTTTTAATTAAAATTCTATGTTTTAAAATCCTTTCTTTTAAGCTAATGTTTATTTATTTTGAGAGCGAGGTAGAGACCAAATGCAGTAGGGGTGAAGAGAGGGAAACAGAATCCCAAGCAGGTTCCGTGCTGTCAGTGCAGAGCAGGATGCAGGGCTCAAACTCACAAACCACGAGATCATGACCTGAGCCAAAGTCAAGAGCCAGACACTTAACTGATTGAGCCACCCAAGCATCCCTCTAAATTCTTATATTATTGATCAAGGTTAACTTTTATTGATATATGTGGATATAAAAGAAGAAAAACATAACTTTTAGCATTATATGGATTCAAAAATTTAATATTTAAAAAAATTTTCCCCACTTGTGCTTTATTTGTACTGAAACCCAAATGCTGAATGACTAATTGCAATTATTTTCTCAACAAGATCTTTTAAATATTTTCAGTAACTCATTTAACCACAAAAGAATGACAAGAAAGGTAAGTAGTGGAACTATTTATTCTTAAGCACTTATAAGTATAAATTTCATTATTAATTCCAAATACTTTCTTGTAGCATTTTTCAGAAGATCATCCAGATCTTTCAGAACTTGAAGTTCTGATCGATTTTCTTTTGCGTTATATCTATAGTCTTTTTACTAAGGGACGATCTAGAGTATTATTTATTTTTGTGCATTCTGTTATTCCTGTTAAATGTAAATACCCGAGTAAAATGAGGAAAATGACAGTGCTGAGCTGGCAGGATGCCTGACCATTCCCCTGCAAGAAGTTGCTAGGTATGAGGAGGAACACAGTGGCCAAAAACATGGGCCAAGAGAAATCCCTCTCCCTGGAGAAAGGCCACCGAGATCTGAGTGCTGCAACCAGACTTCCGGGACTGCATCCTACTTCATCCATAACGATGACCGTGATGGCGGTGACGATGACAATGACCATGACCGCTGGCACTGAGGAACGGTTATTAAACTGCAAGCCCCCAGCTAAAGGCTGTACAGCATTATGCCATTGAGGTTCTCACAGCAACTTTGTGGATAAGACATGGATGAGGAAATTAATGATCGGAAAGACTAAGTACCTTGCCCAGTGTCTCACACGGAGCTGGCGATAGAACCAGAAATCTTCTCATGGATTTTTGAGACCACACTCTTCTCGTTTTTCACTCTCTGTGTCTTCCAGCACATCATCGTCCTCTGCCAGGTTTCAGAAGCTGAAATGCCTCCAGACTTGGTTCTAAGCCCCCTTTCCTCACTCTCTATCTCCATTAAGGTAGGTTCAATGATTGATTGTGGACTAACAACTTCAAAGTGAAAAAGTCTCCCTCCATTTTATCTTTTTAGCTCCAAGTACATTTATCCCATGGTCATTGTGAAGATAAAATACATAGAAATTCATGACACTTGCAAGTATGTTACCTTATATGACAAAAGAGAATTTACAATTGTTATTAAATTAAAGATTTTGAAAAAAGAGAGATTATTCTGGGTTATCTGGTGTGCCCATTATAATTATAAGAATCTTGATATGAAGGAGGCAAGAGTGTCAAAATCAGAGACAGATGATGGGATGATGGAGGCAGAGCTTGGAAAGAAAGCGGCCTGAGCCAAGGAGTACAGGGGGCCTCCAGAACCTGGAAAAGGCAAAAAGGTGAGTTCTTCTCTGAAGTCTCCACAAGGAACACAGCCCTGCCAATACCTTGATTTTAGCTTGGTGAGACCCATTTTGGACTTCTTTGTGTTCTTTTAAGCCACTAAGTTTGTGGTAATTTGTTACGACAGCAATAGAAAGCTTATAGTCTTAGAAATGATAACTTGTACTTACATGCTTCAGTCATATACTACTTAATACGTTAAACTAATGCCAAACAGTAGCTTTCATACAGTGAGGAACAATTCTTACATCTCAGTTTTGTAAATTCTTTATTATGCTTCTTCTCGTGACATTGTTCAACACGTATCCTCTTTTTTGTGTGTCTTAAATTTTAATTTTTAAAAGGACATTAACTGGGGCCCTCTGCTGGCTCAGTTGGCTGAGCATCTGACTCGATTTTGGCTCAGGTCATGATCTCCTGGTTCGTGGGATGGAGCGAGCCCTGTGTTGGGACTGTCAGCACAGAGCCTGCTTGGGATTCTCTCTCTCTCTCTCTCTCTCTCTCTCTCTCTCTCTCTCCCTCTCTCTCTGCTCCTACCCCACTCATGTGCATGCTCTATCTCTCTCTCAACATAAATAAACACTAAAAACATAATACAAATAAAAGGGTATTAACTTATGAAAACTTAATCATTATAGTCTTAAAGTGTTGTAGAATACTTCTATGAATTAAACTGCTTACATTTCAAAATAATTCAAGGAGAAATGAGATCTTGCAGAGATATTTGTTTGTCAGAACAGATTTTAATTATAACCAGAATGTGAATAGTGAGCAGATTCTCCAGCATATTTAAAAATCACTTGTTCTTGGGGCATCTGGGTGGCTCAGTCGGTTGGGCAGCACGGGTCATGATCCCATGGTGTGTGGGTTCGAGCCCTGTGTCGGGTTCTGTGCTGACAGCTCAGAGCCTGGAGCCTACTTCAGAGTCAGTGTCTCCCTCTCTCTCTTCTCCTCCCCCGATTGTGTTCTATCAAAAATAAATATACATTAAAAAAATTTTAAAAGTCAATTATTCTTGTACTTGAAAGTCAATAAGAAAAAGGAGGACTTTAAAATGTGAAGAATTTTGTAAGGAAGATAGTGATAGTGAGAAATTATCAAGAAAAATATTCAGACCCAGAAGAGTCAACACAATATTGAAGGACAAAAACAAAATTGGAGAACTGATGTTATCTGACTTCAAGATTTACTACTACTATAAAGCCACAACAACCCAGACAGTGTGGTACTGGTGAAAAACACAGACAAATAAGTCAGTGGAACACAACAGAGAACTCAGAAATATATTTACATTCATACAATCAACGGATATTTCACAAAGGAGCAAAAAGCAATACAACAGAGCAAAGATATTTTTCTTAACAAATGGTGTGGGAACAACTAGACATCCACGTGTAAAAAAAAATCTAGATGCATAATACACATCCTTCATAAAAATTAATCAAAATGTAGCTATGCTTAAATATAAAATACGAAGTTATAAAACTCCTAAAATATAACAGAGGAGAAAAAGACAATACCTGGGGCACAATTCATGAAAGGAATAGTGGATAAGCTGGACTTACTTAAATCAAAACCTCTGCTCTGCTAAGGACAACGTCAAGAAGACAAACCACAGACTGTGAGAAAATATTTGCAAAAGACACATCTGATAAAGAATTATTGTCCAAAATATGCAAAGAACACTTAAAACTCAACCATGAGAAAGCAAGCAATCCAATTTAAAAATGGGCCAAAGACCTTAACAGACACTTTAACAAATAAAATGTAGTAATGGAGAATAAGTACCTGAAAAGGTGATTTACATCGTATGTCATTAAGGAAATGAAAATTAAAA
This sequence comes from Panthera onca, assembly GCF_046562875.1. Lineage (NCBI taxonomy): Eukaryota > Metazoa > Chordata > Mammalia > Carnivora > Felidae > Panthera > Panthera onca. Next base: position 133,687,364 of record NC_138342.1, on the reverse strand, counting down.
CACAAAAAACCCTGAGAAACTCCTACCCACCTATTAGAAGGACCAAAATCCAGAACACCCAGTACCAAATACTGAGGATATGGCACAACAAGAACTCTCATACATTGCTGCTGGGGATGCTCGTAATATAGCCACTTTGGATCACCAGTGTGGTGATTTCTTGTAAAACTAAACTTACTATATGATCCTATAATCATGTTTCTTGGTATTTACCCAGAGAAGTTGAAAACTTTTGTCCATACAAATATCTGCACATGGATCTTTATGGCACTTGTATCTGTAATTTCCAAAATTCGAAAGCAACGAAGGTGTCCTTCGGTAGGTGACTTGATAAACAAAATGGTACCTGAGAAATGAGCTATCAAGACATAAAAAGACATGGAGACACTTAAGGGCATATTATTAAGTGAAATAAGCCAATCTTAAATGGCTGCATACTGTATATTCCAACTATGTGACGTTTTGGAAAAGGCCACATCGTGGAAACAATAAAAAGATTAGTAGTTGCCCAAGGTGTGTGTCTAGGGGGAGAGATGACTAGTCAGAGCAGAGAGAATTTTTATGGCAGTAAAAATACTCTATGTGACATTGTAATGATGGATATGTATCATTGCACATCTTTCCAAACCCACTGATACAGTGAACTTGAAGGTAAGCTACAGACTTTGGATGATTATGATGTGTCAATGCAGGTTCATTGTTGGTTAAAATGTACCATTCTGGTGAGTGATATTGATGATCGATCAGAGAGGCTATACAGGTATGGGAAATCTCTTTACTTCCTTCTCAATTGTATTTTAAATCTAAAACTGTTCTAAAAAATTAAATAAAGAAAAAATATTCATGGAAGAATTTATTTTTCAAAGTCTTCTGAAATAATTGTCCAGGAAAAAATTTTAATGTTTCCTATTTTCATCCTCTAAAAGCAATTGAGATGTTTGTTTGTTTTTTTTTTTTTTTTGGGAGGGGGGGGGGTAGCTGAGTTGTAGTTCTATCCATACAAGAAATAGCAAGCCATAACGCAGAAGTTTACTTTTAGCCCTATGATTAGATCCAATTTATATGTAATGGAGATTTTACATCAATTAACACCTAGTGCAGAATGAAAGCAATTTTTATAATAAATGTATTTATTTATTGTGATAGAGAGTGCACATGAGCAGGGGAGGGGCAGAGAGACAGGAAGAGAGAGAATCCCAAGCAGGCTCCATGTTTTCAGTATAGAGTCTGATGTTGGGCTCCATCCCACAAACTGAGATCGTGACCTGAGCTGAAATGAGTCAGACACATACCCAACTGAGCCACTCAGGCTCCCCAAATGAGAGCAATATCAACTTGACCTCCACTCTGTGAATAATTTTAAAAGCAGAGTGATTTAAATGTTAAAACCAATTATTGGTGTTACTTAACCCCAAAACATCATATAATAGGTAGTGGCTTAATGATGAAAGTGCACAAAGTAAAGCTGACCAGATACGTGAGTTTTTAAAGTTGCTGGTGTATAAAGCTTCTGGCTTCTGTACACAAATTAATTACAGTTATTTGTCTGATATATTTGATTCATTAGTGGTACTTACAGAATTATGTATTTTTATGATTTAACAGGGAAAAATCATCCCGTTTCAATGGATAAATTCTTACTCACCTTCATTCTCTAAATACACTAAAGTAGTGAAAACATCCAACCACTTTAAATAATGGATTTAAGTTTTTTGCAATTGTATTAGAGGTGAATGAGCTTCTGTTTCTAAAATTGCATATATTGCTTTCTTACATTTCCCCATTTATACTGAACGTGTTTGTGTTAAAACAACTTATTATAGTTGAGCAATAATTGCTTTGAAGACATAATCTGAAATTAGACATTTTCAATTAAATATGAATTTTCAGCAGGAACAAATTATCCAAAATTGATTAAATAGATATGATATTAACTTTTACTTCTCAATTTCAATCCTTCATCAAAAAGCATGTGAAGAATTACTAACATAAAAATACAAAACATATCTGTACACAAGAACTTGAATTTGTATTCATACACACGCATGTAGATTTGTATATGCCAAATTTATGTATAGAGTTACATAAATACGTATGCATGTAAATGTGTTTTATTTTAAATATACAAAGAATTTATAATCAAATAATCACTGGTCAAATAAAAATACTTGATAAGTACATAATTAAACAATACTGATGTATCCGAGTGTGCTCATTGTTCTTGTAATAATTATGACCTGCATGACACTTAGTATCCCTTATGTCATAACTCCTACATTTATAACATTTTAATTTTTTAATTCTCTCAATAATTACAAGAAATATATTAAAATATAGACTGGATTTAAAAAAAAATAATTAGAAGGCAATAAAGAAAAGATCTGAAGAAAAATGTATCAAATACATAAATATCTATCTTCCTTAAAATATCTGCATCATTCACATACATAATAGAAAAACAATCAAATCAGTAGACAAATGAACAGAAGACACAAATGAACAGTTTATAAATACAGAATTTGTTTTGACCGTCCTTAAAGAAAGAGAATCATACGGGCACTTGGGTGGCTGAACCGGTTCAAGTCTCTGACTGATTTCAGCTCAGGTCATGATCTCAAGGTTTGGGAGTTCCGGCTCTGGGTAGAGTTCTGTGCTGACAGCATGGTGTCTGCTTGGGATTCTCTGTTTCCTCTCTTTATGCCTCTCCCCCACTCATTTTCTCTCTCTCTCTCTCTCTCTCTCTCAGAAATAAAAAAAATAATAATAAAAACAAAACAAGGAACAGAATCCTAGTAAGATCATTCACCCAAGCCAAGTTTCGCCCATGAATTTCTAGCAGTTGTCAGGTGGCAACATAAAACACTGTTGAAGGTTCATGTTTGTGGTAACAACTTTCCATTTCAGAGCCATCAGAGCCTTACTGTTGTTGTGGTAATGAAAAAGGAAGTAAGCACATAGCAGAGCAGGTAGCGTTTCTGGTAATTTGGCTTTTGCTGTTGTTTTCCAGCTTAGAGACTGTTGGTAAGCAATGCCAGATACCCATACATACCCATACCCATTGTTACTCTACACTTTCAAAGGCATTAGTAAATATTAGTGGCTTCCAATGGGAATAATAATTCAATCAAAGTAAGCCAGATCCTAAAGCTATTTCTTTATTTGGTGAATTTTCCAGAGCTTCTAAAACTTCTCTTCGAGCACTTTTAACATTCAACCTTACATAAAGTACTTCAATAGCTTAGCTTACCTTTCCATTGAGCGTGTGTCTCACTGTCAGTTTGGGGAACAGTAAAAAAATTAGTTATTTGTTACAAATACCCGTGATGTGCCAGACGCTGTGCTAAATGATGTACCTGTATTATTTCATCCAATCTTCCTAGTAGTCCTATAAGGCAGGTACATACACAATTTTTTTTTTTTTTTTTTTTGCCAATGAAGAATGTGACGCATAGACTGCTCAAATTTACACAACTGGTAAGTGTAGAGCTGGACGGTCAGATTCCAGATCTGACACACCATTGTAGTCCTCTGGTACCATGAATCCACTCGTACAAATAGAAAAACTATTCAAATAGAGGTTTGGTGAACTTCATCAAGAGTCAGGCCGAGTCAAGCCAGTTCTTAAGACATCCGTATTCCAGTGCTCACATTCTTAATCACTACCCCATCCCCCCTTTTAATTTAGGTATTTTTCCCTGGGAAGAGGAATTAGTGACCAAGCTAGCTTGTAATGCTAAGACACATTTAACATTTCCGAACTAACCACATCAGTTTGTTCTGAATAGAAAAATGAGCAAATACCTGAATTTCTTCCTCTGGGATACCCTAAGAGAAAGACTTATTGAAATGTTTTTTTTATTAACTTTTTATTAATGTTTATTTATTTTTGACACAGAGAGAGAGACAGACAGACAGACAGACAGAGCATGAGCATGAGAAGGGGAGGGGCAGAGAGAGAGGGAGACACAGAATCCGAAGCCAGTCTCCAGGCTCTGAGCTGTCAGCACAGAGCCTGATGCAGGGCTCAAACTGTGAGATCATGACCTGAGCTGAAGTCAATGCTTAACTGACTGAACCACCCAGGCGCCCCTGATATGTCTAAAAACAAAACAAAACAAAACAAAACAAAACAAAACATAGAAACATCCTTAATTTTAAGTTTACTTATTTATATTAACAAAGTTAATCACACCTTCAAATTTAAACCCTGTTGTCACAGGTTCAGAATTATTTCCCATGCATTATTGTGCCAAAAATTACATGGGGAAATTTCTCTCCCATAAAGTTTTTTTGAAGATTTAAAGTTATAGAGTAGCTACATCCTGATAGAGGCATTTGTGAACGTATTACCAGAATCATTTGTTGTTGTTGTTGTTGTTTAACTTCCCCGTGGGAATATGTTAGAGAAGGAGTAGGGTAAAAATATCAATCTAAATAATCTACCTTAGGATGATATACTTGAAAAAAAAAATGGTAGTTACGCAAAAAACGTTCCTTGCCAAGTATCTCAGCATCATTAGCCACTGTTGTAGTTCCATGTTTAGGATATCTGACATATGAGGTTTATGAGGTTATATGAGGTTTGACGTGGGGGAAGCACTCTTTGGATGTATGCCTATTTCCTGGAATTTACCCTACATCAGCTGTGAAAGTGATCCAATGGTTCAGGTTCATTTGATAGATACAACGACTCTGGCTGACATCTGGTCCAATTATTTGTGGTCAAGTATGTAATTTCTTTCTTTCTTTCTTTCTTTCTTTCTTTCTTTCTTTCTTTCTCTTTCATTCACTCTTTCTTTCCTTCCTTCCTTCCTCTCTCCCTCTCCTCCCCTCCCTCCTTCCTTTATTCCTTCCTATCTTTCTTTTTCTTATTTTTGTTAAAACTTTAGATTGAGAGGGGCGCCTGGGTGGCCCAATCGGTTGAGCGTCCGACTTCAGCTCAGGTCGCGATCTCACCGTTGGTGAGTTCGAGCCCCGCGTCAGGCTCTGGGCTGATGGCTCAGAGCCTGGAACCTGCTTCCGATTCTGTCTCCCTCTCTCTCTGTCCCTCTCCCATTCATGCTCTGTCTCTCTCTGTCTCAAAAATAAATAAACATTAAAAAATTTAAAAAAAAAACTTTAGATTGAGATATAAAGTTGGTAATAATATCTTTTGGAGACATTTTTATAAAAGTATAATTGGAAGGCTGTGATACATTCTAAAGAACTGGACATTTTAATAAATTGTTAAGTTTAATTTTTGCTGTGAATTTCTAGCTTGTAATAAAAAATCCCTTCAATATGTCATTGTGAGTATTATGTTACTTTTCATGTGGGGCAAAAATGTTACTTTGAAATTTAGCAGCATTTTGACCTGTTGACATGATAATAATACTAGGAGTTAAAGTTAAAAATTTGAAATTGTAGCTCTAAAAGGTAGAAAGTTCTAGAGCTAATAGAAAAGTAGTAGAAGTCTATAGCTGTCATTATTCTTATAATTCCTTTACATTTTTGTTAATTTATATCACTATTATTTGGTAAAGAAAGTGTCCTTTTTAAAAAAATTTCAGCTGTTATTGTATTATTTTTGACAGTGCTAAATACTATCTCCCAAGTTGTTAACATTTATGGTTCCTAGAGAAAGATAATCATATTTGAAGTATTTGAAGGCTGTTTTTTTTAAGTGATATAAGTTTCATTCCATGCTTTTGATTCTCCATTTCACGGTCCACCTTCTTGTTAACAGATATCTGCATGTATTTTAAATATTTCATGACCCCACTACTGTTGACTCAATTATTACTGAATGTCTAAACCAGCTCTATTGAAAACTTAATTTGTGTTTGTTTTCTAGTTTCCTATATTGAGGAATTCCATCAGAAACTCTTCAGAACTCATATTTTTATAAACCAAGGGCATACAAGACATATCATAGAACCTATTAAATTTGAATAATGATTTTATTGTAAGATATACGATTTAACTCTTGGGACTATACATGAGATATACATTTATATTAATAAGAAATTGGTTCTCACTTATTTGATTGACATTTTAATTTAATTTTGGTTTATTAAAAGTCTTATCTAGGGGCGCCTGGGTGGCTCAGTCGGTTGAGTGTCCGACTTCAGCTCAGGTCACGATCTCGTGGTCCGTGAGTTTGAGCCCTGCGTCCGGCTCTGGGCTGATGGCTCAGAGCCTGGAGCCTGCTTCCGATTCTGTGTCTCCCTCTCTCTCTGCCCCTCCCCTGTTCATGCTCTGTCTCTCTCTGTCCCAAAAATAAATAAAAAACGTTAAAAAAATTAAAAAAAAAGTCTTATCTAGAATAGAGTAATTGTTGAGTGCATATACATTTCTATTTTGAAAGGGTTTTTTTTTTTTTTTTGGACCAATTCGGTAGAAATTAAAATTAAATCCTGCAACTAGAAGGCACATGCTTAAAAGTAGACTAAGATACTTCTTGACCGTGGAGTGTTTGATTTATAAGAAATGATATTACCAAATGCATTAAACAAAAATGTAAAAAAAAAACAAACAACTTCCTAAAACCCAAGGTATTACTGAAATTCAAAGTCCATTTTATTCTTACATTTAATTTTAGATTTTGATAGATAAAACTAAGATAAATCTTCAATTACTTGAACATCAATATTTTTATAATCTCTTTTCATAGTAATAAAATATGTAGGAAATTATTTTGGAAAGGGTAAGAATTTGCAGCATCTAGGAGTCTTTTAAACTTCACAAAAACTGTATAGCAGGTGGGTTACCTGCATGTGTAATCGTTTCTAATTATTCTTAAGGATTCACTGTAAAGTCAGATTTCATTGCTGAAAGTCTCCATAGCAACAGAGGAATAAAAATGTCTGCTTCAGTGGTTCTTAAATAAAATATTATTTCATTATGCTTTCAGAAATATACGTAGGAAAAATAATTCTCATTTTTTAAAAATGGGTGATTTCTGTGCATGAAGAAAGGGCTCCCTTGTGCCGATACAAACCTTTTCATACTTACATAATGCACTGGTTTACCTTTTTCTATGACACTTTCCATTTCTCAATCTTCCTCCAAATTTTCCTCTATAACCTGCCTTCTCTCTAAGCTACATTCATTGCTTCCTTCATCTTAGCTCAATTCAATATCACATGATTATCTCCATAGATACTGAGAAAGCTTTAGACAGATTCAATATACATTCATGATGAAAAGTACAAAAAATGGGAATGGAAAGATATTTTTTAACATGATTATATACCCCCACTACCATTATATATCCCCATTACTACTTTGTAGTAGAAATATTTTTAGCCAGGACAATTAAATGAGAGAAATCAATTATAAACACTAAATTGGATAATTTAAGGAATAAAACAGTCTCTATTGGTGGATAATATGATAAAACACCTAGAAACTCCAGAGAATTGATGCTAAAACTAAGCCAAATGTTAATGAATTGAATGAGTTGACCAGGGTATAAAATTATCACACAAAATCAACAGTCTTCATAGACACAAATAATAAATAGAGAATAGAACGTTAAAGATAATTATGTTCAAGACTGCAACAAAGATTGGGGTGCCTGGATGTCTCAGTCGATTAAGTGTCTGACTTCGGCTCAGGTCAGGATCTCACAATTCACGGGTTCGAGCCCCGTGTCGGCTCTGTGCTGACAGCTCAGAGCCTGGAGACTGCTTCCTATTCTGTGTCTCCCTCTCTCTGCCCCTCCCCTGCTCACATTCTCTCTCTTTCTCTCTCAGAAATAAACATTAAAAAAAAGTTTATAAAAAAAAAAGACTGCAAGAAAGATTAAATATAAAGACATAAATTTAACAAGACATGTGCAAAATCTATATGAGGAAAACAAATTTAAACCTCTTTAAATGTATATGAAGAGATAAGTGAATAGATAAAATAGAAAGTCCAAAATTAAACTGAAATACATAAAGAAATTTAACATATGAAAAACTTGTATTTCAGTTTACTGGAGTAAAGACTGACTCATTAATAAATGGTGATTTGACAAGTAGGTAGCCATATGGAAGAAGTTAAAATTTAATTTATCTCATACCCTATAAGAGATTACTATGAATGGATTAGGTATATAAATGCAAAAAAAAAAAAAAAAAAAAAAAAAAAAATGAAGCCATGATCTACCACAAGGAAACATTCCTGAATTTCTCTTTAGTTTTAGTATTGGGAAGGCTTTCTAGTGTTACAAAATTCAAAGGCATTAAATGAAAAGATTGTTATATTTGACAACATAAATTAAAAATGGTTGTATAAAAAAGTCTTAAAAAAAATATAAGCCTTGTGGCAAACAATTACAACATATAAAACAGCCCAAGGGTAAATGTCCTTTTTAAAATGAAGGGACAAAGGACCAAAGTCCTGATAGAAAAATGAGAAAAAAAAAAATAGAAAAAAATTAAAGATAGTTAAAGAATTCACAAAAAATATTCAAATCATTTATAATGAGAGAAGTAACAATTTTAAAATGCTGAGATCCTATTTATCACCTGATGTGTAAATATTATGTATGTAAATATTAAATTTTGTCAGTAAGGCTGTGGGGAAATAAACTCTCATATATTGTTAATCAGAATGAAAATTGGTAAAACCCATTTTTCACCAAAGTTGGTAATACCTAACAAAACTACCTATTCACTTACTCTGCAATCCAGAAACTTTTAAAAACATACACTAAAGATACACCTCCAATAATAAGAATATACATATGTACAAGGTTATTCACTGCAGCATTATTTGTAATTGCAAAATTTAGGAAACAAATTAATACTCATATATAGGAAAGAGATTGGAGAAATTATGGTCATCCAAACAAAGGAGAACTATACAACTGCCCAAAAGAATAACAAAGATTTGTATGAATTGATATGGAGTGACTTGTAGGACTTATTTTGTTTTAATGTTTACTCATCTTTGAAAGAGAGAAAAAGACAGAGTGTGAGTGGGCAAGGGGCAGATGAGAGAGGGAGACACAGAATCTGAAGTAGGTTCCAGGCTCCCAGCTGTCTACACAGAGCCTGATGCCGGACTGGAACTCATGAACTGGGAGATCATGATCTGAGTCAAAGCTGGACACTCCACAGACTGAGCCACCCAGGTGACCCGTAGGACATATTTGTAAGTGAGACAAGCAAATTATACAAGAAACTATTGTGTACTATCTTTCATGTAAGAAATGAGGGGAAATAAGAAAATACACACATACTTGCCTGTTTTTGTGAAATAAATATAGGAATGCTAAACCAAGAACTGAGGAGATTATCTCTGGAAAGTGGGTGAGAAATGGTTAGAAAGGAGAAAAGAGTGAGAACAGGGATAAGGAGAGAGTAACACTCCCCTGAATATATCTTTTTGTATATTTCTGATTCTTAGATGTACGATAATGCTTCATAGATATACAGTAATGCTTCATAGATATGTCAACTACTCAAAAATTAGCCAGATAAACTGCTATGTGGGGGAAACATATGACATGGAAACAATAGCAAGTGAACCAAATTGAATTACAAATGATAACCTAATCACACTGAAGGAGTACTGAAAAAACAACGAACCTGGTAATTTACAAAACATCAATTGTTTACCTTTAAGGCCAAAGGCAAAAAAAGTGCTCTATACAACTGCTCCAATCTAATTAGTAAATGTGTTTCTCATTGGGTATGTGTTAACAACTTTGAAACTATGCAATGTGCATACTAGAACTGAAAAGAAAAAAAAAAAAGGACATATATATTCATCCCATGCAGGTAGAGCTGAAATGCTCACTTTTGGAGAAAGTAATTACATATAGGGAAAGGGGAAGAGCTAAAATAAACACTACAGTGTTTCACTGGAATCAGTTATCAGTATAAACTTATTGTCTTAACAGTTACAGAAGTAGATAATGTAGAAATACAGATGTCAGGATGTGGCTTGGGTTACCATCTATACGTATATTCCTATCTCCATTGGCTGAGGGCACTATGAGTAATTACACCCAGCAGCAATGAACACATTTATAATCCAGTTCTTGGAAGTACTTAATAAAAGATGTGAGCTTTAAAAAAAATGTCAAAGCCATCTGGAAGGAGTTAGAAAGGCCAAAGCTGGAATAATTTGAGAAAATAAAAGATAATTATATTGGTTTTTAACCCACATAATAAAATAAATATCCAAGAGGTTTTTTGTTTTTTTTGTTTTTGTGTTTTTGTTTTTTTTTTTTTTTTGATGTGAACAACTAATTGAATAATTATATAAATGGAGGACGAGGAATATTTTTTCCTTATGGAAGAATTTCAATTAATAAAATGCAGGGGGAGAGAAGAAAATAGAAAATCACCATTAGGCGAACACGATGCTTGTGGCAAACAAGTCCCTTGATGGATGCTAAAAGTGTTGGGCAAAATTTGAAGAGAATCGGTATCTTTACGTAGTGCCAAAGATATCGCTCTTCTGAAGGTATTTATATGGAAGAAAAAAAACCCGGTAACTTTCTGGAAGAGAAACCCTGCAGACACCACTTTAGCCAAATTGACAAAATTAACATCACCAGTATTAAGAAATATCGATATTACGACTCCTATTACATGACGTTCTGAGACGCACGCAGCATCATGTGCATGCTAGTCTTGCCAGAATTATACGTAATGTTCATTTTTGTCATGAGAAAGCATCAGAAAAACCCAAATTGAGGGACATTCTGCAAAATAACTCACCTGTATTCTTCAAAATGTCAAGATCATAAAACATAAGAGGAAAGACTGTGTAATTGTTACAGACTGAAGGACTTGAAGGGCAAATATCGGCAAAATAAAATGTGAGATCCCGCATATGATTCTAGAACAGAGATACACTAGTGGGGAAACAGGGGAATTTCAAGTAAAGTATACCAGTGTTAGTGGCCTGGTTTTCATAATTGGACTGTGGCAATGCAAGATGTTAACCTGAGGAGGAGCTGCATACTCTTTTTGCAACTTTTCTAGAAGTCTAAAATTAGTTTAATGTAAAAAGGCAAAAAGGAAAAACTTCAAAAACACTCCTCAAGCCACATTATTGAATAAATTGCTGAGATTATTTTTTCCTGATGCTACTTTGTTTACTCTAATGAAATCTGTGAAATTCCTTTCATAGTGTTCTCTTTTTTCTGAAAACACCAGCATTTTTCTAGCTCAATTAGATTGGCTCCTCTCTTCCAGAAACCCCTCAATTCTTCCTCTCAATCCATAAAGAAAACTTTCTCTGCAGTTTATATTGAAGTTCCTGCAACTTATCTGGTAGTTTTGTCTATAATTCCCTTAGTATTATCCACATTATAAAATCCTTCTTAATGATTATTTTTCTAAATTCAAAATTTACTCTCTGTTGCTTTATGTAAGTTTTTATTTGAGTCATTTAAATCACTTCCCTACGTACATGAACTAATAGATATCTATGAAATTTTGGCCATAAAAGCATCTTCTTCTTTAGGATTTCACTAAATTAATGAAATACCAAGTATCTGTGGTATGAAGTCTATTCATCTGACTTTCATTAAGCCCTCTGCCATCACTATTTCCATATATGCTGTGTGTCTTACATCAGTTTTGGACCTTCTCTTCTTATTGTAGATTTCTACAGGTCGTTAGTATAAGAACCAGAGATACATTGGGCTTACTTGAAGCCAACCATTTACTAGATTATGGAAGTTCACGGCTCTGTTTCCTTGGAACTTGCCAAATTCCTGTATATTCATGTGATCCGTGGACTTTCACAAGAAAAAAACTCTCTTGCTAGATCCTCTATCAGTTGTTCTGTAAACTCCTTATCTTGGGTATTTCTTCCCAATAACTACCAGATTTAGTGACAGATTCTTAATTTTGTTCTTGAATACTTTGCATACTTTCATACTTGTTTCATACTGGCATATGGTGACCACAAGTAAGCAATAGTTTGTGTAGACATCCTCTGGAGACATTTTTCTTTTGATCCTAGATCATTAATTTCCAACAGTTCACAATAAGAAAACCTTGATCACATGCATTCCTGGACACCAAAAACAGTGCTAAGATCACAGTGGACAAATAACATATCTGCTTCCAAGGTCAGTGATATCATGTCTAATGCTAGCCTTATTTCCTGTTGTAATAGACATTGGTTATCCCTCAGTAATCTTTCAGTGTAGTGGCTAGATTTTGCTAGGTTATGTTGTAGTAATAACATTAAAATCTCAGTGGCATATGAAAATATAGGTTTAATTCTCATGGTTGTTATATATTGTCATTTTACTTTACTTCTCTCCACTTAGGGACCCAGGCTAGATGAAGAGCCACAATCTAGGGCCGTCTTGGCACAATGAAAAGAGCAATGGCAGAACCACTTGTCACTTCATAAAACTTCTCAGAAATACTACATATCATATTTACTAGTTACTTCTTGGCCAAAAATGGCTACTTGACTAAGCCTGACATCCTGTAAATGGACTCAGTAGAAGAGGCGATAATTTGACACTAATACAACCTATCATAGTTGCCCTCTTAATTAAACATAGTTGCTTTTCTTCCTACACACAGAAAATACACTCAACCACTTTCCAGAGGAGTTCAACCCACAGTCCCAGTTTCAGGATATTGTGATAATCTTAACATTGTCTCTGTGTGGATCCTTTTTGTCTGTAGACCTATTAAAGTTAAAGACAATTATTCTGCTTCCTCTCATACAAAACAACAACAACAACAACAACAACAACAACAACAAACCACAAGGGTTGAACAGATCCAGAAAACTATAATTAACACTCCTTTTTATGAAGAACAGTGTAGACACAGGGCCCTAGTACCCAGCAATCCTGGAGTCCATTTGGAAAATATGAGGGCTCTACCCTAAGCATGGGCAATTTTCTTTGGTTAAACCCCAGTTCTGCTCTTGTGGACTAGCTCCTAAATCCATAGTTTTCTATGACTCCTGACTCCACCTTCTGAAAGATATTACTCCGCTTAAGTGCAAATGAGAAGACATTGGAGAATATGTTATTTTGGAAGAAAGCAGAGATTTTTAACCTGCTTCCTATTTATAGAAGTTTGGGGGCAGGGGCATCCCAAAGACTATTTTAAGTCTTGGAGAAGACAGTCTCTTGGTTCAGCCAAGTGGTTCTTTAGACAGTAACACTTTCTCAAAAACTTGGTCAGATTTTTATCTATGCGATTCCAGTCAGTTCTATTTGTCAATAACCTCACAATTCTTTACAATATACAACTCAGTTATAGGCTTATTAAGATTTTCAATTTATAGATAGTCCCATATACTGCTTTTCTTACTCTAGGTAATGATGCTTTATTTATTTTTAGTTATAATCTCCATTTGATATCATGTAACTAAAATACTGAACTACAGAATTTAACACTAATTACACATTTAAAGAGTATAGGAATGGCAAGGAGAGAAAACAAATTGTTAAATAGATACAAACAGATACTTGTCAAAGTAAAAGAGGGCAGTGAATCTTCCTTAGTTCTCATTTCTGCAGCTGGTCACAGGGCCATTGTTGGTATTTACAACATTCCTTTCCTTTCCACCAGCCATTTCCTGCATACTTTAGTCTCAATCAGTGTCTTATCTAGTGAAGTGATTCAAATCTCATTACCTGGTCAGGGGGCCCAATTTTTTTTTTTCCAATTTTTTATTTTGAAATAATGCAAAAATTGCAAGAAAAGTACAAAAAAACCTCCCATATATCTTTTACTCAGATTCACCAATTATTGACATTTTTTGTCTCATTTATTTTTTCATTGTCTCTGTCTATATTTATATGTACGCATACTACATTTTTACTAAAATTCAAGAGTTAAACTGGAGACTTTATACCCCTTTACCACTAAATATTTTAGCAGATACTTTCTAAGAACAAGGACATTCTCTTACATAACCTTGACACAATTATCAAAATTAATAAATGTATTGTTAATAAAAGACTATGAGCTGATCCAAATTTTCAGTCCTCAAGTTCCTGTGTCATTACTGGCCTTGCTTCTTTGGCTTTCTGTATTTTACCATTAACTTTTATCATAAGATCTGCAAGTATTTTTGTGTGTTCAGAGAACCTCCTGGGTTGTAGACACATGCCAGTATATTTATGTCTCTCATTGCTTGTTGGCCAAACTGTTAACAGAGGTTACCTCTACGTGATGAGATAATGGTGGATATACCTTGCTTTGTGTGTGTATGTGGTTTCATATGCCTCATTTTTTCCATTGAACATGTAGTTTCAATAGAATTAGAGAAAAAGTATTTTAGAATAATACCCCACTACAGAATAATTCATGAGTCAAAGGTGAAGAAAATACAACATTGCAAGTATAGGTGTTTTTCAACCCAGCTTATTGTCATTGTTGCTGTCACTTCTTAAACCATATTTTTTTAATACCACTCTGCTCCCTCTGGGTACCAGGTCAGCCACCACCTGTCTCCTTTCTCCTTTTCCCCCCACTCAGTCCTGCCCCCCTTCCACCCCCCACCAAGATTTTTCAGGCTTAGTTACCTACCAAGTAGCACTTTTCTTTTTCCATTCAGAAACACTATTAGCTTGGATTTTACAAACTTACTTTACTATGAAAAGTTTGTTCAAGTGAGAAATATTTAAGGGAAATGAAGTGAACGAATACATGTTTTTCTTTCATACATGAGACTTATAAATGGCAGAGAAAAATACCTAAGCCCTAATTGAGAAATTATATCAAAATTGGCTGTAACCTAATTGGGTTAATGAGATTATTCTACGAATATGGATCCACATCCTGGCTTCAATACTCGCTATCTAAATGACCCGGGGCAAGTTGCTTAACTTTTGTGCCTCACTATTATGTTCCATGAAGATGGAATCACAATTATACCTACCATATGGAAGACTGAAGAAATATGTGAGAGACTTGTACATGTAAGAAAAAGAGCTCAAATAAATGACTACACATAATGAGCATTTCTAGATGTTAGCTCTTGTTATGTTTGATGACCAAAGTTGCAAACCTGAGACTTTTTTTTTTTGTAATGTAAATTGACTTGCTCAGGGCTTACTAGTACTCTTAATCACAAAACTGTTTTCTTTGGATAAGATGTCTCAACGTGTTCCAGGAGGAACAATTTGAGAATTACTGTTAAAGGAGTACATGAGGAAATATTTAAGACGTGGGATATAGTGTTCTGAAAAATTGATTTAGAGCGCACTATGGTTAAAGAGCGTGAAAGCCTCCTTTCTTCCTCACTGGTCTCTTTCATAGGACGGGAGAGAGCTCGTCCTGGGAACTGTATGGGATCAAGGACATTTGAGCAATAAATGACATCAGCTGTGACTTCCTATGTGCCACTATCTCTGGGATTGGACTGAAGCTTTAATTTGGGAGCCTGAAGCACTCTGTAGACATGAAGGAACGAGTTAATGTGCAAGTCATTTGTTATTTAGATTGTGCAGGTGAAGGACTAGAGGTATGTAAAGGTTAAGATGGGGCCAAGGTTTAGTTGTGACTCAGTTTATTGGGCTACTTAACTTTATCAGAGAGATTACAAAGTAAATTGCTCCTATCATCTATCCATGGTAACAGGAGACACAGAAGGGTTAGGTTCTAACAATGTTTTGGTTTTCTCTCCTGAGATGAACTTGACCCTTGCCACTCTATCACATAATAACATACTTTTACCATCCTTCAGATGAAAATACACTTAATTTACAGGTCTTTTTAAATTTTCTAGTTGAATTTTGAATTTGAATTCAAATTCAAATTCTAATTTGAATTTTCTAATTCATTCTTCAACTATCCCTATCCTTTGAGCCTCAGTAAACACCCAGCCATTCATCTTTACAACCTTCCCAGCCTCACTTTGCTTTTGTTTGTGGAATTTCAAGGTGACACATTCCAGTCTTCTCAGAAATTTGGATCTGTGGCCAGAGGGCTGCTTCTCCTTTTGTTCAAATAATGTCAGAAACATTTATTTCAAGATCCAGTTAAAATTCTTCTATTTAAAAACCCTTTAGGGAACAGTTACTCTCTGTTTGGAACTTGTTTACTTAATTCCTTTCCTACTAGTCCCCTGGTTTGTTTGAATTTTGCTTCCAACTTGTCTTTCTGGGGGCTGTAGAAGCAAAGGGAACAATATTATTAGTAGTTTCTGCTGTATGAAGCAGTTTTCTCTCCTTTCCTTAATATGTCAATTTTCTGACTCAGGAAATAAAACCAAAATAAAATATTTTTTTCTGTTCTATTAGTTTATTTTTCTTCAAATAGTGTCAAATTCAAGTCCTTATGGCATACTTCATATCTTTACCATCCAGATATGATAGAGTGACAGGGAAGAAGTAAAAATAAAAAGGAAGTATGATTAAAAAATGAAAATTTTTAAAGGAGAAGAAAAGTCAGGTAAGGAGAAGGGGGGGATACCCTCAATACTTCCTTACAAAGTGACCTTAATAACAAATGAATCAAAGTAATGTTAACAATAGCTACACCAAAGCAGAGGAAACAAAACCTAATTAGGATACTTTTCAAAATAATGTTAATAATTGCTTTCAAAAGGCCACAGTAGAGTGGAAAATAAAATCCAGAAATACTTTAATTAGTTAGTAGTATTTCCAATTAATGCATGTATAAAGAATGATGAAAATGAAAATCATATTTTGGTATATATCACAGGATAACTTTTGCGGAAAGAACCAATGATGAATGGCAAAATTTGTTAGCAGAAGTATAATGAGAAATAGGATATCTGCATACTATCAAAGTGTTTCCCCACAAAATGCTTTATAATTCATTATAATGGGAAAATAACTATAATAGACTAATAGTAATTAGTATATTAGTGTACTATAATGAGACACATAAATACAAGGTATCTCTCAATATCATACAGTAAGGAGAGCACAGAATCACTTCTGTGGCATTTTTACATGAGAAGATATCAGACAAACCCATGAGGGGCAATATATAAAGTTTACTGGCCAATATTCTTCTGAAGTGTCAAGGTCGTGAAAGACAAGAAGGCCAGGAACTGTCACAGGTTTGGAGGACTTTAAGGAGAGGTGACAACTAAATAAACTGTATGATTCTGATTGACTCCTAGACCAGAGAAAGGACGTTAATAGGACAAATAATAAATCTGAAGAGGCATATAGATTAGTGAAGATCTTACTAATTTCCTGGGTCTTGACAGCTATAATATGGTTTTATAAAGACCTTAGTATTTGGAGAAACTGGGTAAAGGATATATAGAAATTATTTGCAATAATTTTAACTTTATTGTAAGTTTGATATTCTTTCAAAATAAAGTTTTAGGTTTTTTTAAAGGGCTAATGGAGAGATGGCCTTTATAAGCACATGTGGTCTATAACAAAAATTTGAAAGTTTAAAGATAAAATCAAGATATCCAAATAAAACTTCCAGAAAGAGCCCCTTTTGTATTTATTACTTATAAAGGAATAAAATAGATGTTAAGTCAGCAAAGAATGAATCCTTCTGGTGTGTATTTAACTCAAGAAGATTATATAGTTTATGACGTGTCTGTGGAGCTATAATGGTCTTGGATGACACTTGGTAAGTTTTCTGTGTTTGTTTTGTTTTCTACATAACACCAAATTAGAAGTTACATTTTTCTTTTCATTCCAGAAGAAAAGAAAATCCTCAATTCCTTCTAATTAGCAGCAAACCAATGTGGGCTCACTTCCTTGTCTCTTCATCCAAATCTCTTCCCAAACTGGAAAACACACACATACCTCAAACATGCAGTTGCTTGACCTTGAGACCACACTGTGAAAGGCGTGAAGCTAGAATATTTCACTCAGATGGATTCAAAGGCAGATACTAAATTATTATTACTAAAATTTTAAAAAAGCTAACACTATATAGTATTAAAAGTTGGTAATTGCTTCCAGAACTTAAATTTAAATAGTAAAAAATTCTACTGTATAGTTACAACCATAAGTTGGTTCTTTAGGAGTAATCTATATCTAGAAAACCTTCCAGGGTATTTCTTAAACCTGATTTTTTTTTTTTTTTCTAGTTTGATCAAAGAGATACAGATTTTATGGGCTAGAAAAATAACTCTGAAAACTGAAAACCTTACTGCCTTAACTGGCAGATTTTAAGTGGTCACTTAGTCTTTGATAATCTCTCTATCATAAGGTGGCATCTATATCCCATACTCCCTCTCTTGCATTTGAAAGGATGTTGTACCAATTTCAAGCCCGAATTATTAAGGGGTTTGCAGCTTCTACTTTCTTTTTCATAGAATACTCACTCTTAAAGTCTAAGCTACCATGTAGGAGAGCAACTACCCACTGGAGAGATAATGTAAAGAAATCATATTGCATGAAGGTTGCATAAAGAAGGAAAGTGGACCAAATCAGCCCAACCTTCAGATCACACCCACCAAGTGTCAGACATGAATAAAGCCTTCTTGGACCCTCCAGACTAGCCCAGGGGCTATTTGAATACCACCAAGTGACCCCAATTGATTCCTGCAGAAGAATCACTCAAATGAGCCCTACCCAAATTCTTGCCCCATAGATCTTGAATATAAAGAAAGAATTATTGCTTTTATCTAGTCTGAACTGGTTTATCATCTAACAATAGATAACCAGAAGACATGGATGTGAAGATGTTTTTGGTGTCTGAGACTGTAGCTCTCTGTCCCCTTCTCACCCCATCTTTAAAACATGGATCCCAAATGTAGTGTGCCAACATGACTGGTATAAGGACTATAAGTCCCAGGATCCCTTGACGATTTATGCGGCCAAGTGACAACGTTCCTCAGAGATACAAGCAGAAATACTGCTCACACATTCTAGAAAATATCCTTAAACCATCTCCCCTGGTTCCTTCTCTGGACTAGTATGTGATATCATTATCCGCATTACAGCCATCATCTTGGATCACGAAAAAGACTTTACCCTCGAGGTGTTCGGGTTTAGTGCCGTAAGGATAATGAAACTTTGTCATTTCCACGAAGGATGAACACATGTTACAGTATACATTACTTTACAATTTTTGATAAATGAAGTTAAGACTAACCAATGTAGCAGGTTACTAAACAAAGGAAGACAATAGGAAAGGCAAAAATGTATTTCCAAGAATGTTAACAGGACTAAAATATCATATTGGTGGGGGCTCGAGATTCTCATATTCAGTTATCATACAAAAGAATCCTTCATCTGTCCATCTCCATCATAGATGTTTAATTCACCTAATTGTGGTTATTATTTTCCATTTTAAAAAATTAATTATTTTATTATATGAAAAATTTAGAGTCATATCACAATGAACTGTCAATGGATTACTCTAATGATGGTGAGTTACTTGTTCAGAAAGCTGTATCTTCTGATTGCTCAATTACATGGAATCAACTCAACTCTCCTGTCGTTTTTACTGAATCGTCTTTTACCTTCTTACCATTAGTGTTGCTGAAAAACTGAATAGCAATTAAGGAATTTCAGGGTAATACCTAGATGGCTTTGAAGACAGGAAAACATTTGTCATTTTCTCCACGTCACCTGACTGAAAAGCTAGACTTTCAGATTGTGGGAAGGGTGCCGATGTGGGTCAATGTGATGCAAATACATGTTTAATTTACCTTGTAAAATCCTCTTAGCTGTATGTCTATGTTGTTTTTACTTTTCCATAATTATCTTCTTAGGCAATATCATTACTTTGTGTCTGCTTAATTCTTACATCAAACATTTGTTCTTTTGTGCCAGATTTGCCTGGAGGAAGTATATGCTAGGATGTGTCATGCCACTTCTGGATCTTCTAATGATGGAGATGGACAAATGAAGGATTCTATCCACGAGCAAGGGATTAAAACCTAGGAATTAAAAAAAAAAAAAATGCAGCAACCGTGCAGTTATTACTTGGCTCTTAACGTTCAATGCCATTTGCTGAACAAATGAATGATTGCAAATAATTTTTGAATATTCAAACCTGATCAGCACCTGGCAGTCATAGATATGAATGCCCTCTGAAGAAAAAAGAGAAACCGTCCTGGGGAAAGGAACTAGATAGAAATATGACTTTTGCTTCATCTTAAATACAGAAGAAGGAATACAGAAGAAATACAAAAGAAAAAAAAAAAACTTTTAGGATTCTACTCTTTTTTTTTTTTTTTTTTTAAATTTTTTTTTTTTCAACATTTTTTATTTATTTTTGGGACAGAGAGAGACAGAGCATGAACGGGGGAGGGGCAGAGAGAGAGGGAGACACAGAATCGGAAACAGGCTCCAGGCTCCGAGCCATCAGCCCAGAGCCTGACGCGGGGCTCGAACTCACGGACCGCAAGATCGTGACCTGGCTGAAGTCGGACGCTTAACCGACTGCGCCACCCAGGCGCCCCAGGGATTCTACTCTTTTGATTTTTAGTTTTGTGCTCTTGGGATTTTTTGAATATTGTAATTTTGCTATTTATTTATTTATTTATTTATTTATTTATTATCGATTTTGCAAGTTGTGTGCTCTTTGGAACAGACGGTGAATAGCGAAGAGAGGTAACTCTGGTCTGTTTCATGGTCCCCTCAGCCACACTAACTCGTTTAAGAGTGATATCATTCTTCTACCTTCAGAGTTTTACCTTCTTTGTAAAGTCAATAAGCGTCCTGATTTTTAAACTGGAATAATAAAACCTTCACTTCAAAGAATACACCACATAAGACAAATTTTCTGCGTGTTCATAGGGTCTTTTGAAATCCTATTCCCCAGAGGAGGTTCAAAGTGTAAGTAGAAAAATGTTTTTCAAGGCTTAGCAAAAGCCCCCATACACTAAGCCACAGAGTGCCCCGGAACTAATTTGTACGCAGGTGCACACACACACACATATACTTCTGGCTTGCATTTTGATGGACAAGTCCCATAAAAAGTGGGTCATTTTAAATATAATCGTAATTCTGAACATATTTTGTCTTTGCAATGTCTTCTCACTGCATCTACTCTGTATTCTTGTCATCCAGAAAAATCCTATGGATCGTTAATACAAGTAAAAATATGCGTATTAAGTATGAATTTTCAAATTACATGTATCTTGTGTGTTGAATCGCGCTGTTGGGAATCAACAGGTGGAGTTTGATACATAAAATTGTCTTCAGAAATCTCAGGTGTCAGTTTTCAAAATGGAAAGGACGCAGGGCGCCTGAGTGGCTCAGTCGGTTAAGCACCGGACTTCAGCTCAGGTCATGATCTTACGGTTTCTGGGTTCAAGCCCCACGTCCGGCTCTGTGCTGACAGTTCAGAGCCTGGAGCCTGTTTCAGATTCTGTGTCTCTCTCTCTCTCTGCCCCTCCCCTGCTCGCACTCTGTCTCTCTCTCTCTCAAAATAAATAAGCATTAGAGAAAATTTCAAAATGGAAAGGACGTTTTATGTCTCTGATGTTTGTGTTTCAGGGGAATTCAGAGGGAGTGAGAGATGTGAGTAAAGTTAATAGGATTCAGGTATGAGGCACTCTCTAAGATGAATGATTTGATGATGTGCCAGAGACCCTTCTAGAAGTCTAAATTAGTACACATTTTTCTCAACCTCTTACAGGGCTGTTGTCCCTACATTCTTCAGTGAGTTGAATCATCGAGATAATTTGATAGAGTTCAAATTAACAATTGTTATTGGGTAAAATCAGTGTAAATATTTATAATGAACTGAAGTCAGTGCCTGGCAAACAGCAAGCTATATGTAAGTGCTTGTAAACCTCATAAAATTAGATCCAGAGATGAGGCAATTAGTTTCACGTGTCAGCCTGAAGTTGTTTTGTTGACAGAAGGTTCTTTCTTCCAGCTAATATATGTTAAAGTGCCTAAAATAGTGTTTGGCTTTTTAAGGCATACTCATATAATGAAAGAGTATTAATTGCAAAATATTTCATGAAACCTATTATTTTCAGTACTGTGCTATATTTTTTATTAATTCCTAGAATTTGTAAATAAATTTTTCTATTAGTTCCTTTAGGGCAAGGCTTATATTTCTAGATCCTAGAAATTAGGATAAATTAGAAATATAGTCAGTGATCAAAAAAAAAGCCTTGTTTGTTAAAATGTTAAGGCTGATTTGAAAGTCTACAAATAGATTCATTTTAATTTATATTTTTAAAAGTTTTAGTAATTTAATAAATATGGGGCTGATTGCAATTTATAATGTTAATTTTATTTATTTTTATTTTATTTTTACTTTTAGAAGAGACAGAGCAAGTGGAGGAGGGGAAGAGGATGGGGGGGGGGGGAAGAGAATCCCATGCAAGGTTTGATCCCATGACCTTGGAATCATGACCTGAGCCAAAATCAAAAGTCAGATCCTCAACCGACTAAACCATCCAGGTGTCCCAAGCATTATTAATTTTTAAAAAGCCTCACTTCCTGGGGCGCCTGGGTGGCTCAGTTGGTTAAGCCTCCGACTTCGGCTCAGGTCATGATCTCACAGCTCGTGGGTTGGAGTCCCCCATCGGGCTCTGTGCTGACAGCTCAGAGCCTGGAGCCTGCTTCGGATTCTGTGTCTTCCTCTCTCTCTGCCCCTCCCCCCTCACGCTCTGTCTCCTTCTCCTTCAAAAATAAATAAAAACATCAAAAAAAAAAAAAAGCCTCACTTCCTGTGTTGCTTGGGTGGCTCAGTTGGTTAAGTGTCTGACTCTTGATTTCTGCTCAGGTCATGATCTCAAGGTTCATGGGATTGAGACTGTGTCAGGCTCTGTGCTGACAGTCCGGAGGCTACTTGGGATTCTCTCTCTTCCTTTATCTCTCTGCTCCTCCCCCCCTCCTCTCTCTCAAAATAAATAACATTAGAAAGATAAAAATAAAAAGCCTTATTTCCTTTGTTATGTGCTGAGTTCCTTGGACAGGAACAATGGTGTGTGGAATAACACAATGGTGTATAAAGCATTTGCCAATCAATGGGATTTGGTTTTTTTTGTTTTGTTTTTTAATTTTTTTTTTTTAACGTTTATTTATTTTTGAGACAGAGAGAGACAGAGCATGAACAGGGGAGGGTCAGAGAGAGAGGGAGACACAGAATCTGAAACGGGCTCCGGGCTCTGAGCTGTCAGCACAGAGCCCGATGCAGGGCTCAAACTCACGGACCGCGAGATCATGACCTGAGCCGAAGTCAGACGCTTAACCAACTGAGCCACCCAGGCGCCCCTGGGATTTGTTTTTAACAAAAACATTGTGGGCAGAGAAGGGACTTCCATACCCAGAATAAATACCTGTTACAGTGAGAACAAAATACAGTCCCTTCCAAGGTAGAAGTGGTTCTGCTGTATAATCAGGTATCACTCAGTTCTTTGTGCATAACTCAGATCACGTGGTAACTGGGTGGTTCATAATCAAGTTTGGTTCGGTCTTTACTAAGACCTAGCAGCAACCCTGAGCTATTTCTCAAAATGAGAGGAGTTATGTATAAAAGATGACAGAGCACTGTTCAAAAAATCTTCAGAGTTTTTGCTATGATTCACCTGCAGGACCCTGCTAATGACTCCACACTTCTCTATCTACCACATATACCTGAAGCATCATTGGAGCTGTGATTCATACGGCCCAAATATCTGAGCAAACTGTATGACAGCCTGGGTATGCTACATATCTTTTTCTTGTTCAAGACACCACTCAAAACTTGTGGGTTTTGGAATTACTTAGTAAATGGACCGGAGTGAATAGGCAAAGGAGATGTATGTTTCCTTCACAATCCAAAGAAGCCTACTAGATACTGTTCTTCTTGTTTGTGGTAGCAAAGACATAATCCTTCATTTTCAAAGTACATCTCAACGTCTCCTAGATCATTGAACTCCTAGAAGTCCGCTAAAGTAACAGCTTTCTGAAATCTTGTGGAATTGCTTTCCTACCCTTTGATTTGAATGTGCCTTAAGAATATGTCAAAAGCATTTGCTACTTTCTCATCACCAGGTCCAACTATCATGTCATCACCAGTGTAATAATCAAGTGTGTTGTCCTGTGGAAAGGGGAGGAAATGTTCCTGAAGGGTAGATAATGACAAAGAACTGTAGAACTGTGGAAGTCCTGAAGTAAGATAGTGAAGATACACCACTGGCCTTGCCAGCTGGAAGAGAAACATTTCCAATGGTCATTATTAAGAGGTAGAGGAGAAATAAAACACTCACTAGATGAGAGTTTATCAAACTTGGCAATATTGACGTTTTAGACCAGATAATTCTTTGTTATGGGCCCGTTCTGTGCATTGTAGGATTTTAGCAGCTTTGCTGGCCTCCAACAGTAGCCACTCTTATCAGTTGGGACAACCCAAAGTATCTCCAGACATTGCTCAGATCAACTCAATTTCCCCTACTGGGAACATCTTACAGCAAAGCTATGGTATATTTGTCTAAACTAAGAAATTTACGTTACATTACATACCATTAACTAAACTGTAGACTTTATTCTAATCTCACCAGTTTCAACTCTCATGTCCTTTTTCTGTTCCAGGATCCATTCAATCCAGGATGCCGTGTTGTATTTAGTTGCCAGGCATTAATCTCCTCCAATCTGTGCAAGTTTCTTGGTCTTTTCAATCATGATTGAAAATTTTGAGAAACAGCGGCCATGTGTTTTGAACAGCCCTCAACCTGACTGTTTTCTGAGGATTAGACTGGGGTTTATGGATTTGGGGGAATAATACCCAAGAGGTGAAGTGTTTTTTTTCCCGTTGCATCACATCAAGAGGGATAAGAAGTCAACAAAACTTATTACTTGTTGTGTTAATCTTGATTAAGTGGTTAAGTGGTACCTGACACCTTTCCCCTGTAGTTTTTATCTTTCTCTTCCAGTATTATATTCTTCAGAAGCAAGTGGCTTGGGGGAGGCAGCTTAAGAATGTATGTAAAGTTGCTTCAAAATTGTTAACCCATACTGCTGTGAGAAGTGAATTCATCAAATAGAATTACTGTTTATGCACTGTTCCTTTTGTCTTCAGCCTTTGAGTATGCAGTCAAAACACTTCTGTCAGAGCTTTTTATCCCAACCCCTGTTAGTGAGATCATTCCAGGCATTAGTAATAGAGTCGTATTCATTTGTCTCTATCCCATGCAGGGATCCCTCAACACTTCTGATGATTATTGTTTAATTTGCATACAGTAAAGTTTAATCTTTTTGTGATATAATTTCATGAATTTGGACAAAGTCATGCACCTCTAATCATCAATACCATACAGAACAGTTTTATCCTCCTAAAAAATTGCTTCTGTGGCTCTGTTATCAAACCCTACCTCAAACCCCAACGATTACAGATCTTTTCTCCATTTCTATAGTGTACTGTTTTTCAAAATGTCATTTAAATGGTATCATATGTGTTCTTTTGTATCTGACTTCTTTTACATAGCAAAGAGCAAATTTTTTAAATAGTTTTTATTTATGTCTTTTGACAGCGAGAGAGATATGGGGTTGGGGGCAGAGAGAGAGAGAGAGAGAGAGAGAGACAGAATCCCAAGCCGGCTCCACATTGTCAGTGCAGAGCCTGATGGGAGCTCAAACTGATGAACTGAAAGATGATGGCCTGAGCTGAAACCAAGAGTCAGACGTTTAACTGACTGAGGCCTCCCAGGTGTTCCAGAAAACTACAATTTACATCAATCCATATCATTATGTGAATATTAGTTTAGTCTTTGTTGCTGAGTAGTATTCCACTGCACGGATATACCACATTTGATTATCCATTCATCTGTTAAATTAATTCTTGATTGCTTTATTTTTTTTATAATTTTGAATAAAGCTGCTGTAAACACTCATGTACAGGTTATGTGCAATCATATATTTTTATTTTTATATATTTTTAATTCACTTGGTGAACACTTAGGTGTGGCATTGCCGTGTTGTATGGTAAGGGTGTGCTTTACTGTAGAAAACAAAATACAAAAAAACAAAAACAAAAAACAAAACTTTAATGGGCCTTTCATTTTGTATTCCCAACCCAAATTCATTAAATTTCCTTTTTCTCTCATCCTTCCTAGAAATTGAAACTGTCCATTTGTTTGTTGTTGTTTTCCTTATTTAGCCATGTATGAAAGGTTATCTCACTGTGGTTTTAATTTGCATTTTATAATGCCTAATGATGTATATCTTTTCACATTCTCATTTGCCTTCTTTGGAGAAGGGTCCATTCATATCTTTTGCCTTTTTTGAGTTCTTTATTTTTTTTTTAATTTTTGTTTTTTAAGTGATGTTTTAATATATTCTGAATATGTGTTCTTTATCTTATATGTGATTTGCAAATATTTTCTACCATTCTATTGTTATCTTTGATTTTCTTAACAGTGACCTGCACACAAAGAAAAAACACATTTTAAAAATTTTTAGAGGAGCGCCTGGGTGGCTCAATTGGTTGGGCGTCCAACTTAGGCCCAGGTCATGATCTCACGGTTTGTGAGTTCAAGCCCTGTGACGGGCTCTATGCTGACAGCTCAGAACCTGGAGCCTGCTTTGGATTCTGCGTCTCCCACTCTCTCTCTGCCCCTCCCCTGCTTGTGTGTGCTCTCTCTCTCTCTGTCTTCTCTCTCTCTCTCTCTCTCATTCTCTCTCTTAAAAATAAATAAACATTACAAAATTTTTTAGGAAGTCCAGTTCATTGTTTTTTCATGAGTCATGCTTTCAGTGTCATATTTAAAAACTCACCACCATAATGCAAACTGGTGTGTAGCCACTTTAGAGAACAGTATGGAGGTTCCTCAGAAAGTTAAAAATAGAACTGCCCTACGATCCAGCAGTTGCACTGCTAGGTAATTACCCAAAGAATACAAAAATACAGAGGCGAAGGGAGAAATGTACCCCGATGTTTATTGCAGCATTATCAACAATAGGTAAACTATGGAGAGCCCAAATATCCATTGGCTGATGAATGGATGAAAAAGATGTATCTATGTATCTATGTATCTATCTATGTATCATCTATCTACCTATCTCTCAGTCATGAAAGCGAATGAAATCTGGCCCTTTGCAACGACATTGATGGAGCTAAATTGTATTATGCCATGCAAAATAAGTCAGTCAAAGACAAACACTATATATGATTTCACTCATTTGTGGAATTTAAGAAACAAAACAGATGAACATATGGGAAGGGGGAGAGAGAGATGGGGAGAGAGAGAGAGAGAGAAACAAACCATAAGAGACTCTTAACACTAAAGAACAAACTGAGGGTTGATGCAGGGGTGTTGGGTGATGGGTGGGATAGAGAGGTGATGGGCATTAAGGAGGGCATTTGTTATGATGAGCACTGGGTGTTGTATGCAAGTTATGAACCACTGAATCCTACTCCTAAAACCAATATTGCACTGTATGTTAACTAACTAGAATTTAAACAAAAATTTGAAAAATTTGAAAATCATGCAGATTTTCTGTTTTCTTACATGGGTTTTATAGTTTAACAATACATTCTTTGATCATTCAAGTTACTTTTAAAATTACATATGAAATGTACATCAAAGTCACAGTGAAGGGAAGGTGAGCCCAGGCAGAGGCATGTGGCTTCCTTGGGCTGAGGAGACAGAGCTAGGCGTGTGCTAGGCCAAGGAGGCTGGAGTTCACAAGGAAAAACACTAGACAGCAAAGAGCTACACATTGAGCTAACCCCAGAGACCTCTAGAGTCTCCTCTTCCGAATTCTTCCACTGATTTCTGAAGTGCACGTGTGTATGAGAAATCTACCTGAGCCTGGCCACAGAACCACCTAAAAGGATCAAACACAACAACGTCTAGGGCCCATCTCATGTCAACTCTACTTTATGTTCCAGGAAGCCACAATAGAAAACATTAACATTGCATCAGGTTCAGAAGCTCATCATATTACTTTTGTAGTAGGAAAAAGTTAGCTGTTCTATTCCCATCTAACAAAACTTGAAAAGCAAGCCATAAAATGATCAAACTATTTCTGAGTAGCTTAACACTGTCCCAGAACAAGCTACAAGAATATTTAAAGGAATATTAAGCATCCAACAAGGTTAAATCACGGCACTATAAAAAAATTATAAAGGCATGCAAAGAACCAGAAAAATATGACTAATAGTGAGAATAATTGATCAATTGAAACTAACTCAAAACTAGAACATGAATGAACTTCAAAAACCTGGGGCGCCTGGGTGGCTCAGTGGGTTAAGCGTCCGACTTCGGCTCAGGTCATGATCTCACAACTCGTGAGTTCGAGCCCCGCGTCGGGCTCTGTGCTGGCAGCTCAGAGCCTGGAGCCTATTTCAGATTCTGTGTCTCCCTCTCTCTCTCTGACCCTCCCCCATTCATGCTCTGTTTCTCTCTGTCTCAAAAGTAAATAAACGTTAAAAAAAAATTAAAAAAAAAAACAAACCTAAGAATGTTTTGATATATCTATGTTGCGTATTTTAAATGTCTTGCAATTTGGTTGTCAGTTATACCTCAGTAAAACTGGAAAAGAACCATAAGAATGCACACTTTATGATTCCATGTATATAATATTTTAAAAAGACCCCAGTAAAATATACTGGTTGTGGTTATACAGTTACATTTTGTCTGGTGCATTTAAAAAATGTGTATTGTATTTCACAATAATCAAGTTATAAAATCAAAACTTTGTTTTGTCAATTAAAATGTAAAATATACTTTAAAATATAAGTACTTTGACAATGCAAAGTATTTAGGAAGATATGGGGTAGTCATTCTAATCCCATGCTGGCAAATGTAAGTGCTAATTAGAAATAACAAGAAATGAGGTTTTCAAAAAGTAAGATTTTGTAGTACTACACACCGATTGTAGAATAGACAAGATCCAGAACACTGACAACACCAAATGCTGGTAAGATGTGGAGTGAGAGGAACCCTCATTGGTTGGTGGGAATGCAAATGGTGCCGGTCAGTTTGGAAGGCAGTTTGACAGTTTCTTAAAAATGTAAACATACCCTAACCATATGATCCAGCAATCACACCTCTTAGTATTTACCTAAAGGAGTTGAAATAATGGTGTATACATGTCATTATACATTTGCCCAAACCCATCGATGTACAATAGCAGAAGTGAGTCCTAATGTAAACTAGGGACTTTGGTCATTATGATGTGTCAACGTAAGTTTATCAATTGTCCAAATGGACTGTTCTGTGGGGGGAATATTGATAATGGGGGAGGCTGTGTATATATGTGGGGGTAAAGGGTTTATGAAAATTCTCCATACTTACCTCTTAATTTTGCTGTGAACCAAATGCTCTAACATCTTTTTTTTTTTAGTTTATTTATTTTGAGAGAAAAGAGAGAGAGCGCACGAGCACATGTGAGCAAGGAAGGGGCAGAGAGACAGGGAGAGAGAAAATCCCAAACAAGCCATGATGTCAGTGCAGAGCCAGATGCAGGGCTCAATCTCACAAACAGTGAGATTGTGACCTGAACTGAAACCAGTAGTCAAAATGCATAACCGACTACCACCCAGATGCCCCTAGCATCTTTTTAAAAGAAAAAAAAATAAGGTTTTGGTAAACTGCTTTTGTTCAAGAGAATTAAAATACAATTTGTATTATGTGAAAATATTGATTACGTATCTCCTTTGTAGATTTTACACACCTAGCAGTATCTCTTGTATATTTATTTTGTAACTTTAGGTGAAAGTTTATTTTTATAATTATAAATATCTTTTAAAAATGCATATCAGATAAATATTTGCAAACGTGTTTGCTGAAAATGTAGTCTAATGTTCATTATTGGAAACTTAGATGCCACGAGAACCCCAATACTTCTTATTTTTGGTAACACGTACCTTTTGCCACAGGTGTTTCCGTAATAGCAAGTGAAAAGTTGACTTGGCTTTCTGTTTTGTGTCAATTAGATTACTTTGGCTTGAATATATTATGAATGTACATCTTTCTTGAAAATGTGTTAAATACTCACTCAAAAGAAATAATAATTTACTAATTTCCCAGGTTTCCTCTGTCTGTCAAGACCCTTTAAAAGTCATATTTTACCTTACTTACAAGCTAAAAAATCCACTTGTTATATTTCATGGATGCTGATCAAAGATAGATTTCTTTTATGACTCACAGCCCAGGAAATCCCATGAGAACCAAAATATGTTGGTTCCCCTTTCCCCCAAACGTGTGATGGAGAGGATCCCAGGCAGATGGCACAGACATGATGAGTTTGCATTCTAGCTCAGGAACCTGAATCTTTTACAGTGTGAGGTGAGCCTGACTATCCTCTGCCCCAGATGGAAGTATTATCTTTACGATACTGAGCTGTATGTAAATTTTCTATTTGCTCCAAGGGGAAAATACTAGCCCCATTTTATAAGGCCATTTGTTATCAAACATCCTTGCAAAGACAATCTGGCCTGAAAATAACTAGTGTTCCATTCTTGTGTGATATACAGAACATGAGGGACCCATGATGAATCATCTAGGAACAGTATCCAGCCATGGATTCCATCTTTTCTTGGCTTCAGGTGCATTTTCTCATGAGTGCACCCCTGTCAGCCACTCTGATTAATTTTACTCACAGTATCTGGGACCAAATTTGTTCAATTTTTCTCACATAGCATTTAATTAAGATTTATATCAACAAAAATACAAGGAGCAGAATGAAGCTCACTTATACTAATGATCTCAACTATGCCCTCCAAGGCCTGGCAAATTATCGGGCCTTTTCCCTTAAGTTTCTGTACGCACTTTCACTTGGTCTGAGGCATTATTTCAGGTACCGTGGGATGCATTGGTGATTGCACAACCTCTGCCTGAAACCATAAGGAAGAAGACTAAGGCAATTTTCTCAGAACAATCCTATGCAATGAGTTAAGACTGATCTAAATTCCTTTGGGGGCCAGGGTAGTGTCACTGATCACTACATCTAGAGTTGGGTGTAATTTTATAATACCTATTCTTCCATTGGATGACTTTAATTTTAGAGATAACTACACATAGCGTGAACATAAAGAAAGACTCAGCATATACTGAAGTATCTTCATCATTTACTCTGGTCAGTTAATAAGTGTACAGGGATTTCCTTAAGTAACTTGAAACTGGAAGTCTTCCAAATTTTCCTTAGGGCCTGCAGTGTGTGTGTGTGTGTGTGTGTGTGCCCAAGTTAGTGTAAACCTCAGGAAAGAATACATGCATACATACATACATGCATCAAGTAAGCGTCAGGAAAATGCTGTGTTAAATAATTGCTGCTGATTTTTCACGACAAATCCTTGGGGCAGTGTTTCTCCTATTCAGCAAGCTCAACTTTTCCAGAGATCTGCAAGACTTATTGAATAGTGACTCTGTTCTGAGGATGGGAATTTTTGAGGATCCCTAGTCTCATTCTCTCCCCTCCAGGGGTGGACAGGCTGTCAATGTTAACAGCTACCATGGTGCTAAGACTGCTGGCTTTGAAGATTACCATGAAACGGGAAAGACGGATGGGTCAGAATGGCTAAAACAACACAAACAACACAAGAAATAACAAGTGTTGGCAAGGATGCAGAGAAAGGGGAGCCCTCCTGCACTGTTGGTTGGGAGGGCATACTGGTGCAGGTGCTCTGAAGAATAGTATGAACAAAAAAAAAAAATAGAACTATTCTATGATACAGCAATTGTTCTATTAGATATTTACTCAAAGGATGCAAAAATACAGATTCCAAGGGGGTATATGTACCCCAATGTTTATAGCAGTATTATCAATAGCCAAACTATGGAGAGAGCCCAATGTCTATTGACCTATGAATATATAAAGGAGATATGGTATATATCTACAATGGAATATTACTCAGCCATCAAAAAGCATGAATCCTACCATTTATAATGACATGGATGGAGCTAGAGTGTATTATGCTAAGTGAAATAGGTCAGTCAGAGAAAGACAAATACCGTATGATTTCACTCATTTGTGGAATTTAGGAAACAAAACAGATGAACATATAGGAAGGGGTGTAGAAAAAAGAAGAAAAGGAAAGAAACCACAAGAGACTCTTAACAATAGAGAACAAACTGAGGGTTGACGGAGGGAGGTGGATAGGAGACAGGCTAGATGGGTGATGGGTACTATGGAAATGATTATTGCAAAGGACAAATAAACCAATGGATGTAAAATTTCGGCTAAGATATATTTCTCATAAATAATGTTATATTTAGTTAATTACTATCCTTTTTATTAATAAAATGTAGATTTTACTGAACACAAAAGAATTTTTGTATTATATATATATATATATATATATATACACACACACATTCTGAGGTTCAGCAGTTTCTCTTGAGTACATGCTCCTCTGATTTTTTCCCCAAAACTCTGTTAATACTGAAAGTTCTGAAAAAGTATATTTTAAGATGCTGTCACCATTTTTATTGTTTTTGTTGATCAGCAGATTTACAGAGGATCTCATTCTCATTCTTTGACTTTTGATTTTTCTACGAGAGGTTCTATTGTCATCTACTTGTCAGTATCTTATGATAGTTGCTTTATGTATTCATAAAGCAGTGTTTTTAGTTGAAATCAGTAGGAAGGATATGCTGGTATATCCTCACTCTGTCTTAACTGCAGCTGGAACACCTACAACACGTGCTTTATTCAAATCAAAACAGGAACATTATATAACAGATTTTCTCTATTCATCATTGTCTCTTAAAGAACAACAACCAAAAAGTAAAATTATTTTTGATTTTTCAAAGGCCCAGACAACCAAGATTTTTGTAAATATGTTTATGCACCGTGTAATTACATTGAAAGAATGTTTTCCTTATAATACATATTGTATAACATGTATTCAGCCAATGTTTAATATCAAATTTTTTTTCATTCATATAAATGTTTTGATTTGCTTATTAACAAAATGTGAATAATGTATGTATGTGTAACAAAACAAAAATTTTGCTGGACTATATAAAAGGCCCATGTTAAACATTGCTTTAAAGGCATTTTTTACCTTTCCATTTCTGGTAGTTGTCAAGTAAAAATTGGGTTTAAAAAAAAAACTGTTGTTAAATGGTTTAAGATTTAAAGATGGATGTTCACAATTTTTTTTTCTTTTCTAAGGTTTGAAAGAGTTTTCTAAAAATATACATTCTTTGTTTACCACATCGTTTGATTCTGGAGTGAAGCTCTGTAGACCTTGACCTAGATTAGGTATCAAGAAACTAAAGTATAATAATATATGTTGTATAAAGAAGTCCGTGTGGGTCAGATGGGGGTGTTTTAAGGATGATCATTTGAGAAACATTGAGATAGATGCTGAAGTAGTTACAGTGCTCCCCAAAATATTCTACAGTCACGGCAAGGAAAATATCCACAAACTTGTATACATTATGTAATATTAATCTTAAAAATTCTTTTGTGTTCAGTAAAATCTACATTTTATTAATAAAAAGGATAGTAATTAACTAAATACAACGCTAGTTATGAGAAATATGTCTTAGCCGAAATTTTACATCCATTGGTTTATTTGTCCTTTGCAATAATCATTTGGATGGCAAAAAATTTTCCTACTCAAACATCCTAGAATGTGAGGTACAAAAATCATAAAAATAGGACATAATGGTTATGAAGCTACCAGAGAATACATATTTTATAATTCCGTGCAACAGGTTAATATATTCATCTATATTTTACAAATATAACATGATTTCTCTATAATGTTTCAAAAAAACATTGTACTCAAATGCTCTGGTGATTAATAAGAGAGGCACAGATTACCATAAATAATATTCTGGGAATATTATTTTTATTCATAAGAAAAATGGCTTTAACAAAAGAAAAAGGAAAAATGAGATTTATAAGCAGTGGTGTTATCATTTGGCACACCTCATTTCTTGCATTGTAGATTATATAATCTCTCTCCACCTAGACAAACATGCATTATTATAATGCTATTTTGATGGCAATTTAAATTAAGATACTCTAAACTTGGGAAAATTAAGAATGTTGTCTTTATAGGAGAAACGGAATGTTTATACTGAAGCAAGTTGAAATTTACTACATTTTAAATTTGATAACATAAAATTAAAACTATAATCAGAAATTATCAGGAAAACTTAAAATATTCTACAGTCTAAAGTATTTTGGCCCGAATTATCAAAAAACTATATCTGTTCTTTACTGCACTATTTTTTTGAGACGCAAAGTTAATCTTACATTTTGTAACCGTGGTGAAATCTTAAAGTATTTCTTAGAATGTTTCTTTTGTTTTTTTACTATACTTTTGGTTCTATTTTGGACCCCGAATGCTTTAATTGTCATCTCTTAGCAGTCAAGGGACTAAATAAAAGGAATTTTAGGTGAAAGAGGTGATAGTTTTTCCAGGCTCTTGGACAGACATCAAAGGAAGAAGGCTTTATTTTATTCCCTGTGATTTCTTTAGGTTTGGGGAGCCAGAAAGTATCATCAGAGAACAAATTTCCAGTTCAAAATGAAGAAGAAAAAAAGGTCTCAAACGGAGAAGAAAGTTTTTGAAAGGGGTATTAATAGATCTCTGCACACAAAAACAACTCTGAATGAAAGAAAATGCTTTCACTTTACAGAATTGTTTGAAAGTCAAAGAATGCAATGTTTGCAGACAAACATATGGCAAAATCGTACTATTTTCTGTAGTTGTCAATCAAACAATTGTACCAAGGGGAAAGAGTGCCTTGAGGAACACATGGACTAGCAGCTGCGTGAAGACAAGTACACTTGACTGGAGTTTGGGATGCAGCTTTCTTCCTGGAAGGGCAGCTTTGCTAATGAGGAGGGAGTACATAGAGGAATTGTTAGTTTCACATCGGTGAAGCCTCTTCCCAGCCACTGTCAGTCACCCTGCCATTCTCATTGTTGCCACCACTAATCATATATGATATAAGGACATTCATGCAGCCCCTGGGTGTCTCAGTCAGTTACGCGGGCTGCCTTCGGCTCAGGTCACCATCTCGCCATTCCTGAGTTTGAGCCCAGAGCCTGCGTCAGATCCTATGTCTCTCTCTCTCTCTGCCCCTCCCCTGCTTTCTCTCTCTCTCTCTCTCTCTCTCAAAAATAAATAAACATAAAAAAATACATTCATCTCTTCAAGGAGTTGGGTGGGATGATTGAGGTTAGTTGCTGTTCCCCAAAGCTTACTGTTCCTTAAGTCTGACTCAAAGCAAATATACGACAGTAATGGAGGTATATAAATCTCTCAAGAGATCATCAAGTCGAGGTAAACAAACCCATACATAATTGAGGACATGAAGATATGAACTGTAATTACTAACAGTCACGGACATGAGGCCACGTTTGTCTGCACTGCTGCATTATTTTCATTTTAAATATAAATGCTATTGAATATTTTCTTCTCGGACGAATGGAAAGAAATGAGTCCAATTTCTTACCCTGTGAAGGTTGTCTATACAGAAATTAGAGACACTCCGTGTTTTAAGATCGTTCTATTCCACATGTTTTCAGATGGTTCTATTCCACAACGTCCTACTCAGCAGAGGTGTGTAGAGTGGGCAACAAACGGCATGGCACAGGCACTGAAAAAAATCACAGTGCGGTGTAGCCAATCACAGCAGGCCCATAGCAGAGTTACACCATACGAGGTGGTGTTATTAACACTGGTCCTCTTGAGGCATCTACGGGTTCCCAGAGGGTCGCTTTTCAATAGCCAGCTCCGATTCTCCGCTTCTGCAAAATCATTGCTTTCTGTGCCCTTTTGTGGCGTTTCATTTCTTTCTGCCAAAGCAGTATTAGTCAAATAACCAAAGCAGAAAATGAATTTATTAGGTAGCTTATAAAAGAAGTAAAGTAACAGAAATCAGGGCTGCTGGCCTTAACTGGTAGGGTGGCTGTGCTGTCCTGGAACTATGAAGACATTTTGAGCTGTCCCTGTGTCTATGCGTTGCTTGCTGAGGATTCAGCATCGGGACTACAGCATTTTTTTTTTTTTTTTTTTTTTTTTTTTGCTGAACCTCGGTTCACTGGCATTATTACACCAGAAAACCATTGGTTTAAAATGGAATATTATAGTATCCTGCTGTTTAAAAGTCCTCAGACAGGGCGACTGGGTGGCTCAGTCAATTAAACGTTTGTGACTCGATTTCAGCTCAGGTCATGATCTCACGGTCATGAGATTGAGCCCCACATCAGGCTCCGCACTGATTGTGAAGCCTGCTTGAGATTCTCTCTCTCTCTCTCTCTCTCTCTCTGCCTCTCTCCTGCTCACAACTTTTTTTCTCCCTCTCTCTCAAAATAAATAAATAAAACACTAAACAAATATTATAAAAGTTCTCATTTTTTCCATCCTTTACTTTATAATCCTCCCTACTTACTAGATTGCTCACCCTACCAAGAACTCGTGTGTATTTATTAAAAACTTTGAGCTTATTCCAATTCTTTCTCTATGGCTTTTCATTTCTTATCTCATGGATTTTCTTATTCTTTTCCTGAAAACACATACATATATATATATATATATATATATATATATATATACTTAAACATAAAGTCATTTTCTTCTCCCAAAAGAACTTTCTTCTTTGCTAAATTGTATGGTTCTCCTCATCATATAATGAGATGATAGTATAGGGTTGCTATCTCCCCACATTTGGGGACTGTGTGTGGCCTAAAAGTACCTGGTATAACAATGGAAGAGGGAGGGGCATCGTTTTTGTTTTTTTGATTTTTCATAGTAATGGTCATTTATTCCTACTTCTGTTTATAAAACTAAGCTTCTCTAAACTATTCGCATCCAGGAGTTTGTCAGCAATGAAAACATCTATACTTAAATATTTAAAATATTTTTTTCACTATTAACATGTGGAAAATTAAAAGCATATGAGTTTGAGAACAATAATAATTATAAACATATAATACTAAATATTTCATGTAAACAGTTCGTAATAGGAAAGCACTTATTAATTGCTTATCCATATATGATATGAAGCTAGGAGAAAGTTAAAAACAGGTTGACTAATGTGATCTGGGCCCAATTAGTCTGTGAATGATTAGCGCACTTGCTTTGAGCATGGTGCTAATGAGGTGCATATCACAGGCTTGATCTCCTCCTGGGCTGGTTAGGTTGGCTCTCCACCATCACAGCGTATTTCACTTCTAACTTTCATAAAGAGCTTTTACACATATGTCACTGGTCATAAGGACAAACACATTAGAGAATATAGATGAACATTGCCAAAGTTATCAAGTCAACTGGAAAAAGAAAGCATGCACTCTTATATGGAGAGGTCAATAATCTTTATTCAGCAATAACAGTTTCCCTTCTACTGGCATTGCCATTGGTAAAAATGAACAAAACCAGTATATGTAGAATGCTTGATAAAATGTAAACAGTGTCTTCACATATGCTATAACATTTTATATAAACATGAAAAGATACTTAAACACTGTAATCCATCCTTTCCATTTACACACTGATAGGGCATTGAAAAGTAGAAGATAATTTGAAACATAAACTTCAAAAAGGGGCTCTTTAAAACAGTTGCATATAATTTAGTTATTACCTCACTGTTCAAATATGTTTTGCATATAAAACTGAGTCATACTTGATGCTTCAGTTTCTTTTTTTTTAATTTTTGTGTCAATGTCAAAAATTGTTCTGGCCACACCTTTCTTAAAGCACAGCATACTACAATTACTGGTTTTGTTCATTTTTAAAGAAAAAAAATCAATAAATGAATGTGTGAATTCAAGCACAAGATATATTTCAAAGGTTAAAAGCTAGTTGTCTTTAAATTTCTCTGTCAAATGATTATTTTTTTACATTTGCATGAACCACTCTCCTAAATTCTCTATATTCTTGCATAACTTGCCTAAGAAGATTGTGTGGATCTTTAAGAATAGTATTATAAAGGGGAGCCTGGGTGGCTCAGTTGGTTAAGCATCTGACTCTTGATTTTGGCTCAGGTCATGATCTCACTGCTCATGAGATTGAACCCTGTGTCATACCTTGTGCTGACAGCCCAGAGCCTGCTTGGGATTGATCACTCCTATAACAATTACATAGTTTTCAAAGAAAATATAGTGGCAATATGGATGCTCAACCAACTGAGCCACCTAGGTGCCCCTCAACTGTCATTTTAACAACATGGCTGGATATAACAGGAATAGGAATCACACAAGACCCTGGCACCAGCACTTATTCAGCAGCTCAGCATGGATAGTGTCAAGTTTAATAAGAAAACACAAATATCTATGCAGAATGAAGGCCTTTTGACACAATTTTGAGATTCCAGAGTACCAGCAAAGGACACTTGCTCTCTTCTCTCTATCACTTTGAGACTTTGCACTAGTTCCTGGGCATATTTCTTGAAAGGTTTTCATTTTCTTTTCTTTCTTGCATTATTTTTTGAGGACATGTGTAAATAGTTAGGGCCCCAACAAAATAACATTTGAGAAAAATACTGGATTGGTTAATCATTTTCCTCTTTCTTATGTGTTGAAAACAAACATTTTGAAGGTCACAAGGGGACTTGATTTCCTCTAGGAAGTCATACTTTGTTTAGAATGTGTCCCTCTGATTCCCCATGTATGGTCATCTTGTGTTCATTACCTGAATCCAACAGATCAATTTCAGCCAAAGCAGCACTTTCATAGTTATGAGGTCAAAAAGCAAAATTGCAAAGGTAAGAACAATTTATGTACTAAATTTGCAGTTCTCAAGGAAGTTGAGGGTGAATGTGTAACTTGCAAAAAAATCTGTTGGTATTTAATATCTGTCACCAGGATTACGTCACTAGCCACATGAAAAACCAAAAACAAACAAAAAAAATGCTGAAAAAACATCAGCACTTACTTCCAACTTTAGCAGTTACATTAATACCATGGTGGAAGGTGAGACATCTACATTTAAATATCACTCTGTAAAATATGGTTTTACTTAAAACAATTGGGTGTTCTAAATTCCACTCCTATTTTATCCCAAGCATTTTTATGCATTTATAAAAAGTGAAGGGATAGTGGGAAATGAGTTGGCTTCATTAGCGAAAGAAGACTTTTAAACATTTAAAAGATACCACTTTTATGTTATCGTATGATGTCTCAGATAGAGAAAAACAGTTAATTCCAATAATTGCTTGATATTTTAATCCAAGTTACCAAGTCAAATCTTTGAAAATTTGAGTGGTATATTGAGGTAGGGATTCAACATTGAACATTAATTTTTTTTAATGTTTATTTATTTTTGAGAGAGAGAGCACACTAGTCAGAGAGGGTGTGGGGAAAGGGAGACAGAGGATCTAAAGCAGACACTGTGCTGTCAGCACGGAGCCCAAAGAGGGGCTCGAACCCATGAACCATGAGATCGTGACCTGAGCCAAATTTGGACGCTTAACAGACTGAGCCACCCAGGCACCTTTGAATGTTAATTTTTTATTTGCAATGATAATGATAAGAATACTAATTTCCTGAGAGCACAGCATCATGACATAAACATTATTCTTGCTGAACTAAGAAAGCTTTGGAATAGAAATGTACTTGGAATTAGTGGTGGTACACACAAAGGTAATAATTTTGTCCATCCAGACTGCAGTACTCTATCAATCTAAATATAAACTGGTTGCTAAAATTGACTAACATTCCTAAAAATACACAGCTATAGCAAACAAGCTACAAGAAATAGGCGATGAAGCTGTTATTAACACAAAAATGACTTGCCGTTGCAGTAAATGTCATCTTTCTTTGCTACTTATTATCAATTAAATTTTAGAAGTGGTTTTCACTTATAATTATCGAAAAGAAAGCTTTCAAAAGGAAACATATTACAGTGTATAACTCCAAAAACTAAGAAAAAAAATAGACAATCTATGAGAGATTGAAGAGTTTACAAGTAATACTTCAAAATTTTAGTATTGTGATTTGGAATACTTCATATGTGGGAAGAAATCTTGATGGACTTCCTATTTTCATTGGTTAAGTTTATATTCCATACTGGGATTGAATGCATTTGAAAAGGATTCTGATTTCTAGCGTCTATGTTTGCCAAAACATTCAAAATAATAATCAAGTTTAAAGACTTATTTTATAAATTTTGCCTCGTAAAAATATTTGTTAAAGAAATATACTCAGAATGGAGGCCAAAAAAACATGGGATGAAATATTTACACATTTTTTAACATAAAAAGTTAGAATTCATAATCTTCTCCATCTAGTATTATCTCATCTGAGTTTATCGGGTATTTCAATATCTGTTGCAAGGTTTTATTCAATTAAAATATTATGACCTTGAAGGGCACCTGGGTGGCTCAGTCAGTTACGTGTCCAAATCTTGATTTCAACTCAGGTCATGATTTCACGGTTCAAGAGTTTGAGCCCCTGGATGGGCTCTACATTGACAAAGTGGAGCCTGCTTAGGAGTCTCTCTCCCTCTCTCTCTGCCCCACCTCTCTTTGCGTGGGCATGCTCTCTCTTGTCCTCCCTCTCTCAAAATAAAGAAATAAACCTAAAAAAAAATTATGATCTGAAGAGGCAGTCATATGAAAAGTACAGCATAGGGAATATAATGAAAATATTATAATAAAAAATATTATGACCTGCAGTATAAAAGTCAATTGAAGACAATTATTTTGAATTTTTTAAGCATAAAATAAAAGTTTGAAGATTACAAGGAATTTTATAAAAACATAAAGTTGAATAGAGCATATTTTAAAAATATACTCCCAGATAAATATCAGTTCCATAGTATTAAACACATTACATGTATTATATGAAATGTGTTTAATATATATACATAAAGGGGTACTTGGGTGGCTCACCCAGTTAAACATTCAACTTCGGTTCAGGTCATGATCTCTCAGTTCGTGAGTTTGAGCCCCGTGTCAGAGCCTGTTTGGAATTCTGTGTCTCCCTCTCTTTTTGCTTCTTCCCTGCTCACGCTGTTTCTGTCTCACACAAAAATAAATAAACAGCACAAGAAATTAAATATATATATATATATATATACACACACATATAACATACACACATACATCAAGCAAGAATAATGATTCCGTGATTCTGCTTATGGTGTTTTTAAAGTAATGTTCAAATAAGAAATAAAAAATAATCTATTTTTCAAAATTTAGTGTAGGCAGATATATTTTAGTTTTGAAAGAATCTTATCTTTGAAAATAATTTGTGACAAGAACTATTTGAAGATCCACAGCAAAATAAAACATGCCATTAATAAGCAACTACTTAATACAATTGTATGATTTTAATTATTTTAACACACTCTTTCTCACTCAAAAATGTCCTGACTTGGATGGTACATTACATAATCACAATATTTTTAGTCACCACTTCCTCCACCAGGATCTAAATTAAGAGCCAAGGTACCTGATGGAATATTTGAGAGAATATTTGCTTGCAAAGTGTAATAATCAAATTTGAGTGCTACACAATTTTAGAAAAGAAAAAATCTGGGTTGACTATACCAGATGAAGCAAATAATCAAATTTGAGTGCTACACAATTTTAGAGAAGAAAAAATCGGGGTTGACTATACCACATGAGGCAAAGTTAATAAGCAGAGCACAAAAATTTAGACTTAACCTAAAAAATTTTGTCAAAGAGGTGAAAGGGTGTATGTGTAAAACTAAGAAAGAAACGGTCATGAAGAAAGGCCAACTGCAAATAAAGTCATGAGACACACTGAATTTGTAGCTGAAATACAAATTTCGTGGGTGGATTGAAGAATAGTCTGCATGCAGACCAAAATAACTTTAAACATTAGAATATTGGGTTAAGCGGCGCCTGGGTGGCTGAGTCGGTTGAGCCTTCGACTTCGGCTCAGGTCATGATCTCACCGTTCGTGGGTTCGAGCCCCGTGTCGGGCTGTGTGCTGACAGCTCAGAGCCTGGAGCCTGCTTCGGATTCTGTGTCTCATTCTCTCTCTGCCCTCCGCCACTTGTGCTCTGTCTTTCTCTGTCTCTCAAAAAGAAATAAATGTGAAAAAAAAAAAAAAAGAATATTGGGTTAATATCTGCCAGACAACAAAGGGATAAAAATATCAAAGGAGAGTCAAAAAGTATGGGTGATGGTATAAAATAGAAGTGTCGTCATCTCTAAATTAGGAGACCCAGCACAAAAGCTAGAGTGGCAGGAAAGAAAATATTTAAGGAAATAGACTCATGGAACATAGACTCAGAGTTTCTCCTATTAAAGAAAAGTTAATTCAGATTGAAAAGCTCCCTATGCTGCCATACAAAGTAGATTTTTAAATTGCCATGTATAGACACATTATATTTAAACTAAAGACTGAAAAGATAAAATCTGCCTTAAAGAAAAACCCAACCACCCATCAGGAAACAAGATACAAGTGTATTTCAATTTTCTCATTAGCAATAGTTGAGTAAATAGGAGAATAGTATTTTCACAGTACTGAAGGGAAAGAAAGTCAAGTCAAGGTATTATTTTAATCCTGTGCAACTACCATTTAAAAGTGAAAACAAAACAAAACAAAACTTTAGCATACAGCGTCTCAGAAATTTTAAATCCGTATGAAGACTCTCTTGGAAAATGATCTTGGATGAGGTAGGCCACTAAGAAAAATAAGTCCTGAATTCTTCAAGATAAATAGATATGTAAGCTATGCCAGCTATTTGGTTTCCAACACTATTCTATCTTGAAATACATCAAGTACAGGTCTTTTCTTGATTAAAACTGACACATAGGTCAAAAAACAAAAGCAAAATCCGAAACAATAGATCCAGGAGATATAATGATGAAACATATTTTCATTTTTCATATGAAAAATATTAACCTTACAATGCTATTTCAAAATTATTAAGCAAAAATCCTACAGAATTTGGGTGAAGAAAATTCCCTGTATAGTCAAAAATATTTATTTTACGTAATGATAGATGGAGTGAGTAAAAGGTAAGTAAAAATATTGAAAAGTTAAAAACAAAAAGATAGTTCTAAAGATGGCTTATTGTCAGTATCATAAAAAACTATCAGATGTAATTTGTGTAAAGAGAAATTTATGAAACCCTTTAGACTTGAATGAAAACAAAACTACTATATGCCAAAATTTGACAGATACAAAAAAAGCAGTACATACAGGGAAATTTGTAACTGTAAATACATGTATTAAAATAACAGCCAGTAACTGAAACAACTGAGTGGTCCTATTAGAAGAAAATAGAAGAAAATTAAAAAAAAAAAAAAAAGATAGACATAAGTGAATAAATACATTAAAAACACACAATGAGCCTGCTTCAGATTCTGTGTCTCCCTGTCTCTGCTCCTCCCCTGCTTGAGCTTTGTCTCTGTCTCTCTCTCTCTCAAAAGTAAATAAACATTTAAAAAATTAAAATAAATAAGTAAATAAACAAATACACACACACATACATACATACATACATACATACATACATACATAAAGGGGGCTCCTGGGTGGCTCAGTCAGTTAAGTATCTGACTTTAGCTCAGGTCACGATCTCACAGTTCGTGGGTTCAAGCCTCGTGTTGGACTCTGTGCTGACAGCTCAGAGCCTGGAGCCTGTCTCCCTCTCTCTCTTCTCTTTTGCTCGTTCTGAACATTAAACAAAATAAAAATAAAAAAGAGCACACAGATTATTAAAAATGCAGAAACTATCTCAGAGCTTAAAAACCTGACAATGATGAGAAATAGGGTAGGGAGAGGAAAGTAGAATCATTTTAATTACAATATGAACTTAATCCTGTTAATATTTGCTTCCTTCTTTAATATGTATTCATATAGACATATATATGTCAAATATATTTTCGTAATCATGTATACATTTAAAATTCCAAACACACAACAGACATTAAAGAAAAAAAATAGTATACAAAATTTATTCACTATATAGTTGAATAAAGCATAAATATAAACATTTCAAAAAACATAAAATGTAAAATCAGCGTAAGAAAAAATAGAACACCAGTAGCCATTAAGGTAATTAAAATAGGAATAGAAGGTTGGAATATGCAATTATTAAGCTTGAGTTAATAAATATGAAGATTTTTTTAAATACAGAAAATATGCATAATAATAGAGCTATTTGCCTTGTTCCTTGTCTTAAATGTAATGAGTCCTTTAGTCTGCAAATGAATTGTGGTGTTTCCTGTAGGTTTTTGGTATAAAATCTGTTCTGAGAAATATAGTAATATAGGCCCTGACAAACATAATCAGATAAGAAAGTGGAATTGAGAATAAGAATGAAAAAGAAGTGCATTTGTAAGTGATGTATCACAGATTCATAAACAGGCTAATAGAGCAATAAGAGACTTTGGTCAAGTTTCTAAATTCATGAATTATTCACACAAATTGACAATAAAACCAATGATCATAGAGAAAAAAATAGAATACGATGCTATTTCCATAATAAAAATAATTGTGTAGACTCTAACATACAAGACGTTGATGGAGAAAAACATTAAACTCTTTGAAAGAATAAAAAAGTAGATTCAGAATAAATGGAGAGAAAATATGCAGTAACAGCCTGAAACAGGCAAGTATTTGCTTATAATGCTTACTTAACAATTCATTGTGTTTTAAATTTTTTGTTTTACTATTTTCCTTTTTTTATTTTTTATTTTTTTTTTATTTTAGAGGTAGAGAGGGGCAGAGGGAAAGAAAGAGAGAGAGAGAATGAATCTTAGGCAAGCTCTGAGCTCAGTGCAGAGCCCGATGCAAGGCTGGATACCCTGACCTGGGATCATAACCTGAGCCAGAATCAAGAGTCAGACACTCAACCAACTGAGCCCCTCAGGTGCCTCAATTTGTTGTTATTTTTATTCAAACTCAAATTTTGCCCTTAAAGTTCTGTTCTGTCATCAAATTTCAATTTATGGGCATAACT
The DNA here is from genome assembly GCF_046562875.1 of Panthera onca. NCBI lineage: Eukaryota > Metazoa > Chordata > Mammalia > Carnivora > Felidae > Panthera > Panthera onca. The sequence continues at coordinate 133,642,701 of NC_138342.1, read as the reverse complement.
AATTTTCAACAATAAGCTTAGAAAAAGACTTGGTACTATAGATCGTAAGATGATTTCAATATAATTTTTATTTTCATTCATTTCTATAGTTCTTAATTGTAGCTATACAGGTTCATATTCACAACTTTCTAGAAAGGAGAAGTTGACCATGGCATTTAAAAGTACTGATTATACCCAGTTTTCTTCTCAAGATCAATAGAGTTTATTAGTTTTGGTGAAGAGTGGGCTAATCAAAAAAGTAACAGGTCAGTTTTTTCCCCATTCACGTGTCATTGTATTATACTCGTTATTATTAGTTGTGGCCCACTGCTCTGATTCACCTTCATCCTGTGGTCAAGTATGACCATTTCTAAATTTGTCCTGAAATACTTGCACAAAGACAAATTTGTCCCACCTGGTATTTGTGGTCTTTATTTTTCTTCCATGTGATTTACTTTGAACCTATTTCTTCTGAACTTAACCCTGTTTATCCTTGTTTCCATCTCTAATATGTATTCACGTAGAAGTGTTAGGCCCAAGCCATTAGAACTCAGGTTTACCCACAGAAATGTGAAGTCAAAGAGCTGTTTAAATACAGCACAATTATTTACCAATAACATATGTAGGGACAATGAATGTTATGCAAAAGAAACAGGACACCTGGGTGTCTCAGTAAGTTAAGCCTCTGACTTTTGATTTCAGCTCAGGTCATGATATTGTGGTTCATAAGATTGGTCTCTTCATTGACAGCACAAAGCCTGCTTGGGATCCTCTCTCTCTCCCTCTGTCTCTGTCTCTCCCCCACATGTACATGCATTTTCTCTCTCTCTCTCTCTCTCTCTGTCTCCCAAAATAAATAAATAAACTTAAAAAAAGTATTATGCTAGAGATTAACTGGTCAATGACATTTTTTGTCAAATGTCAAGATCCCAAAAGAAATGTATCAAATTATAATATTATATGATAATTTTAAATATGACAGATGTCTCCATATAAGCATAGTATCTATACTACTTAAAAGTTCTGTTAATTGCAGATTCGAGACTACAATAAAGTGTATGACATTCTCTTTTCAAGATTCAACACCAAATACATAAGGAATGTGGAGGTGTTGTGAACTGCCTCCATTTTTCCCCTGAAATTTATCCCCATATTATTAACTTGAAATTCTCATCTTTAAATGCGTATTTTTTGAGGATGGCTGTAGAAGGAGTATCTCCAGAAATTTACTGTCTGATGCCTGTATGTGGTTTTTGTATTTTTAAGACTGTTTTTTTTTTTTCATTTTTAATGGATCAGTTATTTAATTAGGCTCCTTGTAAGAAATTTAGAACACCAATTTCTGACGATAAACTCCATTTGTGAGAGCGGAGTTAGCCCTGAAGTTGAGGAACAGCTTTAATTTTGGCAGAATTTGTGAGTCCACGGCTCTCTGATCAACTTTGCACTGCTCTGTAATCTCCTATTTCTCTTTCTCCACGTCGAAGATCTCACCTTCCTGGTGTCTGGGTGTGTGCAGCTTCTTCCTTTTGAAGTGAGCATCAGAGAGACGTTTTGGAATTTTCCAACTGTTGATATCAATTTTGGTGGAAGTGGCAATCACCAATTTCTGGTGTGTTCTACACAGAAGAACTCGATTGAGGGCCAGAGGACCAGTCACAAGTAGCAAACCACTGCTCCATTGCTTCAGGAAAACCACCCTCTTGCCTTTGTGGCTTCCAGGGAGGATGGTAAAAATGATCCCAGGAGTGATGTCAGCTCCCAGTTTCCTCACCTGCTGCCTGACAGGTTTCTTGCTGTGACTCAACAGCTTCTGAGCATACCTTCCGTAAGCTAATGCCCAGGCATTTTGTGAAGTTTAACCACTTTGCTGCCACCATTCTCGTCACCACCAAGTGACTTTGTGACAGTAGCAAGAACCTTCTCCTTTTTCTTTCCAAGCCTGAATCTAGGTGCTGAATACTTCCCCTTGTACATGGCCTTTCTCGAATACGTAGAAGATCGGGAACATCTGCCACTTCCTCTGACTAGGACAGGGTTTTTGGCTGCAGTGGACCTTCCCCTTCTTTGGCGTTTTAGCCTTGAGGTCACCCTTCTTAACCTTGCCACCAACATCAGGCTTCTTGGCTTCAGGTTTCTTCTCCTTAGTATCTGGTTTGTCAGCTTTATCACTTGCCACCTTGCAAGATGGGAAAGAACTTGAGACCATGTCTCTTAACTGGCCAGCGCTATAGGAATGTCTGCAAGATCTGGACTAGTGACAACTGGAGAGAATAAAAGGCTATATGGGAAAGCCAAAGACCAAAGACCAAAGACCGACCTCATCTTTGCAGGTTAGCCTGTACGTTCCGTATCAGCATCTTATTAGTAAACCACCCCCAAACCGTAAGATATATGGATTTAATCTAATTTTCTCTGAGTTTCTACACAGAAGTACTTCACAGAGTGAAATTAGACACTTCATGGGATATTTTAAAGCGTGGAGTAAGCACACTTGTCGTTAAATCAATCAGCACCTGCTGTTACACACAGCTTAGTTGCCTAATAATAAATTAATTAAATTTGAATGTAAGATGCCTTCATCTTTCTGCACATTTATATGCTGAGAGTGTCAAGCCTGAGTATGAATTCCAAAGGAAATACTGTTATATATATATTTTTTCAGAGAATCAAAAGCTGCTTTTCCCATTCCTACTGTAAGCTGCTTTGAACACCATTCCCAATGAATGTGCCAATTTGGTGAAGGGTGTGAGCCAAGGCTTGCTGATTTCAAAGCCAGCTTGCATCACTGCAAATATTTCATTTCTGGTTTTTTGCACGCAGGATCAAAATGATGAAAGATGACTGCTTCTCTTATGATCTAGAAAAGGCTTATTTTGGGGTCAAGAATCACTGACGACTTTACCAAATGTTTTCCTTCCCGTGGTGTTTTCACTTACTCACTCACTCACTCACTTACTCACTTGGAGACCTTGATTTCACTCTTATCCATCACTGCATGTACCTATCTCTACTCAGCTGGTAGTGTTGGAGACCAAGAGCTGTAGTACAGGAGCCAGGAGCTGGCAAGGACTGTTGGCGGCTGGAGTTCAGGACAGGTCTCCAGTCTCAGGAAAGAATTTGAAGCAGAACACCAAGGAAAAAGCATAGTCATAAGAATCAGACAATTATTATGCAGAAACAAAGATATTTAAGCAAAAACTATAGCCCAAATGTATGAGCAACATAGACTTAGAACAACAAAATTTTGTTCCCTGATGAGGTGTAAACCTACTGATAGCTGAATGTCTGGAAATCCTGGTGCCAGTCCTAGACTTTACTTCATCCCTGTCCAACTATGGGCCCTCATAAAATTTCTAGAATCCTGAATTATCTAGAGTTTCCAATTAATAATTTGGACGTCAAATCTACAATTCCCTTTATTAAAGCAAACTGGAATAATATTATTTTAAGCAAAAGAACACTGAGGCTTTAGGGAGTTCTGATTCAAGATAGTGACATAGGAAGATCCTGAACTCACCTTCTCCATGAACACACCAAATCTACACCCATTTATGGAGCAATTCCTCCTGAAGAGGAAAAAAAAAAAAAAAAAAACACTGAGGTTTTAGATAATGTAACAGAGAAAAAATAGTATCTAAACAATCTAAGCTACCTTATCTTCCTTGCAAACAAACAGACAAACAAACAAAAAACAAAAAAAACTCTGATGATGAAAGAAATAAACTCATTTGGCTTGATCTCTACCCATCAATCAAAACATAAAACAACTGTACAAACCTAATGTTCATAACATACAAATTGTCATCTTACCAAAGTTATATTCTCAACCTTTCTGTCCTTCCTTATACTGTCTTCATTCAAGACATTCAGAGACCACAATTCTTTCCAACCAAGTAAACCATGTCTACATTTCTCTAACCCCATCCCCTTTAAGCTCCAATTACTTTAACTCTAACCAGCTTCTGTCATCTCCTGCCTCAAGCTGCCTCACAATGGCAGCGTATATAATGTATCTATTTCTGACATGTTTATTATGTAAAAAGAAATACATTAGTACATTTTTCATAATTAGCTGAGTTTTTATTGCAGTGTCCAAATGGGCCTTCCTGTGAAATTTATTCTTTACTTGGCCACCTATGTAAGATTACAATATGGGTCAAATGATAAATTGCATGGTATGAATTCTACTGTCTCTGTCATGATCCATTGGTTTGGACTGGTTTCTTTCTTCAAACTGTAGTGATTATTTAACATAATAATACAATTCCGTTGGCAACATACAAATGGTTAAATATGCAAAAACAAGGAACAAGGGAAGGAAGGAAGAAGGGTTAGGGGGAGAAAGGGAGGGAGGGAGAGAAAAGAACTTGCATGAACTTTTTATACTATCCATCCACTTTCAAACTGGATGGCAGTAGGGAAGATTAATAGAAGAGGAAACAGAAAGCTAAAGTTGAAAGAAAGAGAAGAGATCCCTTTTTCCTATTGTTTCTTAGAGTTTTTAGAATTAGGAGATAAATAGAAGGTACTTTAAAAATGATTATAGATACATGGATTTGGTTCTTGGTCCTCCAGTGCATGAGTCACTGGTGACTCCATCTCAGGATTTCTCAACCTTGGCACTATTGATATTTTGGTCTGAACAGTTTCTTGCGCATTGTAAGATGTTTAGCCACACTCTTGGCTTCTACCCACTAGATGTCAACAATACCCTTAAATTGTGACAGCCAAAAATGTTTTCAGACTTTGCCAAATGTCTTCAGAGGGGCAAAATTGAACTCCATGGAAAATCACTGCTTCATGCGATGGCAAGTGTTAGAGAAGGCTATGACTTCAGCCCATTGTTCAGATGAGCAGTTTGCCATCCTGATATGTATATATATACATATCTCCAAAATATAATATAAATTATAATATATGCATATTATATATATACACAATATATGTACAATATATGCAATATATATATTATGCATATATACAATATATACGATATATATATATACACATATATATATGTATATATATACATATATATAAAATCCTTAAACTCTGTCTCCACAGATTTACATGTAATTGCTCTGTGTTGTAGCCTGGAAGGATGTATTAAGTACTTTAAAACTCTAAGAGTCTAACGTATACCCAGGTTTTAAACCCTGGCTTGGAGATAATTTGGCTGGCCTTAACATGAGACCTCAAGCGAATGAAGAGACTGTATTTCTGTCCTCTAAAATCCTCTAAATTTTGGAGCATTATATTCACAACACATGCTTCATTCTCATGAATTTATGCATCGAATATCTTGTGTCAGCACAAAATAAATCACTGAAATCTATAAAAGTCTCCAAAACATCAGACATTCAGTATACTTTGCATGGAAGGATATCTTGAATTAAATTTACTGATGCATTAAGTATTAAGCAAAATTGTCTATATGGAACAAAACTTTCCTTACTACTTGTACAGGACCTCATCTTATCTAGTGTTAGGCAAGACAGGAAATCAACTTCCTAACCCATGTTTAATGGTGCAGTTGGGTGGGATGAACAATACATTTGAATATAATGGAATTGACAATTTACATTTTGTTTAAAAGACCCCAACTTCATTTCCTTACAGATGTTCAAACCATTGTTTAAAGGGCAATAAAAAGAAGTAAACAGAAACTCAAAGGCTAATTATTTATTTTATATCTACATATTTTTAAAATAATTATTTGAAATCAATGTGGTCTGTGAATTTAAATTGCCAATTCACATATTGAATTCATTTCTCCATTTCATTGGATAAAAATTTGACCCTCCCCCCATTTATAAAAAAAATGTTTGTTTATTTTTGAGAGAGAGAGAGAGAGAGCAGGGGAGGGGCAGAGAGAGAAGGGAGAGATTGAATGAATCCCAAGCAGGCTCTGTGCTGACAGTGTAGAGCCTGATGTAGGGTTCAAACCCACAAAGCAGGAAATCATGACCTGAGCCAAAATCAAGAGTCAGATGCTTAACTGACTGAGCCACCCAGGCACCCCAACCCTTCCCCCATTTTTTATCTACTAACCCTAATTTTGGGGACCTATCTATATGTATTGATACTTTGTTTCCTAACATATTTTCAGCCTCTGCTCTAAATCTCCTCTGAAGTTCTTTGTTTTCCTTTCTTATTGCTTCTTATTTGGATGATCAACCAAAATTTATCAGCAGCTAAAAGCCTCAAACTCCTTAAAATATCAATAGTTTAAAGAGATATTTCAAAAAATATGACAATGTTTAAGTGTAATGTCAATCTTCTGAAAAAAAATAATGTTTATTTAATGAAGATTCCTTTAACGGCAATAATGTTTCAAGGTTATTAATAAAAACTAAGTGCATTTTAAAGTATAATATACATTTTAAAAACCTTTAGCATTCTTTTTATGTGAAACATATAATCTGAAAATTAGCAATGAGAGTACCCAGTCCAGATGTTTGACACCTAACGTGTAGTGTTCCAGAAGATTTTACTGATATCACTCTCAGATTACCACCATAGAAGTGCTAAATTAGTGGTGTTGAATCAAATAATTGATCACAAAGTACACATCCATTCTTAATATTTGCATATTTGCAAGTCCCACTGTAATAGCACATGTGAGATTCTGTCGCATCTTTATCATTAAAGAATCGTGAAGATTGGGGCATCTGGGTGGCTCAGTCAGTTAAGCGTCTGACTTCGGTTCAGATCATGATCTCATGATTCGTGAGTTTAAGCCCCGCCTCAGGCTCTGTGCTGAGCTCAGAGCCTGAAACCTGGTTTGGATTCTGTCTCTCTCTCTCTCTCTCTGCCCCTCCCCACTCAAACTCTGTCTCTCTCTCTCAAAAATAAATAAACATTAAAAAAAAAGAATCATGAAGATTAATTTCAGCTGAAAGTTTGTTTATAAAAAAATCATGTTTGAAGTCCACATTTGGTTGATAGAAATTAAATACAAGTTTTAAATATAAATAAAAATATCTCAATTCTGTAAAATGTTAGTAAGTGGAAATTCTGTCAGTTTTTTTTAATATCAGTAAAAACTGACAGAATTTCCACTTACTAACATTTTACAGAAAAAAGTCTATAAAACTTTATTGATAATTATTATTCATTTTAATCTCCCATTTTCTCAATTCCAGTAATATTAACTTGAACTACATAACTTGAATCTTTTTTTAAATTATTTTTTCTAGTGTTATATTAGTTTCAGGTGTACGGTGTAGGGATTCAACAATTCCATACATCACCTAGTGCTCATCATGACAAGTGTACTCATTAGTCCCCATCACCTGTTTAACCCAACCCCACCTCTGGTTAAATCTTTATTACAATATTCTTTAGGTAACGTAATATAACGTTTGCCATTGTTTTATAGTTTCAGTTTGAAGTCCCATAGAAGTAGATGACTTCCGAAATTTGAACGGATATACAGTTGTACAAAGAAAAAATAAGTAGAAATCAACCCCAATCTTGAAGATCTACTAAGTAATATTAAGTATAACTATATTGATTCTTATGATTTGTTACTTACATAATGTAATATATGTTTCCTTGTTCATATTTAGCTTTTATTGTAAGCAAAACAAGCATAATTTGGTCTCAATAATTTCTTTTTTTTAATTTTTTTAATGTTTTTATTTGAGAGAGACAGTGAGTGAGTGGGGGAAGAGCAGAGAGAGACGGAGATAGAATATGAAGCAGGCTCCAGGCTCCAAGCTGTCAGCACAGAGCTTGATGCAGGTCTCAAACCCACAAACCGTGAGACCATGATCTGAGCCAAAGTCAGACACTTAGCTGACTGAGACACCCAGTCAGGCTGTCAACAGTTTCAATTAATCTTGCAGAGTTAATTATTGTGTAAATTTGAGGATAAAGGATACACTCAAATAATTCTCTTTTAACATTTTGTTGCTTCCCACGTGTAGTAGAAATATTATTCCACACAAGTGTACCTAATATGATCGGAACATAATCCTATTTCTGGGCACTCATTGGAGATTCCCTTGTCAGAAATGACACCAGCACGCATGGGCAGCAGTAGCCTGAGCTTTTACTGCAGGTCTGGGACATCCAAAATCTCATCAGAACGTTTTATTTCACAAAGCCTCGGTCTCTTTCCCAGGCTGCCTTGGCTCATGCACAAATTATCTTTCTACAATATTGAAAACATGATATAGTCTTCAGAATTTTAGTTCTGGTTAATTAACTGTTGTGAATTACTGGAATTTTGGAAAACTGCTTACTACTGTCCTTTTGCACATTAATTTTCCTAAGAAACAAGTAGCCGTGGCATTCAGGAGTGATTCTGTCCCACACAACACTTTAGTCAACACGACTATGGTTATCTGGGAAGTTCTTTCTTGTGGATAGTTGATCTAAAAATGAAAATGGCAGTAGAATTGTTATTTACCTTCCTAAACACTTATTTTTCATTAGCACATTCAATGAGTATTTTTTCTGGCCTGTAGGGTACATAATCCATTCTAGGCATTATATCAGTAAATACAAGTAATAATTCTTCTCTTCACAGAACTTACAGTCTGAGTCTCCCTTTTGTAGAACGTTTAGTCTGTGTTTTAGACTCAATTTTAGTATCAGCAGTTACTGGTAGTGGCTGGCCCAAAATTAATTTTCTGTGATTTCTTGTGAGATGTTATTTACTTCTCTTTTTAAAACATGTCACTATTGAGATAACATTTACCACCTAAATATGATTCTGCAAAGGCAAGAATAGTCTATTTGTGATTGAAATCATTCTTTACACCTGAAGATCAGTATCATGATACTTATTGGTGAGAAACTCAAAGCTTTTCCATTTAGATCAGAAACAAAACAAAGATGTCTCCTCTCACCACTCATTTAAACACTGTATGAGAAGTCTTAGCCAATGCAATGAGACAAGAAATGCAAATACAGAATATATGGATTGGATGAGAAGAAATAAACTATCTTTGTTTGTAGATGACATGAACATTTATGTAGAAATTCTGAAAAATCTACAAGGATATCCTGTAACTGATGAATGATGGTAGTAAGTTTTTAGGATACAATGTTAATAAATATCACTTTCTTAGAATAATTACTTTCCTATAAACCAGCACTTTCCTATAAACCAACAATGAACATGTGCAATTTGAGATTAGAAAAAACACAATATTATTACATTAACATCCCTCAAAATGACACACTCAATTATAATTTTAACAAAATATATGCAAGATCTATATGAAGAAACCTACAAACTCTGGTGAAAAAACAAAGACCAAATAAGTAAATGAAGACACATTTTATGTTCATTGATAGGCAGCTCAATATTTTTAAGATTGTCACTTCTTCTTAATCTATACATTTGAGGCTATTTCAATCAATATCCCAGGAAGTTATTTTATTGTTATTGATTCTAAAGTTTATATAGAGGCAAAAGATCTAGAACAGCCAGCACAATGTTGAAGGAGAAGAACAAAGTTGGAAGACTGACACGACCCCACTTACAAACTTACTATAAAGCCACAGTAATAAAAAAAGTATTGGCAAAAGAAAAGGCAAATAGATAAATGGAACAGAATAGACAGCACAGAACTAGATCCACATTCATATAGTCAACTGATCATTAACAAAAACAAAAGAAATACATGGAGCAAAGATAGTCTTCTCAACAGATGGTGCTGGAATAGCTGGGCATGCAAATGGAAAGAGAAAGAGAAAGAAAAAGAAAAAGAAAGAAAGAAAGAAAGAAAGAAAGAAAGAAAGAAGAAAGGAAGGAAGGAAGGAAGGAAGGAAGGAAGGAAGAAAGGAGGGAAAGGAGGGAGGGAGGGAGAAAGGGAGAAAGGAAGAAAGAAAAAGTATGAACACAGACCATATACCTTGCACCAAAATTAGCTCAAAATAGATCACAGACTTAAATATAAAATGCAAAACTATAAAATTCCTGGAATATAATGTGGGAGAACACATAGATAAACTTGGGTACGGCATTTCCAATATGACACCAAAGCCATGATACTTGAAGAAATATCTATTGAAGTTAAAAACTTAAGAGACACCTCACCAAAAAAGACATACTAATTACAAATCAGCATGTTAAAAGATGTTTCACATCATATATCACGAGAGAAATTGCACATAAAAACAATGGTGAGATACTACTACATACCTATTACATCACCAAAATTTGGAACACCAACAACATTAAATGCTGTGAGGATTTGGAGCAATGATACTCTCATTTATTGCTGGTGGAAGGCAAATTGGTACTCCCACTTTGGAAAACAGTTTGGTAATTTCTTATAAAATTAAATATACTCTTACCATGTGACTAACAATCATGTTTCTTGATATTCACCCAAAGGAGTTGAAAACTTGTGTCCACCCAAAAACCTGCACATGAATGTGCAATTAATAATTGCCAAAACTTGGAAGCAACCACAATGTTCTTTAGTAGGTGAATGGATTAATAAACTGTGGTACCTCCAGACTATAGAGTATTATTCGGTACTAAAAAAAAAAAAAAAAGAAAGATAAAGAGAGAGAGAGAGAAAGGAAGGAAGGAAGAGAGGAAGGAAGGAAGGGAAAAGAAAAAGAGAGAGCTTTTAAGTCATGAAAAGACGAAGAAATTCTTATTTCCAAATGAAAGAAGCCAATCTGAAAAGACTACATACCATACAATTCCAACTACACAACATTCTAGAAAAGGCAAGACTATGGAGACAATAAAAAGATCAATGATCAATGATTGCTAGGTGTTGAATGGATAATGGAGGAACAGGTGGAGCACAGAGGATTGTTAGGGTAGTGAAAAACCGTATGATACCATAATGATGATAGAATATACAACATCAATAGTGAATAGTAATATGAACTATGGGTGGGACTTTGGGTGATTATATTGTGTCAGTGTAGGTTCATCATTTGTAACAAATGTACTACTCTCCTAGGGAATATTGGTACTGGGGAAAGTTAGGCATATTAGGGGTGAAGGGTATGTAGGAAATTATGTATCTTCCCCTCAATTTTGTTGTGAACCTTAAATTGCTCTAAGACTTATTTTTTGTAAATGTTATTATTTTTGGTCCCATTACTGTAATAATCCCTGAAAAGACCCATAATTATTTAGATTTATAGCTTTAAAGTTTCAGGCTATTTAAAAAATGGTGACATTGGGGCACCTGGGGGACTCAGTCACTTAAACATCAGACTCTTGGTTTCTGCTTAGGTCATGATCTCATGGTTTCATGGGTTCCAGCCCCACATTGAGCTCTGGGCTGACAGTGTGGAGTCTACTTGGGAATTTCCCTCTCTTCCTCTCTCTGCCCTTCACCACTCACTCTGTCTCTGTTTCTTTCAAAATAAATAATAAACATGAAAAAATTTTTAAATGGTGACATCAAGAAAGGAAAGAAGGGAGGTAAAAAAGGGAGGAAAGGAAGAAAAGAAGGAACAGTCTTGACCAGTGCCATGCATAGATCTGTGCAGTGCTATGAACTGATAGAATTTAATTAGATGGTTTTAACATCTGCCTGAAATAAAGAAATGTCAGCGATCACCTTTATTTTTCCCCCACCTGTCCCAAGACCCATGCACACCCAGAGTCAATAATCACCTTTAAAGTGGGCCTTCAATTGAGGAGGGCACTTTTTGGGATGAGCACTGGGTGTTGTATGGAAACCAATTTGACAATAAATTTCATATATTAAAAAAAATAAATAAATAAAATAAAGTGGGCCTTCATTCACAGAGAGAACAGTCAGGTACCACATATCAGCAATCTTCACCTAAGGTATCACGAGTCACAGCTATGTCACAAGATATTTGCTATCACTAATATTTGTAATATCCAAACATGCAAATAATTAATTTTTTAGTTAACTAAATTAGAACAGATTAAAAATTGTCTAAAATGGACCATTCTCATTCATGTGCTGATATATTTTCCAGAGAGAAAGAAGTCTAGAAGCACTCTACACAACACTGGGTTCATCCATGAGAGATCCTTGCATGAAGTCTTGTTGTGTACATAGTTGTGGAAATGGGAACATGAGAACTCTCGATGTTTCTCCCTGTATGTACTCTAAACTGAAATGGAGCTCTTCCAGAGAGGAAGGAATACCAGTTCTATATGATGCCTGGAGTGTACAATGTATAACAGAAATGAAAAGTGTGCGGAAAAGTGGCCAATGAAACGTAAATTGGCCAGAGTCCATAGAATATTTCCATAACTTCATTCAAGCCTGAAATGAAAAGACAGAAGTTCACTTTTGAAATTTATTTCCAACATCTGCTTAAGATTTTAATATAAAATATTGTCTAGGGGTGCTTGGGTGGCTCGGTCAGTTAAGCGTCTGAATTTCGGATTCGGCTCAGGTCATGATCTCACAGTTCATGAGTTCAAGTGCCCTGTTGGGCTCTGTGTTGACAGTGTGGGGCCTTCTTGGGATTCCCTTTCTCTCCCTCTCTTTCTGCTCCTTCCCTGCTTGTGCACTCTCTCTCTCTCCCTCTCTCTCTCTCTCTCTCTCAAAATAAATAAACTTTAAAAATAAAATAAAATGTCTAGAACAAATTAGATGCTACTCAGCTGTTATAGATTAGATGCTGTTATAAAGATCAATATCTAGAGCAATGGGTAGAAATAAACTAGAGCCAGCCCTAATTTGCCAAACTTATGCATTTTTAATTTGTACTATAAATTTCCAGTTTCCATTAGAATAAAATATTAGTAAGAGATTTTGAGAAAAACAGATGAAAAAGTATTTTTAATGCTATGATTCCAATATTTTAAGAACCTGTTGGAAGTTACACAGTCTCGTTTTCCCAGAAAGTGAAAAGATTTGTAAATATTAAGTATTCCAAAGTATTATATTTAAAGAAAATAAAGTGCAGCTCATATTATTTATAATTAATTTCAGTTGTGAGAAACAGAAAATCCAAATTACAATACTTAAACAAGAAATAAATTTATTTCCTTCGTACAAAAATCAAAGATACATTTTGGAAGATCAAGACTGGGATGACAGTCTCAGGGACCAAAGATCTTTTTCTTGTTTGCTTTTTTTCTTTTTTTCTTTTTTGACCAGCCATTTTTAACATGCGGCTTCCACATCATGGTCCAATGTAACTTTCTGAACGCTAGTTCTCCAGTCTGCATTCCAGTCAACAAAAAGGAGGGGATGACAAAAATGAGTGTAATCCTACTTTAAAGGACACGCTGGAAATCATATATAGCAATTCCATGTATATCCCTAAATTCTAACAGTTGCTATTGCAAGGGAACCTGAAATATGCAGTTCCTTATTCTGAGAAGCCATGTTTCCAGCTAAATATCAGGCAGACCATTATATACAAGGAAGAATGCCTATTGGAATACAACTGACAGCCTTTGAAACACATTCTAAATAGCCCTGAGGTCACAAGCTGAGGGGCACATGGGTGGCTCAGTCAGTTAAGCATCCAACTTGTGCTCAGGTCATGATCTCACGGTTCTTGAGTTCAATCATCAGTCGGGCTCTGTGCTGACTGCTCGGAGCCTGGAACCTGCTTCAGATTCTGTGTCTCCCTGTCTCTCTCTGCCCTTCCCCTGCTCATGTTCTGTCTCTGTCTCTCTCTCTCAAGAATAAATAAACAGTAAAAAATTTTTTTAAAAAGGGTTGAAAGCGTAGCCATTTCCTGCCTCATAGCAAACTTAGCATTCTCCATCATCATTCTATTCAACATTGCAATAAATATTTTAATGTCCATGTCAGAAAATTAAATGCATACTTAAAAAGGCTCATATATGTATCCAAAAAATAGCTTATAGAGTTTTGCAGTAAACATGTATTTTGGAATTTTAGATTGAGAGAAAGTTTTCAAAGAGAGTATGCCAAGTTCCTATATCCCTTCACCTAGTTTCCTCTAGATGTTGGCATCTTACATTACCATGGCACATCTGTCACAATTAAAAAATGACAATGATAGATTATTATAAACTAATTGCATACTTTATTTGGATTTCACTAGTTTTTCCATTCTATCTATCTATCTATCTATCATCTATTTCAGGATCTAACCCAGGATATCACATTGCATTTAGTGTCATATGTTCTACATCCTCTTGTTCTGTGACAGTTGCTCAGTCTTTCTTTGTCTTTCATGACCTTGACAATTTGAGGAATGCTGGTTAGGTATTTTGCAGAATGTCCCTCATTTTTTTTTTTTCTGAAACTAATATTGGGCTATGAACGTTGGGAAGAGTGTCACAGAGATGAAATGACTATCTTATCGTATCATAGTAGAGAGTGCATGCTCTAAAATGTTTAAATAAAATTTTTTAAAAAATTGGTCTCATTGAAAATATTTCCTACTTAATGAAACATTTTAATATTATGAGAATAGTCTTGTAGAACATAATACAGGAAGTCAGTTTTAATCCTGGTACACAATCCTGATTTTTAACGAAGTTTTGTCTAATAAAATTCTTTTTAGGGATTTTTTTTTACATAGCAAAAAATACAAAAATTAAATTGTATGATATTGTCTAAAATACTGTACTACCAAAGTGGCTTAAAGATTGTAGTAAACAGATTAAATATTTGTCCTATAATCTTTATTTTTGTCAATTGTCTAATAAAGAAGCTTTGCACACATAGAAAATACTAAGTAATTAATCAAAGCCTGCTCAAATTATGATGTGTTCTATATTAAAGTACTCAAATCATCTACAATATCCTCCTGTTCATAATCATCATCATCATTATATAACTATAATTCTGCTAGCTTTGCCACCATAAATTTAAAAAAAAATGTTATCAGATGATAAGTAGGGCTTCAGGTAGACAGTACCTTGACTAATTACGTTTTGTCTGGATTTTTTTTTCCCAGAAATGTATAAAACTAATGTAGTAATTACTATAGGTTCAATACTTCTGCTGAAAATTAATGAAGGATCATAGTTTTTCTTGATCTCTCTAAAGCAGGCAATTGTATGGTGGCAGTTGGATATTAGCTGAAAGGTCTCAAGTACCTTGGAAGTTGCAGTTGAATCCTGAGTCGGGGGATGATCTATTCCTGTTCCTTATCAGGAGAATTTGAGTCTTAATAGTTCCTGTTTCTAAATTATAAGGGTCGTTATCTAAATTAGTCTGAATATTCTTCCTCACTTCTTCACCGTGTTGCTATACATATACATTCAACTGATTACCAATTACACTTTATAAGCAGGAAGTGTATTTTCTTTTTTATAAAGTTTCTTTATTTTTAGAGAGAGAGAGAAAGAAAGAGAGAGGTGTGGGGGAGGGGCAGAGTGAGAGAGGAAAGAGAATCCCAAGCAGGCTCCGTGCTGTCAGTATAAAGCCCTATGTGGAGCTTGAACTCACAATCTGTGAGATCATGACCTGAGCCAAAGTTGGACCCTTAACTGCCTGAGCCACGCAGGCATTCTCAAAAGTATATTTTCATAATCAATCATATTTAACATTTTATTCTACCTTAATAAGTTGATGCCTTTTATATTTCAGAACTAGATGAACTAACTTACATTGAGTGCTTACGATACATTGTAGGCCATTTGTTGAATTTACTGCATAAAAATAGAATTTTTTATTTTATATATATCACATAAATTTCATTATATATATAAATTATAAATTTATACATGTTTAGGAAAGGAAAAATAAGGAGACTTAAAGGTCAAGTAGAGTAATAGCCGTGCTTTCTTGATCTACAAACCTTGTCTTCTTTTACTATTAATCCTTAATAATTAAAAAAAAATTATACATACAAAAAAAGAATCACAGGATTTACTGAAAAGTTCATTCCTATAGCATTATTTTAAACATGACCAAACACCTCTACATTTTGGAATACACGTGTTTATCCTCAGTTACTTTTAAACTTCTTTAAAGTTTAAAGAACTCGTCTCTCCTATTACATACTGACTTCTTTAAATATCATTATGCTTTCTAAATATAAATGTAAGTCAATGTTATTATATTTTCCAAATATGAGTATAATAGAATATGAGGCAAATGATTATAGCTATTTTGATACTCCTCAAAACGTGACTTGTTTAGAGACAGCCTATCAGAACATTAGTCTGTGAACATTTTCTTTTGTGTTCACAGAATTGTAAAACATTTGGATATCCAATCTCTCTTAACTTTATGAAACATGTAGCTAATATACAAAGTTTAATATAAATAGAATGCACAATGTTCTTTGGAATTAAGCATTTTGAAAAGCACATTGAGTTATTTTAAAAAGAATGAGAATAATCACGTGACAAACGAAGTCCTATCAATTGCAAATATTCAGCTATTCCTTTGGCACTCCTTGGAAGCCGCTCTTTGGTCTGGTACTGTGTATATGCATGAGTCAGCCCCTGCCTTCTCATGACAACATGTAGTTAGTTCTGTGTACTTTATATGAATTCTGATTTTCTTCTTCACAAAAGTGAGATGAATGTAATTAAACAATATTGACCTGTTGCCTTAAAAACAGAAGTCTATTTATAGGGACTCACACATCCCTCCTTTCTCAATGAGAAAAATACCATCAAGTTGCCGGGTCAGCAGGAAGTTGACCGTCAGCTGGTATGCTTCAGGGGTCCTCTACTCAGTTTCTTCTTCTCCAAAAGGCCATAGGGTTTCTTATTCTCCAAAAGGCTAGTTTGGGTTTATTCACACGGTGTCTGGCTTTCAGGAGCAACAAGGAGTGAAGATGTAATGTGCAATCACTTCTCGAGTCTCTGCATCACTTTTTTTTTTCTGTTCCATTGGCTATAGGAAGTCACCTGGCCAAGCCCAGATTCAAGAGGTAAAAATAAACTTTCTCTTCATGAGGTAAGAGCAAAATCACATTCCAATGGGGACTGAAAGCAAGGATTAAAATAACTGGTGGTCATTTTTCACACTATACCACATATCCCAGCCCTAATTCCAGTAGGTTTTAATACAATCTGTAATCTCAGTGTATCTCATTAAAGGTGGGGTATGATAATTACATTTGTTACAAACTATCACTTAAGCTAGTCTCTGGGTCAAATATGAGGTGTGACCGAGAAAGTTTCTTAACCTCAACTTCCTGCCAAATGTTTTATGTACTGCTGTATAAAGGAGGATTGACTCTTAATGTTTGGATTTTCAACTTAACTAAATAGCTAAAATAGCAAACTATTTCTTCCCTTATAAATAGTAAATAATTTAACATAATTTATTTCTTCCAGTTGTAAGTTCTTGTTTCTACCATTTCTTTCAAAATGGCAGAGGCATATTTTGAAGCTTTAGCTTTGATAAAGACAAGAATTTTGCTTGGCATAAATATCCCACCCATATTTTCCAAAATTAGAAGGACTTCAGAGTTTCCATAACTGTGGATGCCAAAGGCTAACCATGAGAACCACAGGAATTTAACAGTAATGACAACATGCTTGATCCAGAGTTTCATATTTAGTAGTTCAAAATTTCATTTTGTTAGATGTTTTGAAAATGCATTTTTCCATTGGAAGCAAACATCAAATATCGTTTTCCTGAACAAATCTACACTGCTCACAGTATAATTATATTTTAAGAGATAAAGCTCTTTTCTTAAAACTATGAAACTTTCAAAAATAATCTGTCTTCTTTTCTTTTAGTCCTTCTTTTAAAAATATATCACTCTACACGAGTCTCAAGAGAGTGAGTCAACATGTTTAAGCTAGTATAAAGTATTTTAGGCAACTCAACATGCATGTGGTGTGGTGGGTAAAAATACTGAAGCTTCTATGTGCTGTCTTCTTTATACAAATAGACCACTGAAATAGATTGTGGACAGGGCACAGCAAAAATAAAGCAGTACCAAAGCTGCAGATATATGATTAAGGAGGTCGTATGGTAAATTCAGTCTCTTTCCTACAAGTGTCCAGGGGTCCGTAAACATATCTACTTGATGTAAAAGTAGATGGATTGGCCTCTGGCAGCCATATTGCTTTAATGTAGACTTAACTGCTAGTGTGTGGTTCCTTTCCATTGGAAACACCAACCAACCAACCAAACCAAACTGATGACAACAAGTGTAAAGGACACAGATTGCATATCAGGCACAAGAAGATACATACTACCTATTTTGGAGGAGGAACAGCAGGCCAGATTAAAATCTGGGGATTTGGAGTCAGAGAGATTGTATATAAATCTTAGTTGGGCCCTTTGTCATCTGCCGGAAAAGTGCAGTCACTGCTATCCTCAATAACCTCACTGATATATTGATTTACTTAGTTACTCCTTCCATAAGAATGAAAACTTGAGTGAAACTTGTCCTTTTGATTCCCTAGTGGATAATGTGTTTCATTAAAATGTTTACAAAAAATATTTTTAAGGTTTACATTTGTAATTTTTAAAAAAGTTAAGAAAGTAAAAAAAAAAAAAAACAAATTACATGAAGGGAGGAGATCAAAACAGAGCTTCGGAGATGCCAGAAAAACAAACTGAATTAGGTAAAACTAATTTTCCTCTATGAAGAACTACATATTTTATTTTATTTTTATTTTTTTATTGAGATATAATTGACATGTAGCATGTTAGTTTCAGGGATACAACATAACGATTAGACATTTGCATATATTGTGAAGTGATCACCACAGTAAATCTAGTCAACATCTAACACCATACAAAGTTACAAACGTTTTTCTTGTGGTAAGAACTTTAAAGATGTACTCTCTCAGCAATTTTCAAATATACAATACAGTATTATTAATGATAATATGTTGGACATTATATTCCCAGGACCTAATTATTTTATAACTAGAAGGAACTGCCTATTTTATATGATCAAACTTAATAAAATCCTGTCATTTTTCCAAATTAAGCAGTGTGTCATATTCACAAAGAAAGGGTCTTACTTGAGGGGATTTTCAAGTGGTTTCCCCTTCTTCGCTCACATAACAGCTAATATTGATTTCATATAGTAGGTGGATTGTTATACTTGTTATTTTAAAGGGGAGTTGAAATGTAGAAGGAGATGGGATGGATATAGGAGAGGAAGGAGATGCAGAGAAGGAGTTTGAGGCCAAGGTACAGGTGGAGACACAGATGGAGATACAGGGCAAGGCCAATGGAGATATAAACACAGATATAGATACGACACTTCTAAACACATAAGCATATATTATAAAAATGATTAATAGCATAAGAGAACCTGGACAACTGTAAATTTTCTACTCTTGTACTCATATGATCTCATCTCCCTCAAGGGTGTTCCTCCTCTGACTTCTTGCTAAACTCAAATTGTGAACCAAAGGCTGTTAAGCTTTGATAGCATTTTAAGAGCCCATTTTTGAGCAAATATTCCCAAAGCAGCTGAAATTCAGCTGACTCCTTTTCCTAATACTCTATGAAATCCTTGCCCTCTTTCTCCCAAGTGAGAGTACTTTTTCAGGGGTGTTCTCATGCCTCAGCCTTCTAAATTAAGGCTTATGTCTTTCTGCATGCACTCTAGTTGATTTTCCTCTACAGTATCTAGGCTTACTATGCTTTATTATTATGTTGATTATTATGCAATTCTTTTTTTTAATATCTCTTATTAAAATAATAACATTTTCAGCTTTTTGGTCCAATAATACATTTTTGAATTCTGTCTGTTTTCCAGATAATATATCTGACATCATTATCAAGTTCTACATTCAATATTTACCCAACTACTCTACCTTGTAAATCATTCCAGAACAATCTACTTATATCAGTGCTGATTATAAAAAAAAATTACAGAGAATTATTGGGTGATGTAAAAAAGTCTCAATAAATGTGTTTTGAGTGGATGAATGATTTTACTCACTAAAGCACAAAATGATAAACCATTTCAGTTCCAAGTCGTTATGGCTATGAATTATATAATTATATAATGTAGACAGAAAGAAATACATAAAAATTCTATCAAATACCTACAGTTGCCCATGAGTTGCTGGGAATGTCCTGGTTTCTATTGCACTGAACAGATCTATTATCCCAAATTTAACATGAACAAATTACTGCTGAGATGATTAGAATGTCAAAGAGCCTCCATTAAAGAAGAAAACTTCACTTTGTGATTTATTCCTGCATTGTATTGTCAAACATCCTTGGTAAAAGTCACAGCCTATCTAATATCTTCGTGCTGTCTTACATGTGAGTTTTAGATTTTTCTACTAGAAAGGAAAGAAGATGCTCATCTAGCAAATGCCCATTCTTTCTGAAGGTTTGTGCATGGAAAATGGACATTGTAAATCCTCAAGGATACAAAGCAGATTCAAAGAACAAAGCAACAACAGAAAGCATGATGTGGTTTCCTTTGCTCATCCTTTCCTCCCCTCAGTGTCTCCCTGCTTGCCCACCAAAAGAAACAGATAGAAGCTTTTGTCCTTAGTCATTTAAAACATTTAACTTAAAAGCTGTGCCTGCCCGTTCACTTATTTGTTCAAGTTATCAATAAATCAAGTCATAATCCACTAAAAGCTTCTTAGCTATTAAATGCGATCAGGTTTACTTCTCAGTGAACTCATGTTTTATTCAGATTCTGAGAGAAAAAGCTTCATATTTGCTTTATCAATGGATTAACCATTCCTCTTTTCTCACAAAGTATTTCATTTAAACTTAAGGAATTTTCAAAGTAAGAAAAAGATAACCCAGCCAGAGGGCTGTTTTTATGTTGCATCTGTACCACAGCATGCTGTGCAAGATTGATTTCAACTGCATTGTTCATTTTTGTCTTAAAAACAAAAAACAGAACTGAAACTATCTGGACTTTCAAAGGAAACAGGCATTTCTCCGTAATAAACTAAGAGATAGAAAAGAAGCAAATTATTATATTTATCAAAAGGAAACTTAGATGTGTGGCCCATAAAAAGTGACAGTATGACAAATTTTAGGCGGCAAGAGTTGTTCAAACAAATGGATATCTCACATAGTTTTGTTTTCTGTTTATTTTAAAATGTGATCAAGTCACTACATCGCAGGCTGTTCACAGTACCATTTATAGGATGCTTCAAAAAGCAATTTTTCCTCGAATAGGCCTTAGGCCTTAGAAAAATATTCAGAGGGGAAAATAGATTCTTGAAAGTATAAGAGCATTAGTTTCCATCTTCATGAAAGCAGTTTTATTTAGAATTCTCCTAAGACTTTTGAGTTTTAAAATACATTTGCTATTTTGTAGGCATAAAAGCGGAGTAAGAAACTCTTAAGACAGTGGAAAGAGAAAACAAGAATATATTTTAAATTGATAGGTTAAGTTTCTTTATAGGTCTTCCATTTTTAGAATTTAAATGTTCCTCATGGATTAATCAGTGAAATGTTTTCAAATTTAAAAAATAATTTATCAGAAAAATCAAAAGATGCATTTGTGAAGTTAGCAGCAGCACTCACTTCTTCTGGAGATAAATTTAGGGTCGCAGAAGTCTCAAATGTGAAAGGGAATAATTAATAAAGTGATATTTCTGAGTAGGCATGAAAAGATGAATTCCAGAACACAATTAAGAGATTTAGACTTTGGGGGAAAAAGGAGAAGCTTTCATTCCATTGTAGCCACGGGGATGGAAAGGATAAGTGCAGGTAAAAGTATACCTACCCTGAAAAGTTTTCAGGAAAGTAGAGGAAATTCACATATATTGCTGTAGAAAATGTAGAAATAATTGACTAAATCCAATAGAAATATTCGTGGATCTTGTTGCTGAAAGCCAGTTGGAGACCATGAAGTTACAGTTGCACTAACAAAAATAGATGTAGATAAATCAGATAATTTGATTCGCCCAAATTGGAATTTTCCTAGGCAGTTCAGTGGTAAGTTAGAATAAAAATAAATTTGATAATAGTATCAAGGGGCGCCTGGGTGGCTCAGTCAGTTAAGCGTCTGACTTCGGCTCAGGTCATGATCTCGCGGTTCGTGAGTTCAAGCCCCGCGTCGGGCTCTGTGCTGACATCTCAGAGCCTGGAGCCTGTTTCAGATTCTGTGTCTCCCTTTCTCTCTCTGACCCTCCCCCATGCATGCTCTGTCTCTCTCTGTCTCAAAAATAAATAAACGTTAAAAAAAAATTTATAAAAAAAAAAAGATAATAGTATCAAGAGAAAAAGTAGTGTTCAGTGAGATCAAGGCAGAAAGATAAAGAAGTGAATTAGAAAAGGAGAGAAAAAAATAAAACGCAAAAAGATCACAGCTGGAACGTCCCTATTAGGTCAAATATTAAATGTTAAGGGTGTTACTGAGCAGCAGGCATATATGGTCAGGATATAATAACTTTGAAGTTAATATTTCAGAAGGCTCACAGTTCTGGGTGTTGACAAGATACATGGAATAAACAGCTCAAGAATAGTGAAGGTTGGTAAGGTCACTGGCGAAAATTAGGTGAGGAAACAGCAAGAATCCCGGCTTGGGGTAGATTTATCAAGTTCACTTGAAGTTGTCAAGGATGATTCAACTGGTGGTGGAGAGTAAGACCCAAAAGTATTCAGTGAACCAAATGAAGAAATGAGCAGAGCTCATAGGGATGATGAATTGGAGAAGGAAGATTGCTAAAGCAGAAGAGAGGAGGCAAATAAAGACACAAAGTAAAATTCTCAAAGACTGAAAATCCTCTCATTTTCACATAACTCAAGACATGGTGCCTCCTCAGTGTACCAACTCTGCTCTATGTTGCTAAGTACAAGAATGATTCCAAAAAGGAGAACCACTGTGGGGAGGAGAAAATACACAAAATAACAAATTATTGAGAAAAAATTAAGATGTTGTAAGAAGAACTTCACATTCTGATAAAGAAATTGGATATATCCTGGACGGAAGTGGATGCTTCCAGACAAGTGGGTTTTCATTTTTATGGACAAAGAATTTTGTAACACCTGAGGCAGGGATTTATCATTGCTTCACAGTTGATTAAACAGCTGTCAAAAGGCAAGGGAGCTGTTTGTTGGAGAACTTGCATGGACTGCATATAACCATTTTGATGTTCAAAGAGAATATATGAAATTTTGGTTAAAAAAAAAAAAAGCCTCGTGGCAGCTCCTGGAAACTAATACACTAAGCATTACTTTTGAGTATCCCATTCATGATAATTAAGCCAAAAAAAATCATTATTTGCACACGGCTTCCACATCATAGACTTGAGTCCAGATGGTCTTCCTTTTAAAAGATCGTTTGATTTTATTTCTTTCTCTGTGAAAGGTTTAAGAAAACTGGCTTTTATGAGAAATGAGCTGTGAATATATGAATAAATTATATTTTAAAAACTTTATGTGACTTATTTAACTTAAGTAAGAACAATGGTGCAGTAGAGTTGTGTTACTCCAGATTGTTAATATTAACTTCAACAAAAGTAATGTCTAGAAACGTAATGATTATAAAAACCTTCTGATAAAACACATTTAGCTTTTAAGACAGATAACCCTCTTGATACTAATGTCATAACAGCAGCAAAAGAAGGTGCATTGGTAACCACATATAACCATGGATATGTCATGATTTCCCCTGAAAAAAGAGACAGACATCATGCCCTCTTGCTTTTGAGCCTCATGTCATGGGATATACTTGCAACTGTTTGATTTTGAATGATAAAGTGATCTAAGAAACTGACAATTTTATGTGAATGGATGTTTTTAAGTTAAGGTTACTTATTTTGGATGAGTGTAATATTTTGGGCTAGTTGTTTTCATTACTATTGTTTACACTCTATGTGTGGCAGATATGATATAAATTAATTATACACTATTTCCCATATATGAGATTTCTATGGTAAATCTGTCTGGTAATGGTCTCTAGTTACATTGGTAAAAATGTAAAATGATGTAGGAGCTATGGTAAGCAGTATGGAGGTTGCTCAAAAAATTACAAATAGAATAATCATTAGATCCAAAAATCCAACTTCAGGGTATATATCAAAAAGAACTGAAATCAGTGTTTCAGAAAGATATCTGCATCCCCATGGTCATTGCAACAATACACACAAGAGCCACAATATGGACCAAGTGTCTGTCCCTTGATCGATGAGTGGATGGGAAATGTGGTATACATTGGAATATTATTCAGCTGTATAAGAAGAGAAATTCTACCATATGTGACAACACAGAGGAAACTGCAAACATTATACTACGTGAAACAAGCCAGTCACAGAAGCACAAATAGTGCACAATTCTACTGACATGACAAATCTAAAATTGCCAAACTCAGGTGCCTGGGTGGCTCAGTCAGTGCAGTGTCCAACTCTTGACTTTGGCTCAGGTCACGATCCCAGGGTTATGGGATCAAGCTCTCGTTCAATGTGGCACCTGTTTAAGATTCTCTCTCTCTCTCTCTTTCTCTCTGTCTGTCTGTCTGTCTCTCTCTCCCTCTGCCCCTCTCCCCGCTCATATATACTCTCTCTCACTCTACAATAAAATGTAAAAAAAAAAAAAAAAAAATGTCATTAATTAATTAAATTATCAAACTCACAGAAAATAGAATAGTGGCTTTTAGGAGCTGGGAGGTCTGAGAAATGAAGAGTTGTTGTTTAATAGGCATAAAGTTTCAATTATGTAGATAAATAATTTCTAGAGGTCTGCTGTACAACAAAATGCCTATACTTAATAGTATGCTGTGCACTTCAGACTTAAGAGGGTGGATTGCACGTTAAGTGTTACTAGCACACACATACACACACAAAACAAGGGATACTTAAAACTTTGAGATATGTTGCGTATGTTTATTGTTTTGATTTTGGTGATGGTATCACAGATATTTGCATTTCCAACACCCATAAAATTTGTACACATTAAATATATGCAGTTCTTTATATATTAACGACACCTCAATTAAAGTTGTAAAAATAATGAATGAATGGGTGGAATTTAAACTTTATTCAATATTTGGGAGACTTGGTCTTATTGAGGTCATTTTCCATCAAGAGGTGTGGATTCATTACCCTCTGTCTCTTCATTGCCTATCTGTAAACTTTATCCCTGGTGTTCTTTTTTAAAATTTAGTCAATATTTCTTATGGCATTTTTATTTTGCAAAGGGTTTTTCCTTGTCCCAACATGACAAAGGTATTTTCTTATATACTTTTCATTAAATTTCTTTAGGTTTAGAGTTTTATATGTATCGCTTACATCTTTCAACCATCTGGAGGTCACTTTAACATAGGAATAAAGACAGGGATAACATTTATTTTTCTTCATGAAGTGACATAATTTCCTAAGCCATCTATTAAAATTGTTCTTAGCGATTTTTGGTTTGATTTTATGTCAAGCTTCCACTTGTACTCTGATCTGTTTCTGACCCTTCTATTGTGTTACATTAATCTATGTGTCTCCCTCCACATCAGTAACACGCTGCATTTTTTGCTTCTTCGCTTTTAATTTGCACTGACGATGGTTCCGTAGCAAGTTGTGTTCTCTATTCCATCAAGTGCCCTCTCTGATCTTTTTTTCAGCAAGTGACTTAGTGACTCAGGGGCATTTATTTTTCTAAATAACATTTAGAATATTTTTGCTGTGTTACACACGAATGTCTTGCTAAAAGTAAAATTATAATTTTGTGGATGTGACTTTAGTACAATACTTTCTCCACTCCCTATGTCTGCATACTTCAATAACTCTGATCTATTGTTGAGACCCTTCTTGTGCTTTAAACAATATGTACATTAGAACTGGAGAATCTGAAGATCTTACCATTAAAGCCACATTCAGAAGACTGTCATACCAAGGGGAAAATACGAAGAGAGATGAGTCCTTTTATTACTGCTTAAGTAATAAGGTCAGAGTTTAATGTTGGTTGTGGAATGCTTACTTTGTGTTTGATAAATACATCTGGGAAGCACTTGATATTTTGGTAAGATATGTATAACATTTTCTGTTTTCTAGGTTTTTCTACACACTACTGGATTTTCTGTTTCTTTGATGTTTTAAATGCTATCTCCACTGAACTTTCAGCGTTAAAAAGGGGATATATAATATGCTTCTCTGTGATTTTGGTTTTTAAAACATTGTTAGCACAAATTATGGCTAGAATGGAAACCATCCACTCTGATATGAAATATCCTTCATATTTGAAACTATATCATCAATTTCTAACTGGCACCACTTTTATTTCTATAAAATCCATTCCTTTTGTTACCTTCACATTTGCCAGAGTTGTTCCTGGACATGTTTGTTGCAGTATTTATGTATCTTTGTATCCTAACACAGCTATTTCCGAGGGACAGATTATAGGAGTTACACTGCCTGTGTCTTTCTATTTTACATAGGTTAAGGTAGAGATGGAACAAATACAAACAGAATGAGGGTTGGAAGAAATAAGTTCATGGTAAATCATGTCAAGAAAAATAAAAATCCAAAAACCAGGCTGGACAAAATTACATTTGCACAAACATTTTAGAAAATGTTTGAAGCAAATGGTCATATCTACTCTGGGGAGAAATGAATCAGCACTCCACAAAGACATAAGGACACAGTGACGTATTTGTGGTAAAATAAGTAAGTAGATAAATACATAAATAAATAAATAATAGTGTTTGCCTGTTTTTATTAACTACTTCTTCGTGGGAAATAATTAATTCAACTGTTTTTTGGGAAAAAAAGCTTTCATCATCATTTTTGGTTTTTATTAGCAGGGACAATTTTTTATTACATTTTTGTTTTCTAAGGGTTCTTAACCTATGTGTTTTTACCTAATAAATATATATTTATATCTAAAATATAAAATGGCTGAAAAAATTGTATTAAATCTTCTTAAACCCTATATACCAAATACTTGCCTTGTGTCATAGCAATAGGTTTCTGTCTCCATACTGAAAATAGAAGAATGGGAGTGGATCATATTAATGAAATCTTTCATTTTAAATTTAAAGAAAGATAGCATAGGAGATCAGGTAAAACTTATGATGCAAACACTTGCTTCTTTCAGAGTATCCCTTTTTCTTGCTATATTAAAAGACAACTCAGATATAAAACAGATAAAATATGATTATTGCCTCTAGAATAAGATACAGCATGCTTTTCAATTAAAAAATGTGAAATTGATGCATTTTCCATTTTTTTCCTGTATAACTATAAAAATAAGTGAATACTAGAAAAAATGGGAAAAAAAAGGAAGGAAAATGTTGGTTTTGCATTAAAGGAAATATTAGACCTTGTTAGTGCCAATAACCCTACTGTTTTTAAATTGTGGTCAATTATATTGATGATATACTTAGTCTCATAGTTTGAAAATCACTCTGGACTTACATCCACTAAATACCATTTCTATGTAAATGACAGTCTACAAAGCACGTGTGTGTGTGTGTGTGTGTGTGCACACACGCGTGTGTAGGATTAACTTTACAATGTTTTAATGAAAAATAAACTGCTTATTTTGAGTATATTAAAAAATAAGGTATAAAAAAAATCTATCTCTTCCCCAAACTCAACTGGAAATCCAAATCCTGGCTGTCTTTTGAGTCTCTCCACTTAAGAACTAACTTATCTGAATATTGCCCAAAATGGGTGAGAATATACAATGAGTCCATTTCATTTCTAGCATTTCTTCTTACTATTAAAACCAATGTGTCAAAATATTTTAATTGCATACTGGGTGATAGATATCATAACCATGCATATTTGTTTCTTATTGTAATTTTCCCCTGCCCTCTCATAACAATATGGCAGGCAAATGCTTGACTAATCAAATAGCTTTAGGTAACAAGTTAGAGTTTTTTCTCCTTACTGAAAATCTATTAAATTGGTAAAATACAGAGATAATTTGGAGGACAAAAACAAAATAGAAAATGAACAGTGGTTCTTTTCATATGTTTTGAAGTTATAGTCATTGTCTTATAACACTGTTAGCTTTGAATATCATTAAGAATGAATAATAGGGGCACCTGGGTGGCTCAGTTGCTTAAGCATTGGACTTTGGCTCAGGTCACTCACTGTCTTGCGGGTTTGTGGGTTCAAGACCCACATGGGGTTCTGTGCTCACAGGTCAGAGCCTGGAGCCTGCTTCGGATTCCGTGTCTCTCTGTTCCACCTCAGCTCATGCTATCTGTCTCTCTCTCAAAGCAAATAAATAAACATTTTTTTAAAAAAAAATTTTTTTAACGTTTTATTAATTTTTGAGACAGGGAGAGACAGAGCATGAACAGGGGAGGGTCAGAGAGAGGGAGACACAGAATCTGAAACAGGCTCCAGGCTCTGAGCTGTCAGCACAGAGCCCGACGCGGGGCTCGAGCTCATGGACTGTGAGATCATGACCTGAGCCGAATTCGGCCGCGTAACCGACTGAGCCACCCAGGCGCCCCAATAAATAAACATTTTTTTAAAAAAATGCATGATAACCAATACTTATTAGTAAGAAATATGCAAAATAGGAAGCAGTATCCCATACCCTCAAGAAATCTTTCTTCCATCTTTACTTTCCTTCAAATATGTTCTATCTTCATTTTTTTTCATGCTCAGTTATTTATAAAGAATATTCCAACTCATTTCACGCAGTTTCTTCTAAGTATTTTGCTCTTCATCTCTCATTGTACTGAAACTGCTCTTACGTGAGTCACTATGATTGGGAATCATCAAATTTAATGACCTGTTTTGTGTACCAATCAATCTCTAGAGGCATTGACCCTGTTTAAACTGGGACCCAATCTATCCCTTAAGACCCATCACTCACATAAAAGTACTAAACAAGTTTCATCAATTTTATCCTTGCAGTATTTTCCTCATATCTTTTCCAATATTTCTATTTCCAATAAAAATGGCTCAATTTGAAACTCACCTGAATTACTATAAATAATCTCCTGGCTGATACTTCTGATTTCCTTCAGTTTTCCCCATTCTGAAAACAATTTATGAATATTGTTGGGATATAACGACAAATACTCTTGTGCAAAGTTTCTCATCCATGGCTTGAAATTTAGCTAATTAACTCAAATAATTCAAAATTTCAGTCAAAGAAAATGCTTGATTCAAACTATGTAACTCATGTCTTGCCCCCACAAGAAGAGATCTTACTTGTAAAACGATGGATAGAAATTTAATATTGTGCTTCTGTTTCTTTTATAAATATTAGTTATTTTAAAATCCATAATGGTAACATGTCTGTTATATGAAATATACACAAAGAGCAGATTAGAAGGTAATATACTAATATTTAAAAGTTAGAAAATAAAACTTAAAAATATGTTACAATGTATCTTTTTTTTTGGTGTAATTATGGATGCATTGCTTTTTCATAGCCAGGAGTAAAATATGCACATTCATTTAGATATTTTCAATGAGAAAATCTAATCATATAAGCTGTGATGCGTCTACCAAGGGCACAAGGACACTGTACTGATTGAAGTTATTTATTGTTTTTATGTATTTTAAGTGGACTTTGTAAGAACAGAATTTGATTTTGAATATATGGAATAGTGGATTGAAAATCTCATTAGTATTCATAGAAACTGTCTAAGTTCCTGTCAGAAAGCCTGTACAAATGTATTTTGGGAAAAGAGAATTATTTAACATATTCCAGCATCCATATATGTCTGTCTGTCTATCTATCTATCTATCTATTCTATTAAGCAATTTCCAATATAATAATGTGTAAGTAGAGATTTTAAATGTTATATGGAGTAGATATTCTTTGGTAATTTTGCCTTTTACTGATAATCCAAATTATCTATCCTATTACATTGTATTACTATTAAAATATTGAAACACTTAAAATGTTTCAATATTATATTATCTTTAAAAATTGATTTAGCATTGAAGAAAGAAAAAAAAAAGCCCTGAAGCTCATTTCTTAATTTTATGAAAACTTCATTTTGAATGCTAAACATTCTTGTGTCTGTATTAATTTTCAAGCCCCCCAAAATTACTAGGAATTCCAATGTTAACATTATCCCTTTATTTAAAAATGAATCCCCGAAAGTATGTAAACTCAATAGTTACTACAGGATTTATTTTGTTAATTTTACTAAATCTTCCTAGATTAGCTCTCTTTTGATATTTTTTCTTTTCAATTCCTGTCTTCCTTCACTTTTCCAATTGCATACATTTTTGTTCATTCAACTATTAACCCCAGAAGTTCTAAGAAAAAAAAAAAAAATACATCCTTTGAGCCCTGCCTAGCATTGTAAAGAGTGGACCATACTTTTTACTCGATGTTTTATAACTGAATGAGTTCACACTCCTTTGTATGCATTCTAGGTAATGTTGAGTTCCATTTACTACAGTCTTTAAATGACAGATCACTTTCCTGAGTTTATATTTTCTTTTCTGTTGCTCATTTACTCAAAATGTTATGAGACTTTTGTATTAACAACCTGGCGGTATGAACTTCTCAGTTTGATCTATTATATAGGGATAAAGTTACCCTCAGAAAAATCTATTTTTCTTCTCACTACTCTAGTACTCACTGTTACCTTATGAAGAGAATCTCTAAGAATGATGAAAAGACATTTCAACATTTCACTGAATGATTATTTAGTTGACTATGTATACAAGAACTGATTGATTATAGGCTTGGCTATTTGAACTTAACTATACAACTTTTCCTTTCTGTTTCTTCATAAAAGCAACAACATATCTTTGTGCAAGCCTGGGTATATTGCTTTATAAATCATTAGTGTAGAGTGCATACAGAAATCAACCACAAAATTGTGTCTTCCATTTAATGACTGATGTCACCAATAACCAGAGGCCAAGTAAGTATATCCTTTATGTTTCTTCATAATTAATGTATGCAAAATATTGCTTAAAATGACCTATTTAAATACACTAAAAACTTTGAATAGTACAATTTAAATAGGTCATTTAAATACCATACAATTGTATGGTATTGGAATTATAACACACAAAAAAATCTGTTAAAAAACTGCATTCCAAGAATGGTATGGACACAAGCAAAGGTAACAACGAGACAGGAGTATAGTTTTATGATTAGCAGATCTGGAGTTCCTTTGCACTTAATTTTTAGGTATGCATGTATATTTGTATGTATGTATTACATATGCAAAAGAGTGCATAATTAATGTTTACAACTAAAAGAGTTTTGAGATAATTATATACCCATGAAATTATCACCACAGTCTTTGCCATAAATCTATCACCTCTAAAACTTTTACACACCCTCTTAATTATTATTATTATAATTATTGTTTATTTTTGTAGTAATAACACAACATAAGAGATTACCTTCTTCACAAATTTTTGCGTATAAAATACAGTATTGTTAACTATAGGAATTGTGTTGTACGGTAGACCTCTAGGACTTATTCATCTTGTATAACCGAAATTTTGTACCGTTTGGCGAATACCTCTCCATTTCCCCTCCCCCAGGCTCTGGCAACCGCTATTCTACTCTCTGCTTCTATGCATTTGACTATTTTAAATTCATAATATGAGTGAAGCCATACAGTATTTGTCTTTTTAGTTACTGCTTATTTCAGTTAGCGTACATAGTATTCTTCAGGTTCATCCAGGTTGCTGCATATGATATTTTTTTAAGGCTGAACAGTATTATATTAATGTAAATACTACATGTTCTTTATTCATTCATCCCTTGAAGATCATTTAGATTGCTTCCATGTCTTGGATATAGTGAATAATGCTGCAATGAACATGACAGTGCAGATATCTTTTCAAGAAATTGATTTCAATTTCTTTCAATATAGCATGGTTCTGGCATAAAAAGATACATAAGCCAATGGAACAGAACAGAGTCTAGAAATAAACCCATACATGTATGGTCAACTGATCTTAAACAAGGGTTCCAAGAGTACACAATGGGGAAAGGAAAGTTTTTTCAATAAATGGTACTGGGGAAGTTGGTTATCCACATGAAATAATAATAATAATAATAGTAACAATAATAACAGGTCCCTTATCTTACACCATACACAAAAACCAATTTAGAATGCACTAAAGACTTAGATGGGAGACCCAAAGCCATAAAGGAACTAGAAGAAAACTCTTAGGGAAAAAGCTTCTTGACACTGGCCTCGGCAATTTCTTGGCTATTACACCAAAAGTACAGACAACAAAAACAAAAATAGATGAATGGGATTATGTTAAGCTAAAAAGTTGCTGTACAGCAGAGAAAAAGAGAAACAAAAGGAAAAAGCAGCCTATGAAATGGGAGAAAATATTTGCAAGCCATTGAACTGTTAAAGCATTAATATTCAAAATATATAAGGAATTCTTGTAATTCAATAGTATAAAACAAAATAACTCAGTTAAAAAGTGGGAAAAGGAGCTGAAAAGGTATTTCTCCAAAGAAGACACACAAAGGGTCAACAGTTACATCAAAGGATTCTTAGCATTCTTTGGTGCAAACCAAAACCACAATGAGATATTCCTTCACACCTATTAGATTAGCTATCATCAGACAACAACAAACAAAAAATCTTGGAGAGGATGGGGGAGGGGAACACCTCTGCTACACTGTTGGTAGTAAGGTAAATTGATGCAACGACCATGGAAAACAGTATGGCTATTCCTCGAAAACCTACTGAAGCTAGTAAAAAATAAAACTGCCTTATAGACTTTGTCTTTAATGCATAGAAAGCTGAAGAGGTTTCCACTACTGGTAAGTTTAATCATATATATGGAGTTTTAATAATAAGTCATGAAACTGCTCTCTGATGACGGCATACACCACATATTTTTCCTGTAAAATTTCTTAGGAAATGATACTAAAAACAAAATAGTAGGATAAACCATGTATCTTTGCACATTTACACATTCCAAATGAAATTGTACCCTTTTCTTCCAGATGTCTTGTGAAGCTCCATGGAACAGATGTTCAAATATCTGTTTTGTTCCTGCAACTTTTGAGATTCTCTCTTATACTGGTGGTTTCCCAACGAATGCCAAGTTTCTTCAGGATAGGGCTTCTAAACTTATATGAGTTGGCCATAAAGAGAGAACTTTGCTAATTCTATATATTACACATACGGACCAGGAATTTGAGATCATACTAATGTGGACTTTTTGTCTGGTAAATAAGTTAATTTTCAATGCAAGAGAATTCAGATTTTTTTTTTTTTAGTTTATTTATTTTTGAGACAGAGAGAGACAGAGCATGAATGGGGGAGGGTCAGAGAGAGAGGGAGACACAGAATTGGAAGCAGGCTCCAGGCTGTGAGCCATCAGCCCAGAGCCCGACGCGGGGCTCGAACTCACGGACCGCAAGATCGTGACCTGAGCCGAAGTCGGACGCTTAACCGACTGAGCCACCCAGGCGCCCCAAGAGAATTCAGATTTACCTTTACATATCATAAGTAAGAGCTACCAATTGTTGTGTACCTACTATGCACAGATACAGAAGCTTCTCAAATCCCATTCTCATGACTCTGTGAAGTAAGGGTTATTATTTTGTATTTTATTATTGACACAACTGGGGTTCAAAAGGAAAAAATAACTTATCTAAGGCTAAACAGCCACTGTCAAATCTACCTGACTCAACGTTTTAACTCTTGCCTGTATACCTTGGTTTATGTCTTCCACAAAGCTGTATTCCGGAACATGTTTATCCTAACTCTGAAATGCCTCTTCATATTTCTGCTGAGGCCTTGGAGGAACTTCAGAGACAAATACTCTGTCACGTATATTGAAG
This sequence comes from Panthera onca, assembly GCF_046562875.1. Taxonomy (NCBI): domain Eukaryota; kingdom Metazoa; phylum Chordata; class Mammalia; order Carnivora; family Felidae; genus Panthera; species Panthera onca. Next base: position 133,609,201 of record NC_138342.1, on the reverse strand, counting down.
GATAATAAGAAAAAATTAAAGTAGATGAGAATCAAAGTAACCTCCCCTCCTCCCTCCCACCCCCCCCCTTTTTTAAAATAATTGCCAGATTGGGGCGCCTGGGTGGCTCAGTCGGTTAAGCGTCTGACTTCAGCTCAGGTCACGATCTCGCAGTCTGTGAGTTCGAGCCCCGCGTCGGACTCTGGGCTGATGGCTCAGAGCCTGGAGCCTGTTTCAGATTCTGTGTCTCCCTCTCTCTCTGCCCCTCCCCTGTTCATGCTCTGTCTCTCTCTGTCCCAAAAACAAATAAACGTTAAAAAAAAAAAATTAAAATAATTGCCAGATGGAAGAACATATTTCAGAGTAAAAGTCAATGAGACCAGCTACTAGAACTAACATATTGCCAACAATGCCCACTGACTTGCCAATGACAAGAGTCCCCACAAGGAGGGACCTGCCAATAAGACTTAGAACATGAAAGGGAAGAATGTATTTGTCTTCTGAGACAGACTTGTTCCCAAAAGAAAAAGAGCAAAGCAGAGCTATAAATGCTAGTTCTTGCCTAATATCTCTAAAGGAAGACTGAGTGAAAGGGCAGAATTTAGCCAAGAGTATATTTAGAGAAGTTCCCAGGCTAAAGAAACCAGAGAACTAAAAAGAAGCAATCCCTTTTAAAAATATATTTTTTCACATCAAATGTTAAAGATAGCAATATAGGTAGATAATTAAATTTCATTAACTAATTATTTACTGATTATTTCTTTTATTGCCTAAAAATTAGTGTAAGGTTAAGTAAAACAAGTTCTCATCTTCCTACGAAATTATTTTCAGCATTTGCTCTGAATAAAATATCGTGACTGGGAGACAGGAAGAAATGAAATTAAAAAAAAAAAAAAAAACATCGGATGAGCCGGCAAAGATGTTAAGTTAGACACGAATCTAAATATTGCTTCTAGCTCAAATATAATAGGCTAAGTAAATTGGTGATGAGAGTTTCCCGTAGTATTAGTTAAATGGGTGTTCTTTGACAAGTCACTGTTGCCTCGCTAGGACTTGATTCTTCCCTATCATTCTAGAAGGTACATCCCATTTAAATGGTACATCCCGAATAAGTGTGTGTGTCTGTGGTGGTGGTGATGGTGGCGGGTGGCAGAAGTAAAGTGTGTTACTTCTGTCCCTTTAGGAAATGAAGCGCATGAAGTCTCCTGGATAGTTTTCATTTTATAGATGTTTTTCCTTTGTGTGTCTGTTTGTTCGTTTTTTCCTCTTTGGGATTTCTAACCACCTGTCACATACCTCCCCAGTTAAGACAGCATGTGCAGGGGCGCCTGGGTGGCTCAGTCGGTTGAGCGTCAGACTTCGCTCAGGTCACGATCTCGCGGTATGTGAGTTCCAGCCCCGCGTCGGGCTCTGTGCTGACTGCTCAGAGCCTGGAGCCTGTTTCGGATTCTGTGTCTCCCTCTCTCTCTCTCTGACCCTCCCCCGTTCATGCTCTGTCTCTCTCTGTCTCAAAAATAAATAAACGTTAAAAAAAAAAAAAAAAAAAGACAGCATGTGCAATGCCCTTGATTCTCATATGGATTGGGTGTTCGTTTTGCCCTTTAGATCTGTCTAGGTGAGAAATGCACTCGAAACTGCTGATCAGGCCATACGAATGTATAACTTCCTCCCAAATAGTTTGCTATAAATAGTTTGCTCCAGAAGGCCCTGAATATACACTTAGTTGAAACACTGTGTAAGTGTTAAGAAACACTCATGAGGACATAGAAGTTACACGTAGTAATGGTGGGGTGACTCACATGAGGTTGTGGAGAGCCATAAAACCAAAAGTTTGCTTTTCATGTAGGGACATCTCTTGTGTGCAATGATTTTGTTTCAGACAGATGCCCAGTTACTCTTCTATATTTGGATTTGAAAACAATTGACCAGCAGGTAACAAACTTGCAAAAAATAAAACGGATTACTTCTTTATGTTAAGGCTGTTTCAGGAGTTACCGATGTTAACAACCCTTAACCAATTCTCAAAATTAAATGTCCAGACCCGTAATGATGGTTTTGCCTGTGATGGAATTAAAGATGAAATAAAGGGTAAGAAGTGCCATCCGGCTTGTAGGTGGAAAGTCTGTCAAAGACACTCTCTTTGCCTTCCTTCCTCTGGGAAAATATTTTAATTTTTGGAAACTCTTTGTCCATATGTTGCATAATTTTATAAATATCTTAGTACAGAAACATAGAGAAGGAGAGGATAATGCACATGCACTCAAACGTGCACACACACACACAGAAGAAAAAGGACCATATTTTAATGATTTTTTTTTTTTAGATTTGCCGAGTACAACAGTTTTTTATACTATCAAATTTAGTTGTTGATGTCATAAGAATAACATAATGATATTCAAATTTCAAGTAAGATATTGATTTTTTTTTAATTTTTTTTAAAGTTTATTTATTTTTGAGACAGAGAGAGACAGAGCATGAACAGGGGAGGGGCAGAGAGAGAGGGAGACACAGAATCCGAAACAGGCTCCAGACTCCGAGCTGTCAGCACAGAGCCCAACGCGGGGCTTGAACTCACGGACCGTGAGATCATGACCTGAGCTGAAGTCGGACGCTTAACCCACCGAGCCACCCAGGCACCCCAAGATATTGATTTTGACAAAGCATTTGGTTATATGTTGAACTTTGTCAGTGCTGAGGAACAACATAGAGAACTCCACTGTAGCTATTTTTTGGTGAAGTTTAATTGTGCAGGCCACAAACAAAATGTGTTATTAAGTTGAAGAAGGAAAGGAAAAATTGATTTGTGAATAAATAAATAGGCACTAGTTAAAGGGAAGCTGTATGCAATCTCAAGCTACTTTTTTTATTTAGGAAAACAAAATATTTAGCTGAAAGAATTTCATATTCCGTTTCCACTCAGAGAACATATAAATGTTTCTCTGACATCTGTCAATTTCTCGGACATATTTTGTAAAAATAATCCCTTTAAAATTGCAAAACATAAAATGCAAATGGTTTCACATAGCTTGAACAGGTTTTGCTGTGTATATATGTTTTATAAAGACTTGTTATTACTGTTGACAAGAAGAAAATTTATGGAAAGATAAGATTTTGGGAGTGCCTGGGTGGCTCAGTTGGTTGAGCATCTGACTCTTGGTTTTGGCTCTGCTCAGGATCCCAGGGGTCATGTGATTAAGTCTGGAGTCTGCTTAAGATTCCCCCTCTTTCTCTCTCCCTTTGTCTCTCTCCCCTGCTCGGGCTCTCTCCTTCTCCAAAAAAATTACAATATATGAAAAATAAATAAAAGAAAAAGAAAAGTATGTCTCTTTTTTAAATTTTCATTTATTTATTTTGAGAGAGAGTGAAAGAGTGGAGCCGGGGAGGGGCAGGGAGAGAGAGAAAGAAAATCCGAAGCAGGCTCCGCGTTGTCAGCACAGAGCCCAATGTGGGGCTTGATTCCGCAAACCATGAGATCATTACCTGAGCCAAAGTCAAGAGTCAGACGTTCAATCGACTGAGCCCCCCAGGTGCCCCAGGAGGGTAGGATTTCTAATTCTAAGATCATTTTCACAGTAAACATCGTTATTGGAGAAATAAAATGTTTATTAATAGAAGTAGGTATAACAGAGCTCAAAAGGAGAGAACTGGAAATACCATCCAAACACACAGTAAACATTTATTTTTATGTCTTGTCAGGTAAAAACCAGGATAACTCTTCAGTGGTGCCCAAAACAGTATGATTCCATGGTATTGGCAGATGACAGTTTTGCACCAATAACCCAGGGAGATTCTTAGGCCAAATTCCTCTGTCCTAAGGTGGGGGGGGGGGAGGCGGGGGGGCAGGGGAATGGATGATACAAATCACTCACCTATTCATCAACACAGTGAAAATCTGTACATATTTTACAAGCCTGTTTTCTACTTTGTGGAGGGAGTTTTTATCACTGTTTGAAGTTTCTCTGTAGAGGTTAGTTCTTCTTCCTCCAGATTAAGCCTCTTGAAAAGGATGTAACGACATCATGTGCCTTTTTCTGAGAAGTAACAGAGTGGCATGATATTTAGACATGATCAGTTTTAGGAGCAGAAATCAAGAACATTGTTTCATTTTTTTCAAAATTATGCTTATATTTAAATATAAGCAACTATGTACTTAATAATCAATAAAACAAGTTAGTTAATTTAAATTATAAGCGTCAGTAGGAAAAGAAAACTACCAAGTAAAACAAGGAACAAAACATCAGAAATAGCCTATCATGTATTTTGTGGGTACTACTTGACCCTTTTTCATTAGGTTCCTTTTCACTATGTATGACCTGTGCTCCATTTAAACCTGTTTTCATTTGCACTGTATTAGTGAGTAGCAGATTCTGATTTCAAGTGCCTTATACTTTTTGTTTTTCAGAAGATTTTTTTAAATTAATTTTTTTTAAATGTCTATTTATTTTTGACAGAGGGAGAGAGAGCGCATGAGCGGGGGAGGGGCAGAGAGAGAGGGAGACAGAGAATCTGAAGCAGGCTCCAGGCTCTGAGCTGTCAGCACAGAGCCTGACGCAGGGCTGGAACTCACAGACGAGAGATCATGTCCTGAGCTGAAGTCAGCCGCTCAACCGACTGAGCCACCCAGGCACCCCGGTTTTCAGAAGATTTTATGTTTAATTCAAGACGTTCTTTCTGCAGTGATTTTTTATTCTAATATGATCTCATCCTTCTGTGTTAGCCTTTTAATGAAGGAACATGTATTATCAACCAAAAACTGTCAGGACACAGTAAAGACTTTTAAGCAACATATATATTATTCCAAAATCCATTTATTCTTCCGCTTACCTATGACCTCTCTAAGGTCTTTATGAAAGAGGAAAATATATTAGCTAATCATTAATGAATAGTCTTAAAAGAAGACATTTGAAGATGTAAAGTTTAATAAAGCAAAGGATAGTATAGCAGTGATATTCTTAATTAGAAAGGTAGATCCATTCAAGAGAATTCACAAAGGGAAGGAAGTATATTCACATGAGGGAGGCGAATATGGCAAACCTCATTGTCGAAACTTTTGAATCAGTCTAGAAGCAGAGGCCTTCAACACCACTGTTGTTCTTTGCTTATTTAGCTTCATTACTCCTCTAGATTTTTATGCAACACCTAAAGGAGAGATCTTGCCTACTCTGGAGACACAGCTTGTTGCATAAACTTAAAACATAGCAATTTCCAGATTCTATTTCTAAAATCCTTCCAATAGTCATTTGATGTCAGGTTTATTCTTCCCAAGGAATCTGATAGGATGGGATTCCACCTTTGTAGACACATTAATAATCTCCATTGTGATGATTAGGAACTATACAGATTCACGTAATAGGGATAAGGATGGCTTAATTTTTTTTTCAGTTAAGTTGTTTCTTGGATGAAAAGTTATTTAATAAAATACAGTACATGAGAATGAACATTATAAATGCTTGATGCATTTTGGAAAATATAACTGAATTTTTAAAGTTAAAATGTAATAGGTAAAATTAAGGGAAAAAATCAGGTTAATTTAATGTCTTTTCATCGACCATAGAAGCAATTTGACATCAGGAACAATGGTAAGTTAATTATAGGTTTTGAAAAATAGGGATAGATTTAAGACAAGAGTGGCAATGTCTCAGTTAGTTTTCTATACAAGTACCGACTTTTTTTGAGACTGCAAAGAACTCTTGTCCATAACAATCACATTTTTAATTGCCTTAACAACAGCCACAGTAGGTTTAGAGGGATTAATTGGTACCGGAAAAAAAAAAATACTTTTGAAATAATGTTGTGCACACAGGTTGAATTCCAGCATGTAGTCAATATAGGCTTCATTATGATTAAAAATAAATTGCAAATATTTATGTAAAATTTACTCTATGCCAGTGATTACTCCAACTGTTTGATATATTAGCTCACAAAAGACCTGAAAGGTAGGTACTGTTATTTTTTTCGCTATATTGATTTGGTAAGAGAGACGGAGAGAGGTCAACTAACTTGCCATTAAGTGCAGACTTACGATTCAAAAACAAAGACTCGTGTTTGAATGCTTCTGTTCTTAAACTCCATGCTATGCTTCCTATGAATTTTTTTTCTTTATTTTGGCAGTGATTCCAGTGGAAATGTATTAATAAGACAACATTTAGTTTCATAAAGACCATTTATTTATCATGAACAAGCTGATGAATGACTGAATGAATATATTGAAAGGCTAAATAATTACAAAGACAGATGTTTGAGATAAAGGAATCTGGTTTAATACCGGTACCAGAATTATAGCATGAGCTCTTTGGACCGGCTTCCCTAAGAAAGAATCATAACTTGTTGATTGTGTATTAACAATACAAATTTATTTTCCGGGAATTATTTTAAGTGTATACAATAAACGAAGAAACACTGATTCAGGAAAATCTACTAAATCTTGGTAAGAGCGTCCAGTAGGACTTGAGTCACAACTCACCTCCCACACACACATACACAGCTCAGACTAATGGAAGCTCCACTTGGAGACAATGTGGCCAAGAAAACGGGACTCCCTTTCTGTCCAGCTCCCAGTTAAGGGCTATGATATCTCTTTGGGATGGGTGGTGAGCCAGCATCTCTTACTCCCCCAGCTGCATGTTGTAAAGGCGAAATTCCAAGTGAATGAGGCCAAGAGGCCAGGAACTCCTTTTCTCCACCCAGACTTGACTCATGAACTAGAGGCTTACCACAGGTGTGGAAGGCCAAAAATACTGGGGTTTTGATCACCCTTACCACAACTTACTCATAGGGTGGAGGTTCCATATTGGGTAAGATCATCTGAAAGTACTAGAAGTTACTTGCCCCACACAGCCCTCCAATCACAAACCGAGTGTGCTACTCTGAGAGTAGTGGGTCACCATTACCGAACCAAAGTGGTTTAGCTATTTGGTGAGTTACAGACCTAGACTGCACTAGGTAGAGTTGTCTCACAACTTACTTTGTAAGGCTGTGACTCCCCCAACAGTGGTATACAGGCTCCTTTTATTAGGGTTTGGGATGAATATTGAGAGGGGGAGTCCGCACTATCACATATAATGGGCAGACATAAAGTTGCACAGTGCACTCAAATACTATGCCTATATGTATATGTATATATATATATATATATATATATATATATAGTATGTTATGTTAATGAAGCTTATGCCTCTGCTAGGGTAGGGATTTTAACTTTATTATAAGGCTGCGGTAACCGTCAAGCACTTTTTAATTCATCTGCACAGGCGTCCTCCTGGGGTCCTATTCAGAAATGTTTCTTTTTGTCTTCCAGCAATTCCTAGTAAGTTTCTAAAAGATAAAATTGATAGGCAGAAGCTTCTAGGAGTTTCCTGAGTTTGGCAGGTCTCACTGGTGACGACTATTTACCTGCCTCCTATTCCTGAGCAGTGGCTCAGAGAAGCTGTTCAGTGGGAGAGTCATACCGTAAGATCAAGCTTCAAAGCTTTGCCCAAAATAATGCATTTAATTGAAAATTGTGGGGAAGCTCAAGCCTAACAGCACCCCCTGAAACAATGGATATTTGTGAATGTTTTGGTGGTCAGCGATTAAGAATAAGCTACAGCTACGTGAGAGCGACAGCTAAACCATAGGCCAGCTAGTTTAGACCTCCTGTTGTCAAAACAAACCTCAAAGACTGGCCCACCAAATTATTCCTGCAAAGGACCCAAATCTGATTGGATTGGACTGGAGCAGTTTATGTCTCAGGACAGGGCCAGAAACAATAAGAATCAGTGACCAAATAGTGGATCCTAACACCTGGGTGTGAACACAATAAAGGCTGATGGTATAATGGAGAGATCAGAGAAAGAAAAAATCAAAAGGGCCCCCGCTAAAACCATTGCCCTTGAAGGCTGACTGTGCACTAAGCCCAAAGTTGAGCCCTCTGAGGCGTGACACCAGAGAATTCACACTGAAGGGGAAAAAAAAAAATCACTAAAATTCTCTGACCAAGTTACTAAATAAATGAGCAAATAGATACTAGCAACAATCCATGGGAGGGTGGAAGTGGAGGGAATTATCAGCCCCTGGTGTTGCAAAAAATTTTTAAATGCCCATTTCTTTTTTTTTTTTTTTTTTTTTTTTTTTTTTTTTAATTTTTTTTTTTTTCAACGTTTTTTATTTATTTTTGGGACAGAGAGAGACAGAGCATGAACGGGGGAGGGGCAGAGAGAGAGGGAGACACAGAATCGGAAACAGGCTCCAGGCTCCGAGCCATCAGCCCAGAGCCTGACGCGGGGCTCGAACTCACAGACTGCGAGATTTAAATGCCCATTTCTAAAATAAATACAGAGCATGGAAAGACATTGAAATATATGATCTATACACACCAAAAAAAAAAAAAAAAAGACAAGAGAAACGGTGGGATTTACCAGGCAAACACTGTGAAGCAGCCATTATAAATAGGTCCAATGAGCTAAAGGAAATTGTGTTTGAAAAAAGTATGTCAATTATATTTCAATTAAAAAAGAAAATAGATGTAAAACAGCTCCACCTTTCCATTGAATGCAGGAATTCCCTTTAAGTTCCACAAGAACTATCAAAACAAATTATTTCTAAGCATAAATAAGTTAATATTTTTTAGTGCCCAAATGTTGCCTTTTATTTTTTATGTTTATTTATTTATTTATTTATTTTATTTATTTATTATGTTTATTTTTATGTTTATTTATTTTGAGAGAGAGAATCCCAAGCAGACTACATGCTGTCAGTGCTGACCCTGACCTGTGGCTCGATCTCAGAACTGGGAGATCATGACCTGAGCTGAAATCAAGAGTCCACCCAGACCCCTCTTATCTCTGTATTTTAAGGATGGGAAAATTTTAACTTACCTAATAGCCTGGCACTCCCCTATTTTCAGTGAGGGAAACTGGAGTATAGGAGACGTTTCTGCACAATAGAAGTTAAAACACAATAAATCTGAGCAATATTGTCTGAAAAAGAAACCTTTGTAAAATACATGCTTCTTAAATATTGTTCAGCTCACTGGCAATCTGTAGAGGAGATCTGGAGAAATCTCTGACCCATGTACATACAGAAGGCCTGTATCTGCTACTCTGTCACTTGGGGTAGCACCTTTCCTCTTGTTCTTCATTAATAACCATAATTATGGCTGGAATCCTTTACCTGGTATCCTCTGGTCCCCACTGAATCTTATCAAGAGAATCCTCTCATTTTTTTCCTTTGAGCTGCATCATTTTTTTTCTTGTATCTTCATAATAAAGGAAAAACAAGCACATTGCTCTTCCCAGGGCAGATAAAAAGCACCCCTCCAAACCACTTCCTATAACCTTTTTTTTTTTTTTCTCTTAATCTATGCACTCTCTGCATTCTTAGACAATTCTTGTGGACTGCCGGTTATTTCCTCTGTGAATTTAGTCCAATCTGATGTCTGACCTAAGGACTAAAATTAGGCTCATGCTATTATTTCAAGCATGGGAAGTCATGAAATGTGCCTGTTTTTGTCTTAGACTAGAAAACACAAATTCAGATTCTATATTTTTTTTCATGTGACTGGTAAAAAGGTCTTTTGATTCTGTTTCTTTGCTCACTTGCATGTTAATATCACTGCTGGGAAGTTTTCTTCCCATAATCTCACCGAAACATGCGAAAAGTTCCAAAAAATAAGAAAAAAAAATAGCAAATCAACAAACCCCACTTTGCTCTTTGCTTTTACTTACTTTATAAAATGACTGTATATTTGTGTGAAGTAAGGTCTTTCTTATGCCTTTAATGTCAACATGTAATGTTAAAAGTAAATAAGAAAATAGAGGAGCAAAGTTTCTGGTTAAATATTTTTAACCAGTTTGTCTGTTTTGTTTTGTTTTGTTTTGTTTTGTTTTGTTTTGTTTTTGATTTTACTGAACTTCATTGGGACCTTAAAAGTAAATCAAATTTGGATGCCTCACTGCCATAGTTTTATTACTTTGGATTGCTCTAATCTTTCCTCATTTATAAATAACAGCTCATTAGTTACCAGGACTATTTTTTTCCTGTTGACTTAGAAGATCATAGCAATACTCATTCTTTTTAAGTTCGCGTTACCCTGACTTTAAGGGCCTAGTGTTTCATAAAATGGGACTTCGTGTACAGGCATGTACACCCAAACAGGCAGAATCATTTCCTAAGACGTACAAATGTCCTTGCCCATCATTTAACATTGCAGCATTTCATATGTCTTCTGGTTTCCTAAACAGATTTCTCAAATTTCCATTTCTCTCAACTACTCTACCAACAATTTTCACTAAGAACACAGATCCTTAGTCTCATATGAGTAAAAGAGACTGTAGTGACACTAGAGAAATGCGACTCAAATGTTATTTCTGGGTCTTTAAGTTGAAATGTTCACAAAAATCCCTTTTAATACATTAAAAAAGGTCTTATGGTTTTTCTGAGGGAAATCACACAAGGGTTAAATCCTGTTGTCTTAGCTTTTCTTCTCCATTTGCACAATGTCAACTGCTATATTAATAGGAATGATTACTACCCTGACCTCCAATTTGGCCAGTTCTTATAAATAAAGGGTGTGACTGTGTTCCAACAAAACTCACAAAAACAGCAGTGGGCCAGAGTTGGTGTGCAGGCCATACTTCGCCTATCTGTGAGAGACACAAACATTCAGTAGACATTGGAGGGCATACAAAAAGTAGACATTTCTAATCTCAAAACACTTACGAGCTGGTGACAAAATACAGAAATAACTTACCATTTTATACTAAGTTCCAAATGAAGGATGTGGAGAATGTCAAAGGCCAGACTTAGCAAATAAGATAATGCATGTGGCAGAACTTCTTGAAATGGGAAAGAGTGAAAAGATAATGTTGTTATGGTTTCGCCATCATTGCTATCCACATTTAATTCTCAAAAAGTTTAACTGTATTGGCAAGTTTCTTAAAAAAGACCCATGAAAATAAGATTTTTGATTATTGAGTTCTACTGGTTACTTAATCATCATTCATTTTTTGAAAAGTGTTTTTAATGTTTACTTGTTTTTGAGAAAGAGAGAGAGAGAGAGTGCAAGCAGAGGGAGGGCAGAGAGAGGGAGACCCAAAATCCAAAGCCGGCTCCAGGCTCCAAGCTGTCAGCACAGAGCCCAATGAGGGGCTCCAACTCACAAACCGTAAGATCATGACTTGAGCCAAAGCAGGACGCTTAACCGACTGAGCCACCCAGGCACCCCAATCAGCATCCATTTTGTAGCTAGTCTATTTATAATTTTATTTAACAATTCTCAATTTTGTACCATTCTTGGTAATCATGTTCGTTTCTTAGAACTGTATTATTTATTTACTTACTTTCCTTGCCACAAAATTATAATTTCAAAATAGAATCTCCTGTGCGTTAAACGACCCTCGCTTTTCCACTTTTGGGACAGCTTATTGTAAAGTCTATCCAAACCAAAAAAAAAAAAAAAAAAGGTTGTGTTTCTTTCCTCGCTAAATTATTTATCCCTGTACTATAAGAAAATGGGCACTTCTTCCATACAGTTTAATGATAGCTCCAAAGCCAAATAAGTCCGAGAAGACAATTTTCATTAAACTCATGAACTTTTGCCTCAGCTACCTTTGTTATTGAATGTCATTACCTGAATTATTGGCAATGGTGGTTTGGTTCTTTGCTTTCGCTAAGAGGTATGGCCTTAATACACTGGGTAAAAGATAATGAACAAAAATAATGTTTAAAAATTACTGCAGCAGGAAGTACCCAAAGCAAAATATATTTTTAGTCTGAAAGGGCTACGGTACTTACAGTTTGTGGGAACTGGTGCAGTGTAAGGTCACTTAAGCACACATGGGAAGACTAACTATGAAAGAAGCCACAGTTATGTCTCTTATGTGATCTCAGGAGACGTGCATTTGCACCTTTTTAAATTTACAAAGGAAAAAAGAGTGTGGTCTTTGTTTTTAACATGATGGATTCGTTTACATCCATATTTGAATAAAAAACTGAGCCTGATATACTTAGCTACCAAAGGGGAGTAAAATTACACTGGAAAATTAATGTAAAGAAAATAATTCATTCCTTCAGCACAAGTAAGTCTTTTCTGTGATGTGGCTGTCGCAAGAAGGTTGTGATGTGGCTGTCGCAAGAAGGTTGAGGAATGAAGAAATGAGGGTCTGTTTAACATGTTCCGTAAGTATGATGCTTTGTGTCTCTGGAAGAGGAAAGTAATTAGGGAGGCAGAAAACCAAAACAAAACAAACACAAAAACCAACAAAAACAAAAAGCAACAACAACAAAAAAACCACCTCTGAAATGAATTTCTGTGATAAATTCCCACATATCTAAAGCATATCCTTTCTCTAAAGTTTTGTTTCTATCTTTTGCTTTTAGGTCTGACACATTTACCTTGTGATTAATGTGACGAAGAAGCCATTCATGTGCCAAAGTACAGCTCCTTAGTTTTAATGAAGGAGAGTCAAGCAAAAATCTTTTCTTGCAACTCAGAACGGAAGAAACGTTTTAATCATACGTGAACAAAAAGAGAGCACCATTATAACTCTTTGGTTATTTGTAATGCTGTGGAGAGCTTATCCTTCGACGTACAGTATCTTGAACATCCCTACTCTGAACATCACAACTCGATTTTATTTGCCAGAATGAACACAAATGGCATTTGCACTTCTGCGAAGAGGAAGTTTAACCCCAAATCCTTTCCTTGTCTACAGTTTTCCCAAGGCTCAACTTATCCCAATTTAATATAAACACAGCTCCGGCTAAACAATCGAAGTTTGTTCTCACGCAGTGCTCCTGTTGATTCAGCTATGAGTCTGTCACCCTGGCGTCATTGAATGGCATGGCTGCCTTTGAAAGCTGACAAGAACGTGTCTTTACCTTTATGTATTCTAGGCCCTGCTTTCATAGCTAACCGCATTTTTGGCAAGAAAGCACATTTAATTTGGCTCATATTTCTCCAATCATTATCAAAATTACTTCTCAAATGCCAGTGATAGATGATTTGCTGCTCTTTTAAATCTGGAATGTGACCAGGGCTCCATCGGAGATTAGGAAAAAAGGGGGAACAAATCAAAATGCAGCGTGTTTTCTGTTTGTATCAGTTCATAATCATTTACCAAAACATTGAACCTCAGTTCAGAAATTCAGCATCAATTTTCATAATTAAAAACTGACAACTTCCTGAAATAAGAAATTCTTTCATATCTTTCTCTGTTTCTTCCTATCCATCCACATGATATATAAAAAAACTCTGGAAAAGTCAGGCATTTATGAAAGATGTTCAATAAATAACACGATAATTAATTCACTATTTGGTTATGGGGCAAAACTAAAGCAATCTGAAAAATTGTTATGTTTTGGAGCAAATCTGGTCAATCCAAATACCATAAAATACTTAGGTGGCAATCAGATTGTAGTCCTTGGGGAAATCTTTGTACATCAGCATCAGGATACCTTAAGCTGTCTAATCAAAGCATGTTTGATCCTTGAAGATGTTCTCATAAACATGTGTATTTGAATTTATGTGTATAGTCAAACTGTATCTTCAAATCTGTAGCTATCACTAGGAAAGAAATCTTCGGTGTTACAATGTGTCATTATTCTACCAAGCTATAGTCAATAATTGATGAGTAAAAATGACTATATGTTTTATAACTCTAATATGAAAGAAGCATTAATTCTCGGTCAACTTATGGTTGAATTGAATGGTTAAATGGCAGCATGCTCATATCGGATAAGATTGCATAATGTATTCCAATTTGTTTGCAGACCATTTCGGAAAAGGAATTCTCAAGAAAGACTAAATAATCATGATTACATAATAAAGAGATTTTGTTCACAGCTGGATAATCATGTCGGTGCATAAAGCCACACGCCATCTAGCCTCTCAGATATACTTCTGAATCTTTTCCAATTTAGCCAGAAGAACAGAGACCTCCTTGGAAATAAAACTGTATATATTTTTTTGCTTAAGAAAAAAAAATAGACAGGAGTCTGGGTGGCTCAGTCAGCTAAACGTCCAACTCTTGATTTCAGCTCAGGTCATGATCTCAAGATCATGAGATCCAGACTCGCGTTGGACTCCACACTGAGCATGGAGCCTGCTTGACATTCTCTCTCTCTCTCTCTCTCTCTCTCTTTCCCTCCCTCTGCTCCTCCTCCTACTAAGGAGCAGTCTTCCGAGTCTTCCGGCTTATTCCTGCTTAAGGATCCTCCTGCTTAAGGATCAATTAGATTGATCTCTTTATCTACTTTTCTATCTGTTAGTAGAATATCAGTTCATAATGCATTGACTGAACACCCACTAAGTGCAATTCTCTCACTGAAAGAACACGATTTAAAGTCAGGAAAAAACACTTAAATCTGCCACTCAGAGACTTTGTTTTCTTGAAAAAATCTGTTCGTATTTTTCAATTTCCCCGTCTATATAATGCACATAGTACTGATTCTTCATCTTCTTATTGACATCATTGAAGATATATATCAAAGCATTTGTAAAACATAAATTGCTAGTTATATTGCTACCTAATTCAAGGTATACTTAAATTGACAGCTGACATACTGAGACCTTCGTTATCTAACGCTAAAACATCCTTTTCATCCAAATTCCTGAAGCTATCTGTTTTTTTTAGTTGTAATAATTTGCTTTCAATATCCTCAATATGCACTCGTTTTAAATCATCTTTTACTATCATATATAAAATATACTCAAAAAAGAACCTGACTTAATGATTTCTTAACTCTAAAATGCATTATGACACGTTTGTGCAGACATTATTTTATTTACCAGAATGTTTGCCATTTTCTTAGATCTTCATCCCTTCTTAAACCTTCTATCTGTAGTCATCTGCGTTCTGCCAGAGCCATACTGATAGTACAGTATTTTCTTGAAAAAAATTCAAATTAGTCTCATCACTGAAAGATAATTTGGCTTGATACAGACTTCTAGGACACTAGTCACCTGTCTCTCTTTCCTGAATATTGAAAATGCCATTGCACTTTACCTTTGTGAGATAACTTTCTGTCTTTTAGTTAATTTTAAGAATTTCTTTTTATATTTGACACTTTAAAGTTAAATTAAGCAGTGTCTAGATGTGAGTTGTGTTTTTTTTTTTAATTAATCGAAAAAGATTTTTTGTTTAGGTTTCCAGACTGATGTTACTATCAGCACAGAAAAATTTTTAAGCATTATCTCTTCACATATTGACTGCCTCATTTTCTCCCTCCTCTCTTTCCTAACGAGAGAGAACTTTCTAGTTCATTGTTCTCTTTCTCTCTCTTTTTTTTTTTTGACTTGGAAGTGTTTTCACTTTATTTTTATTATTTTTTTAATCCCAATATAATTAACATACAGTGTTGTATTAGTTTCAAGTGAACAGTGATTCAACAGTGATTCAACAATTCCATAACATTACTCAGTTCTCTTAACCCCCATCACTCATTTCACCCATCCCCCAACCACCTCCCCTCTGGTAACCACCAGTTTGTTCTCTATATGTATGAGTCTGTGTTTTGTTTTTTTTAAAATCTTTTTTGTTTGTTTTGTTTCTCTTAAATTCCATACATGAGTGAAGTCATATAGTATATGTCTTTTTCTGACTGACTCATTTCATTTAGTAGTATACCTTCCAGATCCATCCATGTTGTTGCAAATGGCAAGATTTGCAAGATTTTTTATGGTTCAGTAAACATATTTTAGGCCTCAGTTTATCCTCCCTGTGAAATTTCCAGATCTAAACAAATCTATGGGTATAATATTGGGTTCCATTCTAAATAATTCAATCTGACCAACTTTATAGTTCACTATTTTTCTCTTCAGTTATGTCTATGATGATAGCCCTGACCATTAAGCTTTTGATTTTTTATTACTACATGCTTGATGTCTAAAATTCCTTTTGATTTTTTAAAAACTCTGAGGTTATGTTTAATAATTTATGTTCTCTGAGATATTTTCAAGCTTATTTATAACTTCTAAGCATTGTAAATACGATTATTTTATAATCTATCTCTGCTAATTCTAAATATCTGAAGTTTGATCTGTTTCTAAAGTGTTACTGTTGCTGGTTTTGACTTATTTTGCCTTATTTCTTTGCATATTGAGATAATTCTGACTGCATCTTCTCTTTGTTATTGAAAAACTATTTTTTGCAGAATTTTGGAAGTCTAGGAAGAACTAGCTTCTGGTAGAAAAAAAATTATGTTTCCTTCTTCCAGTCATGTAAACGCTATCAAGTCAAGACCATCATAAAGCAAAATTGACACGTTTCGTGCACACTGCAGGTGACCTAAACCTGGATTGGAAACTGATGCAAGGTTTTAAACTAATTCAAACTCATGACTAAATCTCATTTCACTGTCCCTCTTTTTAATTGGTGCTTTTCCTTCTTTTTATTCACCCTGCTCTATTAATTGGAAATGCAACCTTCCAAGCAGTGTTCTGGGAGGAGGGGAGGTGCACAGTGCTTAGGGTCACAGTTTAATATGGGGAGGATTTTTAACAAGATCTCTGGGTCTTTATTTTAGTCATTTTGTCTTCAGAGACCTACATTCCAAAGCCCAAGTTTGCCTGACTAGTAGATGTCTTGGTAAGACTTCTTAGTTGCTCTAAGGGACAACTTACCTCTCTGGATTGTCACTTTTAAAAAAATTTGGTTTCATAGATTCTTCCTATTTTGTTAGCTTTTCAATCCATATAAATGTATAAGTACATATGCATTCATTTTCAAATGTATATTTATGCATGTGGATATTTACATTATATAAATAATGACATACACATTTATATATACACATAAACATGTATTTATTTTCAATCCATTTAGGGAAGATATTCAAAAACTATTTCATCCATAATTTTTAGTTGTTTTCAATATATAGTGCTGTGGGTTGAATCATGTATTTTAAAATCTCACATGTTGAAATACCAGTGTCCAGTAACTTCAGAATGGGACCTTATTTGGAAATAGGGCCTTTGCATATGTAACTAACTTAGGAAGCAGTCATACTGGAAGAGGGTAGACTAATGCAATATGACTAGTGTCCTTATAAGAAGGCAAAATTTAGACACAGACACACACATGGGGAGAAAGTCATGTGAAGATGAAGATAGAGACTGCCTTGATGCTTCTAGAAGCCAAGGAATACCACAAATGACCAGCAGGCCACCAGCTGCTGGGGGAGAGCCCTGGAGTGGATTCTTCTTCACAGCCCTCAGAAGGAACTTGGTATCAGACTTCCAGTCTCCAGGACTGGGAGACAACACATTTCTGCTGTTTAAGTCTCCCAGTTTGTGGCACTTTGTGCAGCAGCCCTAGAAAACTCATACAGATGAGTAAATTGAAATAATCTTGTCCAATATTACCAGAAACACAAGCCCCTAAATGCTTTCTCTCACCTTTGAGGAAAGAGTGATTTGTTTGTGTGCACTTCACAAAGGATAAGAACTCCCTCACTCCCTCCACATCCCTTCCGGGCAACTCTTCCTCTCTTTTTTCTTTCTTTCTTTCTTTCTTTCTTTCTTTCTTTCTTTCTTTTCTCTTTCTTTCTTTCTCGTTTCATTTTGTTTCATTTTTTTTAAATAAGCAAAAAATCAGCTACATGTATTAGAAATACAAGGTTTATAAACCAGCTGTTCCCTAACCCTTAAACTATCTATTATTTTCTGTCAAAATACGAGCTTCCTTAGTAAAACAACATGTTTCTACAGGTTTGCACATCCCATTCTCTCTGCCTGGAATTCGCTCTTTATCTGCCTTTTAAATGCTGCTGATTCTTCAAAATAGAATCTGAATGAGATCAGCAATAAAAAAATAAAGAAAAAATTGGAAACATACATTAATCTGAGATAGTTTAGTATAAGATGCTAAGCTGAAATAAAAGATACCCTTCCTTTCTTCTAAAGAAGGGAGAATATCAAAGGCTAAGTAGACATGAAGTAAATTTAGCATTAATTAATTAAAAGAAAATACATAGAGCAAGCTCCTGGGGCAAGTTCTAAAATAAGAATGTGAGGTGCCAAAGAGATCTAGGTTATATGAGGAGTCTTGTCTACATATTAGAAAGTAATAGAAATTGGAGGGAATTTAAAGTATATCAAATGGAGTTCTTTTTCTCTTTTTGTTAATGTTAAGTGAGATAGAAACATTAGAAATTCCAGTAAAAAAACAAACAAAATATTTAAACAGTTTTCACAAAAAAAAGGAAACATAAATGGTCAAAGAAATATACGAAAATGCACTAAGCTTTATCGTTATCAAGAAAATGTAAATTAAAACCACAATGTTATCATACCTCATATCCATCAGAATGGCTAAATGAGAAATATTATAATGGAATATTGTAAATATCGTATGTTGACCAGAGTCACAACTGAAACACTCATGTGGCTGGTGTGAAAATTTGGGCGCCTGGGTGGCTCATCCGGTTAAGCATCTGACCTTGGCTCAGGTCGTGACTTCATAGTTGGTGAGTTTGAGCCCTGCATCGGGTTCTCTGCTGTCAGTGCGGAGCCCGCTTCAGATCTTCTGCTCCCTCTCTCTCTGCCTTTCCCTCACTTGTTCTCTCTCTCCCTCTCTCACACTCAAAAATTAAATAAACATTAAAAATTTTTTGAAAAACTTGTTTGGTACTATCTACTAAAGCTGAATGCACGCACACACTTTGATCCAGAAATCCCAGTCTTGGTATAGACCTTAAAGAATTGTGTATATATATATTCCCCAAAGACACATACTAAAATGCTATAGCAGCAATATTCTTAGAAGCCCCAACATAGTGTCTAGGATGCTATGTTCCATTTTGAAATCTGGGTGCTAAATACACGATGGTGTTCACCAAATAGTACACTTAAGATATTTGTATTGTCTTGGTCTGTATGGTTTATTTCATTTGTACAAAAGAGAAGAAAGAAAAACAAATATAAATGACTTGCTAAAGTAGCTAAAGTCATCTGAATCCCAGTTGAGTTTTCTTACAATTCAGCATACAATTCTGTTTCTCTATTACATATTATAAATCTATAATCTCTAAAATAATAGAACCAATTCAAATATGGCAAAACATTAAATTAAGTTTCCAAGCAAATATACTTTCAAACGATTTTTAGATTACTAAGTCAGTCCTACCTTGACATTAATAAGTTACAAATGAAATAATTAAAATAAATGGTGTAAGATAAGAAGTTAATGTTTTTCTTGGGTTAACCTCATTAGCCATGTCCAGGTAAAATAATGGCAACTCTCAAAACACAATGAAGTGTGTAATATATGCAAAGTTCCATCTAGAAGCCTAATTGGTTAACCATAATCAACCAGTTGCCTGTATCTAGCATTTTCTATGCAAGTAATAGAATTCTCTAGATGTTTACATAAAATAACAAGGAACGTATAATAAATTTAAATTATTTTAAATTAATTTTAAACTATTATTTTAAATTAATAATTAATTGTTTTAAATTAGATTTATTATTTTAAATTAATAATTAAATTCCTCTTATGTGCTTTCTTTTACGTAATGCTTCCTATGTTTGTAGACCTTAGAAGTTTGTGAAAAGTTTTTGTTTACTGCACGACAGCTACCTTTCATTATCTGAAGGAAAGTACAGCAAATTAGAAAAAAATATGACTAAGGTAGCTGGTTTTGTTGCCATCAATTCAAAGAGAGGGCGTTATTATAGTATGGTCTTTTGAATGGTATGTTTTATTCCCCACAGTGTTAAAGAGGTAATAGAATACCTACTCCACAAAAAACAAAAGAAATTTTTCTTGTTGACAAATCATTAGTATTTCCTTTTACAGTCTTCAATATATAAATGCTGACAAAATATATAGGTGTAACCACATATGAATACAGAACTGATTTATTTATTTTAGTTATTGCACAGAAAAATCTGTTTGACAACCGTAGCTTAAATATTTTATGACAGCCTTCATGACAGGACCAATAATACCAGAGTCCAAGAATTTCATGAAACAGACATCAGCTAAGAAACGCTAATACAGTGAACTCTGCCATTGCCTTGTTTTGGTTTGGCAGGTGTTATCTATTTTCTGGGAACTATAATGGACTTAATAAATTACTCAAAGGGAGATTAATGGCATAAAAATATAAGAATCAAAAATTTATTAAGATTTATTATGATAATTAAGTGAAGAATGCTCTTTTCATTTACAAATCTGATTATTCACAAAAAAATGACTAATAGGATAACCTAATCTAAACCTCTCATTTTTTACATGAAAAAACTAAAATTGATTTGAGGCTAAGAAGATTAAGAGACGTTTCCAAGACATGCTGACTCACCGAGATTGGAACCCCTTTTTCTTACTTCTGGACCATTGCTTGCTTCCTCCTTCCTTCCTTCCTTCCTGCCTTCCTGCCTTCCTTCCTGCTTTCCTGCCTTCCTTCTTTCTTTCTTCACAATGAAGAAAGATTTATTGATACTATTTATTTATTGATTTATTGATTTATTGATACAATTAACATGCCATAACATATACCCATTTAAAGTATACAATTTAATGTTTTTAAGTACATTTGCAAGGTTGTGCAAACATCATTAGAATCTAATTTTAGAACATTTCTGTTCCTTCTTTAAAAGGAAAAAAAGCCATACCTATCAGCTTTCACTCCCCATTCTCTTCCCCTAACTTCCAGCCCTAGACAACTACTGATCTACTTTATATCTGTATAGATTTGTTCATCCAGATATTTCATATAAATAGAAGAATACATCAGGCGGGGTTTTTTTTTTCACTTAGCATGTATTCAAGGTTGATCCATGGTGTAGCATGTACCAGGACTTTCTTTTTATTACCAAATATTCTATTCTAAGAATACACCACAATTTATGTATATATTCATCAATTGGTAATCGTTGAATTATATCCATTCTTTGGATATTATTAATAATGCTACTGTAAGTGTTGATGTACAAAATTTTGAGTGAATGTATATTTTCACGTATCTTCAATATATACCTAGGGGGAGCTCTATGGTAACTGCATATTTAACATTTTGAGGAAATGCAAATGTGTTTTCAAAAGTGTTTTCATTTTATAGTCCCACAAGCAAATGACGGTTCCAATTTCTCTAAACCCTTGTCAACACTTTTGACCTACTCTATGCCTTTTTAATTGTATACATCCTAGTGGGTATGAAGTAGTATCTCTTGGTTTTGATTTGCATTTCCTTAATGTCTAATGATGTCTGGCATTTTTTCATATGTTTATTTCGCTTTTGTATATCTTCTTTAGAAAAATGTCTGTTTAGATCCTTTGGTCATTTTTAAATTGTTGTTTATCTTTTTATTTTTGAGTATAAGAGTTTTTCTTTTTTAATTCGAATACCAGCCTTTATCAGATATATGATTTATAAATATTTTCTCCCATTCTATGGACTGTCTTCTCACTTTTTTCATGATGTCCTTTGAAGCCAAGTGATCTGTAATTGTATTACAAGCCTATATATTTATTTTTTGTTTGTTGCTTGTGTTTTTGCTGGAGTATCTCAGAAACTGTCATTTAACCCAAGATTATAAGAATTTTACTTCTATGTTTTGACCTTGAGTTAGGCAATCGTTTCTTTAAAAAAATAAAAAAAAATATTTCTTTATTTTCAGAGACAGTGAGAGGGGGAGAGAGAGAGAGAGAGAGAAAGAGAAAGAGAGAGAGAGAAAATCCCAAGTAAACTCCACACTCAGTGCAGAGCCCAATGCAGGGCTTGATCCCACAATTGCAAGATTACAACTTGAGCTGAAATCAAGAGTCAGACACTCAACCAGCTGAGCCACCCAGGCGCCCCAGCAACGGTTTCTTATATAAGACATTTCCACGTTAGAAGGGCTTTTGGGAAAAAATATGAATTTAATCAAATCTATAGTTACCTATTTAAAGAAGAAAATCAATGACTCAAAAGAAATATGGAAAAGAGAGGCATGTTAAATAATATCATAAGTATGTAATGTACAACATGTAGATTGTGAGAAATTAGAGAATTAATAACCTGAATTCCTCACCAAAATATTTCAAGGAAAAAAAAAAGAGACATGAAGGAGGAAACATTTGCATTGTATGAGCTGTTTAGATTTTGTTGTTCCATTTTTTGCTTTTGATGTGAATACTCAGTTCATTTAGATAATCATGTTACCCCCAGTCATCACAGTTCTATCTGACCTTCTTGAAAAAAATTTAGAACTATATAACCCGTATCCCATAAGTGCAGGAAATATTGGCTTGAAATAAATCAATTATAGTTGCAATTATCTCATTGTTTGGATTTGGAAATAAATTGTATGGATTGGTTGAAAATACATGTGTATACATCTTTATATTAGTACTATACAGTTGATGTAGTCTGCATTACAGCAAATAGAAAACAAAAAAATTGAAAATTTTTAAGCTAGAGAATTTCTTTTTTCCAGCTTCAAATTATCTTTTTTACATATCTCAAATGCTTTTTCCCATAGCTCCAAAAAAGACTGATATTTTAGGGATTCCACAATGGCTACTGGGAGATTATTCCACAGTCTTAACCAAAATTATAGTCAATAATTAATCTTACACTGGTGCTGCCTAAATATTCCTTTTTTTAGTATCATATACCTGAGATAGTTCACAGACTGTTCTAAGAAGACCTCTCCTATGATGCAGAATATTCCCCTCGGAAACAGATGTTATTAATCTTATTTGTGATATTTCCACATTAATCAACTCCTAACCTATCTTCACTCCCCGAATTAGGCAGATGCATTTCCACTGGGTAAGTGCCAGTGGGGACAATAAAATATGACCTTGAGTTAGGTAATGGTGTCTTGGATAAGACACCACCATTAATAATGACGGCATCCACACCCCTCCTCCCGACCAAGACACCACCATTAATAATGACGGCATCCACACCCCTCCTCCCGACCAACCTCAGAATAGTATTCAACCTAAAGATACTGGACAATTTCAGTTCAATTCACTTATAATTCAAATTCAATTCAGTTTACATCAAGTACTACCTTGTTCGCCAGTTACTTGGTGAACTTATACATTACATAAATGTCACTTCTTCACACACTTTGGCATTCAAAAAAAGTCATATTATTTTCCTTAAATCTAATTAGGTCCAGCCCAGATCTTCATTTAATGAGCCTGTAGACAGTCTCAAGTACTGCAAACTACCCTTTTTGGTACAAATACTTTTGGGGCAAAAGTAACACTGATCTTAAACAGAAGGAAAACTTCAAGGGGCTTTCAGTGCTTATTAGTTACTGTTATGAAGCCAGGTGTTCAAATTCCCATGAACACTTAGAATGCAGAGGTTCAAGTACAACCAAGCCATGCTCCCTAACCATGGGTTCCACTTCCTATGCTTGACAGCTTCCGTCATTTCCTAATGATGTCCCTAAACTACAGACTACCAACTATTTCCTTCTTTGGTGGAATATTCACTGTCTAGATTTGTTCCTGCCTTCTCATCTCAAAGCCGATGTGTCTGTCTATCCTTACTCCCTGCCTACTATCCAGGACCCCTAGAAATGTCTCCCTAATTTTTTAAGCAACCCCAAGCTGCAAACCAGAATAGACATTTTCTTTAGTAAACTAATGTATTGAGGGCTAGAAAATTACTGAGACTTGGGAACAAAAAAAGACTAGCAACGTTTTTGGAAGAGAAAAGGAAAAAAATATATAGAACCAAGCATAAATAGCTCTTAATTGTTTAGGCAAATAAGCATTGAAGTAAATGAGCCTACTGCATTGCTAATACACTTATCCTAAATTTACAACAGTGCTGGGGGAAATAATAATTCTTATGGATGCACCTAAGGCAATTTTTACTGATTTACTTCTGCCCCTAGAATGGAGAGTTTGAAAGTTTAATCTTAGAATTCAGAATCATGGACCTACCACTCTCTTTGAGACATTCACTTAATTATGTTTTTAGACTTAATTTTACTTCTCAAAATGGTTAATTATTAGTACTCATATGTTTATTGTGAGCAATAAATATAAATGATGTATGGATCATGTTATGGATTTGTCAAATTAACACTTATTAAGGGAAGCACAAGTTGCCAAATGGTGACCCAAAGTTCAGCAACAGACCACAAGAGAAACCAAAGTAGAGAAGTTTATTATCCTAAGGTCCTGGACGAAATACCCAGAATGTCTAGAGGAGCCATATACGGAGGTCAAGGCAGAGTGAAGACAGAGAGACAGTTATTGGAACTGGGACACAGCCTTTGTCAGGGTCCATGAGTGAAGTGCTGGAGTCCCCTGGCTAAAGCTTGGTTGGTCACTTCAAACCAAAAGAGCAGGGTTTTGGAAAGTTATACGAAAGTTTTATCTAAGAAGTGCATAGGGGGAAGGTGTTAGGAGGCAGAGGAGACTGTTGACCACAGCCTTATTGATTACAGGGCTGTTAAGGAAATCATACCAATAACTTACATTTGCCTGTGACTCTGTAGCTGCTATCCAGGGGCATGTGCTTGCATGAAGGGCCAGTGTCATGTTAAAGTTCTTGCAGGCCACTTGGTTAAACAAAATCAATGTGGAAGCAGCAGTACCATGGGGTAGCTTAGCTAAACTCTCTACAGACACAAATTATATATATATGTTTATACACACACACACACACACACATATATTTATGGTACACACAGAAATACGATATATATGTGATATATCTGACTATATATATTATGTATGATATACATATTCTATATTACATATATATCATATATTCTATATTACATATATATCATATATTCTATATATTATATAATATATAATTCTATATATTACATATATATCATATATTCTATATAATATAAAATACATATAATAGCATATGTCATATATATATGTTACACACACACATGATGGTAATAGTCTACTGCTAAGAGGCAGTTTGCTATAGGCCTCTTGCATTTTTACATATCTTGAGTTTACAAAAATCACAACACTTTGTCCTTTACCAGACTACTTCTCAGCATTGTTTATGCAGAGGCAATCTTAAGAAGTGGAGACATGCATTGCAAGAATTCTTCAAATAGTTCTGTATGCACCTAGTTATTTCGCAGAAAGATTATAGACTTGCTTACTACAATTCCCAAAGTTCTCACATGGCACATTCCACTGCACATGTAGGCTCCACCTGGCTCCAAGGGCTTTGCCATGAGATTTCGGGTGCAGAGACCCAGTAGGACAATGCTAACAATCTTGCCCCTGCTTTTGCTGTAATTCAGTCCTTTATCTCTGACCCAAGAGTCTTGTGTCTTTTGTCAACACCCATGGAACTGTGACAGGCTTCTTTGTTAGCTTATAGAGTTATTTTGATTGGAGTTCTAGCTCTCCTCCAACTGTCAAACTCATTAAAGTAGAGTAAAATCCCCAAAACTATACCATAGTTCCCTGGAGAAGATTAATTAGAGATGCTGAAAGTTGAAGAGAGAAAAAAGCTACAGCTAAGCAATATTATCTATTCACTTGATTTAAAAAAAAAATTGTAACCTATTTAATTGGCAAAAAGATTTGATTTTTATTTCATTATCTTGCTAACTTTGAAACTTATAAGAAAAAGGAAATAAATTTACTTAGAGCTAACAGCAAAATAAACATTGATTTGAATTAGTATAAGCTTTCCTTGTAAGCATAGTTTTATAAAAAGCAGATATTTTATTATTGCTTTGAAATTTCTCTAAGGCATTGGAAGAAGACATATTCTGCCAGAATGTGTGTAAGTGATTCTCTGAATTTTTTTTTTATCTTGTTGCATCTTATTATGTACATGCTGTGTCAGTTTGATTTAATAAGATACATACAGAAAACCATCTTAACTGAGAAATTAGATTGTAGATAATCCATCTAACATTCAAAACATTTTAAAGAAAGATAAAAATATTCGTTCCTTTTCAATATAATTATTCATAAAATGTAAATAATGATTTATGATAACTCATACTATACATAGGTACCCTTACCCTTCAGTTAGTAAATCAACTCCTCTGAACCTTGTTATTTCCCTTGTAAATGGTGGTAACCAGCATATTAGTCTTCTGGGGCTGCCATTGCAGAGCACCATGAACAGGGGACTTAAATCACAGAAATCTATTTTCTTACAGTACTGGAGGCTTGAAGTCCACCATGGAGGTGTTGAGAGGATTAGTTTCTTCTGAGGGCTCTCTCCTCGGCTTATAAATGGTCGTCTTCTCTTGTGTGTTCATAAGGTCTTCCCTCTGTACTTGTCTGTGTCCTAATTGCCTCTTATTAATAGGATACAAGTCATACTGCATTAGAAATCACATGAATGACCTCATTTCAACTTAATTCCTCTTAAAAGATGCTCTCTCCAAATTCAGTTACATTCTGAGGTACTCAGGGTTAGGAATTCAACATTTGAATTTAGAGGGGACACAATTTAACCCAATACAGGTAGATTATCATAGTGTATGTAAAACATCTAATAAAAATATCCAATGTGATTATAATATAATAATAGCCATTATTATAGTTACAACCCTGTGGAAAACACTAATTTAAAAAAAATTTACCTAAGATGAAACTTTGTATCTTGGACAAAGACAAAATAACATGCAATATTCATAAAAGAGAATAGAATATTATGAATAAAACTTATTCTTGTACCTATTAGCAAGGTTAGTCTTTTGTATTTAAGCAGTATGCTTGGATTGCAACAGTTTCTCAACAGAAAATATTTGTTGAACTCAAGTCCAGTATATAAAGTGCAAACATCTTATAACAGTGATCATCAAAAGCACTTTAAGTAAAAAACAATCATACTTAAAACTATTTGTATGACAGGTAAAATGTTGTATAATTAGGGGAGCCTGGGTGGCTCAGTCAGTTAAGCGGTTAACCATCCGACTTCGGCTCAGGTCATGACCTCACAGCTCATGAGTTCGAGCCCTGTGTCAGGCTCTGTGCTGACAGCTCAGAGCCTGGAGCCTGCTTAGGATTCTGTGTCTCCCTCTATCTCTGCCCCTAACCCAGTCACATTCTGTCTCTGTCTCTCTCAAAAATAAATAAACATTAAAAAAATTTTTTAATGTATAATTATAACCCATATCTATTTAGGCAAATATCTTTAATATCTATGCCATAACATGATATTTTTAAGTGTGTGTGTGTGTGTGTGTGTGTGTGTGATGTATGTTGGCAATAAAACTGATTGGGATTTAAAACCAGAGTTGATATTATTCTTTGCAACATAAGACCCAATATAAATCTTATATCTTCCATAAAGTCGTATAGCATTATATTTTCTTTATGACTATTTTAACTATACTACATTTTTCCCTAGGATAAATATATATATTTATTATAATCTATATTATATTCTACATAATTACCAAAAAGATGTCCATATATTTATTCATTATTATCAATGTACACCACAATTATTTATATATTTATTCATTTTCTGAATGACTTTTTTTATAATCTGCTGTGATAGTATTAGTTATGATCGGATTTTGATTATTGTTTGTTTCATGTATTTGTTGACAAGTTTCTCCATTTCAAAGCTCTATAAGGAAAATAATTATTTCTAATGCTTTTTTTTTTACCTTTCTAGAAAGTGGCATTCTTATGCTTATACAGATTTTGTTATGGACGGAGTGTTTGTGTCCCCATAAGATTCATAGGTTGAAGCCTTGATCCCCAATGTAATAGTATTTGGAGATGGGGTTCTTGGAGATAATTCAGTTTAGATTAAGCCATGAGGGCAGGGCCCTCTTGATGGATTACTGCCTTTATAAGGCACTAGAGAGCTTGCTCATTCACCTCACGTGCACACAAAGAAGAGTTCTAAGACCACACAGCAAGATGGCAACCACCTACAAGTCAAGAAAGGGATCTCCGAATGCAACCTAGCTTACTGGCACCTTGATCTTGGACTGCTCAGCCTCCAGAGCTGTGAGACATAAATCCCTATTGTTGAAGCCACCCGTCTATGGTGTTTTATTATGATTAAGACAGGCCTTTCTTTTAGTGCATTTATTCTGGATTACAGATCCTGTAAAGGGAAGGACTATTTCTAATACTTCTTTAACATCCTGGAATAGTAGTGTGCTTATCCTTATGTAATTGAATCATATCTTGGAATACTCACTACCAGATGTCAAAAACAACAGTGAAATGGCTTGAGAGTTCATTCACTGGAGAACTGCTTCCATGGTCAGTATTTCTTCTGACTAATTTAATCAAAGAGAACATAGATTTTGGCAAGGAATCAATTAGTATAATGGTTTTTAGATGGCAAGGCCTCATAGCCTAGATTTGTTATATCTTATTGCACATTTATTAAAGGTGTCTTACCATTCAAAATGACTTGTTTGGTAATTTTGAAGATAAATGCCATGGCCAGGGTCAAAGATTTTATTTTGTGGAATTCAGCACTGACTCTAGGAAATGGCTTGAATGCTAAATGTCACTTGTACCTGCGGGATTCAACATGCTGGCAAATTATTCAATTTAGAATCAAGACTCTCTCTGTAGCTTCTGTCTATATTAGGTCAAGTGTATTTATGACCACCTCTAGAGAGGCTTTAGACTACTGTTGAATAGATATCGCTAGCATCTCAGATATTATCCAGCTTTGCCTTCATCTCTGTTGGGACTCTGTTTTATTTTCATTCTTTCTTTACTGCTATCATTATTTGAGTTTCTTCTGAGTTTTACTCGAGGTATCTTAATGTCCTTTATAGTATATTTAAATCCATTTAAATCTATGAAATCCCTTTAATTTTCATTTCCCCATTTA
Source organism: Panthera onca (assembly GCF_046562875.1). Lineage (NCBI taxonomy): Eukaryota > Metazoa > Chordata > Mammalia > Carnivora > Felidae > Panthera > Panthera onca. Next base: position 133,580,473 of record NC_138342.1, on the reverse strand, counting down.
GACCACATTTTTGTGTAGAAAAAAAAAATTCTCTAGAAAAATAACTTCTTCCAAACTCTCTTGGGATTATGGTACAGAACCTGGTGTCATTGTCTCTTACTAAAAGCAAACAGCAACCTTAGGTATGAAACCCGCCTTTCATGGAAATTATTCCCTCATATGTAACTAATCAATCTAAAGTTGCAATGGGAGGAATGACCCGGAGGCTGTAGCAAGCCCCATAACTCTAAATTTCATCTGTATGTTTTCTCTTCTTTTAACATTGAATGCAGCATGGAATTTAGGGTAGCATATCTAGTGCTGCTTACCTAGATTGGAAACTAGTATTTAATACAACTCATGCTGAATCCAGTCCACTTGCTTTATACAAGTAGCAAATACTGTGCATGCACATGCCTCATGGAAAGTCAAGCTGCGGCAGCTGCACCTGTGGGTACCCAGTGACGCAATCCTTGTAAGGTTGGAACTTTGATTAGGCCAGAAACAGCGATGCAAATGTACCAAGGCCGTAAAGTTAGTAGTTCAAGGTCAGTCTGGAGCAGTTTTGTACTCCCACACTAAGCATGAAGTCTTTTGGCCATTCTGTTTGGATCAAGAATGAGGCCAAGAGATTGGCCGAGAGCTGCATCACTTACTTAAGGATGGTGAGTGGAGGGCGCCTCGGTGGCTCAGTCGGTTAAGCGGCCAACTTCAGCTCAGGCCGTGATCTCCTGGTTTGTGAGTTCAAGCTCCTCTCACGGTTTGTGAGTTAGAGCTCCACGTCAGGCTCCAGAAAGCCCCGGAGCATGCTTCTGATTCTGTGTCTCCCTCTCTCTCTGTCCCTCCCCCACTCAGGCTCTCTCTGTCTCTCAAAAATAAATAAACATTTAAAAAAAACTTAAAAACAAAAGGATGTTGATTGGTAATCTCTCTCTGAACAGTAAGCTATCAGAAGACTTAAGAAATCCCTATTTTTGATCACTTTAACATCTTCAGTATCTAGCACAGACTTTGGCTCATATAGGGGAGTCAGTGTGTTTTTATTAAATGACAACAGTAAAAAATACTTTTGGACTATGGTTGTGGTTTCTACTTCTCATCCATTCCTGATTCTTCTTTATGGTTTCACAGGAAGACTGAATTTTCCAAGTCCTTTTTTAATTCGGTGAGACTATTGATTTGATCTAGGTAAAGAAATGTGAACAAAAGTGATGTGCGTCATTTCTGTACAAGGCATTTAAGAGCTTGTGCGCTACACTCAACATTGTCTCTTCCTCTGCTGTTGGCATCACAGAACTGTAAGTTCAGATAACAGTTATAAGATGAGGCCTTCTGTATCTCTGAATTGCTGCATAGATGAGACTTCCCCTGGAGGGGTGGCCAACCTACACGTGATTTTCTGCAAGCTTTCATTTGTGTAGCCACCGATATTTGGATTTTATTTTGTTATATTTCTATTATGCTGATGCATAATATTGACTTTGTGTCTGCTGACTTCATCTCTAATAAAAATTGTTGAATCTACATTAGTAGATTTGTAACTCTTCATTGTTTGTTTTTACGATGTATGCATCATCTTTGGGAAGTCCATCCTTGACTTAATTTGCAAACAGATCCAATAAATTCCTTGTGAAGTCTTAACTATAAGCTCAATTTTTTTGCTTGTAAAATTACTATTGACTATCTGGTAAATAAATCTTTTTTAACAGGCTGTGAGACTTAATCTTGGAAAATAAAGTGTCAATCAGGGAAGAAATCCATGACAAATTTAACAAATGCCACAGATGAAAATAAATAACATGCAAATAATAGGTAATGATTACTTGATCCCAGAAAATGACTTAATTAAATAAGCATCATTCAAAGTGTTTTACTTCAATAATTAAAACTTTCAGATTTTCAATTAAGAAATAACTCATGCTTTATCAGGGTTTCACATTGCTCTCCTACTCCACAGCATACATTTCATTTCCTTCTGAAGTATTATATTAAAGCCATATTGCATGCAACAATTTTAAAAAAATGTCTTAAAAAAGGGGGGGGGGGAGAAGCACTTTAGGTGAGTGAATGTTCCATTATACATATATATTTTTTAGATTTAGCCTAGAGTGTTGGTTTTAAAAATAAAATAATACAACTTGACTACTTGTGAAAAATGTGAGGGGTGAAGTAGACGGTGAAACCAGGAAGGAATACAGTACACATGATGGGTGTGGTTTGTTTTTGTTTTTGTTTTATTTTTAGTGTGGCCAAAACCTTGGAAGCATGAGGCAGAAAGGAAATGAAAAATAAAGATCTAGAAATGGGTTTAACTTTAGAATTCAAATTTAGGATTGGGAAAAAAAAAAGGAACTATTTATTTGCCAAATATTAAAAAGCAATTTTACAACTGATGGAAAGTTTTGAGTCTATAATTAAAACTTTACAAGGAATTTATTGGTTTCACAAATTAGATGAAGTGTAACCAGCATTTTACATGCACAATTTTAACTCTTAGAGTAATTTTGTGAATTAGGTATTATTTCGGCTTTGCAATTGAGAAAATTGGCTAAAAGAACTTCTAAGCTCACTTGGATAATAAGGATGGAGCTAGGATTTACAATCTTATACATCTTATTACCAGGCTTATAATATATCCATGGATCTCATTACTTTTTTTAGAAGTCAGCTATGATAATTTGTGAGAGAAGCAAATGGTAGCCCAATTAGTTACAGATAAAAGAAAGGTAGAGATTAGCTATTGTGACTTATTTCAGGACTCCTGTTAAGCCAAGCCTCTGTTTACGATAATAGATTGAGTATGAAGTTTAAGAGAGAAAATTAGAAGTTTAACACAAAATATTTGGGTGTGGTGGGCCTATAATGATGAACACAGATGTTAGAATTCTATGAGCATGAGTTTAGTTCTTATATCTATAAAATGGAAAATAATACTTTGCCTGTAAGATTTTTATAGACATAAGTGATAATGCATAATTACTTGGGAAAATGTCTGGCTCATGCTAAGAGATCAATATATGATGGTTCCCATTTTCACATCTTTTTGTGCACTGCTCTTTGGACTGAATGCAACCCAGATAGTTTCTGTGCACATAGGAAGTAGAAGTAATTGGGTAAAGCTAATAAGAGTCAGTCAGATCACCTGGGTGACAGCAAGACAGGGGACAGAAGTGGCTGGATTTTTCTAGTAAAAGAAAGTCAGGCTGTGGTATTAAGAAACATAATACCAGATAAGACATTAAAGACAGAAAATTTGGGGGTGCCCGGGTGACTCAGCTGATTAAGCGTCTGACTTTGGCTCAAGTCATGAACTCATGGTTGATGAGTTTGAGTCCCACCTTGGGCTCTGGGCTGACAGGTCGGAGCCTGGAGTCAGCCTGGGATTCTGTGTCTCCTGTCTCTCTGTTCCTCCCCCGCTCGCTCGCACTCTCTGTCTCAAAAATAAACAAGATTAAAAAAAGAAAAAAAAAAAAAGTTTCCTGAACTTGGCCATGGCCACTACACGACTATCATACATACGCCCCAGCATTAGAAGAAAAGAGAGGTATGCCATCCAGAATAATGTGGCATAATTCTGATTCTTGCCCTTCCCAGTCAGCTTCCCATGGAAATGGACTAGAAGCCCCCCAATAGAAACAAGCCTTTGTACACTGATACATTACTTTTCAAGGGTCACTTTACATCCTGCATCACTGTAGTATTGTGTGTTGCCATCACCAATATTCCTACAGGATCACTCCAAATGTTTCTGGCCACAATTTTAGAGGTATAAATTAGCTCTCATAAACCTTTTAGAGTTTCGTAGGAATGTCTGAGAAAAGTTAAAAAATCTTGTGCTGGCTCCTAAGCTTTGGATTCTGAGCTACAAATCCACCTTTCCAGACTCTATTGAGGCTGCTGCTGAAAACTGCAAACCACATTTAGCTTTCCCTACGGCCCCACTAGGCTTTGCACAACTAGGGCGCTAGACAGAGAAGCTGGAGAAAGAAGAACGGGCAACTTCCTTCCTGCTGTTGATTTTTTGTTCCAGTCAGCACTGCCCCGCTCCTTCTTCCCCTTGGCAAAGGCAGTGTGTAGAAACAGAGGGTGTCCAGATTGAGCTGTTTCCAATAGTTGCACAACCAGTTCATGGAGCCCTCTTGTAACACATCAGCATCACACAACTGATACCACCGTCAGCTGCCAGATACCAGATGCAAGCTCTGCATACCCCAGCCTCCGACGCAGAGCCAAGATGGCCCCGGGAGCACTGCCCCCTTCCCAGATGTGTGAGTTTCACTCCAGGAGGCCCCTCCCTCAAACTTTTACATTTTAATGATGCCAACCTCTTTTCATTATTTCCTCAATTCTAGGTAACTGTTTTCTGCAGCCACTAGCTCTGAAACCTTGTGCATGAAAAAGAGTTCATATAGCAGGTGGGGGACTACTCTCCTTGGAAAGTCTTGCCTGCAAGGTTGGCCCCTGGTTGGTGTCTGGGAACTTAGATTTTTGATTGGTTCCCAACCGTCCCTTGTAAGAATGTATTATTGTGTGGCTAAACATTGGCTTATATGGAGTCCCTGCTTTCCTTCTGGGAGGCTGGAATTCTGGTATGTGATAGGTAGAGAGTGCCTGTGTGACCACCCCCAATAAAACCCTTGGTTACTGAGTGTCTCTAGTAGACAAAATTTCACCCATGTCGCCACAGTTCACTGCTGAGGGAGCCAGAGGCATTCTGTCTGACACCACTGGAAGAGGACCTCTGAAAGCTCAAGTCAGGTTTCCTCCAGACTTGACCCATGAATCTTCTCCTTTGCTGATTTTTCTATCATTTTGTTGTAATAAGTCATAGCCATGAATATGACTGTATGTTGAATCGTGTGGGTCCTCTCAAAAACCTAGGGCAGGCCATGAGGACCCTTAACACACTTTAGTGATATAGGAAGTAAAGGCAGAAGGAAATGGCAGATAAAATTAAATTTCCTGATAACCTGCAGCCCATTGACAAATAACTTGAGGCAGGTAGAGTAGAACATTCCTCCAGGAACTCCCTACTGTCTTAATATTAATGCTTTGCTGGAGGGAAGAACAATCTTAGCTTGACAATAGCTAGGCCTGCAGTAGTGAGTCTTCTTTAGCATATGAAAATTCCTTTGGAAATGTCCGTTTGACTTTACCTCCCCCCGACTCCCAAATATATAATCAGTCTCTCCTCATGGGCCTGGGGCAGCTCTTCCTGCCCAAGGTTCTGTCCCCAAGCTTTGATAAAATCATCTTTTTTTGTACCAAATCATCTTTTTTGTGCCATTCAGAGCCAAAGGCAAAGACATCTCAAGAATTCTTTCTTGGCCGTTGGCTCTGAATCCCCATCATTCCAGAACCTCATCACTCAGTATCTCTTCTACCCCACCCTTTTAAACAGTTTTCTATACCTAGGTAATAACTCTTGGTATTAAATTTTCTCTGTTAGAATAACTGGTGTAGATTAAGCTCTAATGTACTCTATAGCAGGGATTTTCATAGTGCACCTTTTACCCAGATCGGTAAAATCACATGGGCACAGTTACATATATATTCACACACACACTAGAGGTACTAAGTTAGGAACTAGGTACTAGGGGAGGGAATTGGGAATTTGGTTTAACATACACCCCCGATGAAGAGCATATTTTAGAATAAATTTGGAGAACATTTCTCAATGGTGTGAAATAAGTTTATTCCTAAGACCTTGACTATCTGAAATGGTATTTATAGTAAATTACATACTCTTGCCTTCATGGAGTGAATTTATTTCTTTTATATGAGCAGGCCACTTCCCAGTAGTCAGCATATCCTTGGACACTTAATACCTATGGGTACTTAATACCTTGGCAAATTGCTTTATAACCATATCATTAGTTATTCATAGAATCTGTAAGTAATATCTACTTTGGGTTTATTCCAAAGTCTTTGATAAGGTCGATAGAAGTTAAATTGTGAAAATGTACACTGGCATAATAAAAGGTTTTACTCCCTTCTTTAAACTAACATTTTATTTTATTTTAAGTAGAAGGGACATTGTTGAAAAATTGCTAGGAGGCCCACAAGAAAATGACATGTGCAATGAAGTTATAGATACTAAAATGTGTCTAAATATTTTCTATGGAGTTAAAACTTTTCATCAGTAAATTGGCAGAGCAAGAATAAAGACCATAAAATTAAAAACATATTACGTGCAAATGAGACATAGAGATTTTAATTATAAAGCACAATGTAATCTTCTTTTCTCTTTTGAATATATAAACATGTATGTGAGTCTCACCTTTTCTCCTTTCTATATTATCATCTTGGACTGTCATCTATGATGTGATAATTTATGGACTGAAAAATGAATAAGGTTGCTATGGGTCATAAAATTGTGCTTAAGTTTCCAAAGGTAGTAGGGCAGTTAGTGACCTCATTATTCCATCCTGACTTTTAAAGCAACACTTTGAACAAACAGAGTAATTCAAAGTCACTCTCCAAGAATTGGGAATTAAACTAGATGGTTCAAGATCTCTGATTGGAGGCATGTGCTTCAGATCAGGTCCCTTTCCAGAGCAGAGACGTAGATACCTAACGCATTGCACTGAATTCAGATTTGTTCTTATAACAGCTCTTCACCTAACTCCTCTAGGACTCTCCTCACACATTGTAGTCATTAAACACCATCACAGGATACTTGGAACAGGATACTGGACAATGCATACTCCTTTATACTTTTGGAGTTAATCTGGGAAAAAAGACTATGATAACAGCAGTCATGATTCCTTTCCTTTATCACCTCACGTTATTGCTACATAATACCTCTCCTAGTTTTGACTTGCCATTGCTTCTGTCTACAATAAAGACGACAATTGTACTTCTATTTCAGATTAGAAAATTTTGGATCTTTTAAAGGGAATATCCCAGGTCTTTTCCAACATTGAACCAAATATTAATAGAAAGAGAAGCTATAAACATACAGAAACAGATTAGGTTATAGAGGAGAGATTTGTTTGTTTGTTTGTTTGTTTCACTCAACATGTTCTCGGTATCTTCCATTTGCCTCTAGACTGGACACCTGAGGATACAGACTTGGTTTCTCAAAAAGACATCCTTTGAGTTGCCTCATTTTTTTCCTCATGGGGCAGCTGATCACATTTTAGATGGGATGATTATTTGTGTTTGTCACATCGCTGGGTATTTAGCATCTCTGGCTGTTGTCTACTAAAAAACTACAATCTCTTCCTCTATTATTTCGGCTATTAAATACACCACACACATTGTGACGTAAAACATGCACTCCACTTGAAAACCACTACACTTGAATTTTATTCTATTATAATTCAAGTATAATTTCAATTATATAATTTAAAAGTCAAAAGGATATCATTCCAAAATCTATTGTATCTTTTTGCTGTCTGAGGTATTTCTTTTCTTTGTTAAGACCTAGGACCTTCACTTCTTTTCTGGGCTAACATCTCGATTTTGTCACATTCAGGGTAACATGATTCCCAGAGTAGATGAGCTTTTTCTTGGAGACTAAAACTTCGTGTCAGTTTCCTGAGAAGGGAACTTTTGTCTTCTTCCTCTTGCAGAGTTGTTCTTTACTACTTAACTACCCACTAAATTCCAGTTTCCTGTCTGAGGCAAGTCTTCAGTTCTCTACTAATTTGCCAAGCACAGATGAGTAGTAGGCCCTGAGTCATCAAGGAATTTCCAGTTTGGTTACCAGAGTTAACCACTTTCAAGGCAGTCTTTTATGAATCATTTAGATTTTGACTTTCCTTTCTCTACTACATCAGATATTCCTTCTCAATCACGTCACCTTGGTTTTATAACAAAAATCTGCATCATGCTTTCAATGACTGTAACAGACCACTTCTACCTAAAATAAGAATTGTTTCCTTACACAGGGACAAAGAGAAGCCTTCTCCGAAAGCTATGTGTCTGAAAGCTTGAGCATGAACTATTTACTTTAACTGTGAGGTTGTGGGCATGTCCTTTATTTCCTCTGTGTCGCTGTTTTAAATGAAAGACAGGGCCAGGTAGTCTTTAAAACATCTAGCAATGCCGTGAGTCTAGACTAAAAGCCAAAGGAAGTTGAGCGGTTTCTGTCTGTGAAGTAAGAAACAAGTGACACTTGTATTTTAAACTCTAGGATATAGTGTGAACTTAGATACACGTAGTTCCTGAGTAGTCATTGAGTTATGATGACCAGTTTAAGGTGTATAAGAGAATTAATGTAGAAAGGGTGCCGATGTGGCTTCTGATTATACTTTTAGAAGATTCTCTGGATCCTGATTTTCTCATCAATTGATACTTTGTACAACCTTATTTTGCTATCGCCCAAGCCCCAGTGTTTCTGCAAGCTAGACAAATAGCTAAGTGACTTCAAGATGCCTTCTTACAGGAAGGCCAAGCAGACCATGACAATCTGTTTATAAATCACATCAATTTCTGAACAGGACAGAAAAAAGAAGAGGAAAATCCAATGCAAATTAGTTGCATATTCAATGTTTATGCATATTCAAATCAGGATCCATAACCAGTTGTTTGAGATGATAAAGCTATTCATATTTATGAATATTTTCTCTTTTTAAGTTTATTTATTTATTTTGAGGGAGAGGGAGCATGCATGGGGTAGAGACAGATAGAGAGAGGGAAAGAGAGAATCCCAGGCAGGGTACGTGCTGTCAGCAGGGTTTGACCCAGGTCTCAATCCCACAAAATGTGAGATCATGACCTGAGCTGAAATCAAGAGTGGGAGCTCAACTGACTGAGAAACCCAAGTGCCCCTGAATATTTTCAACTTATTTGCTCTCAAGTAGTTAAACATTTCATATCTAGTTTAGTATGTGTTTAAGGACAGACTTAAAAAAATCTCAGAGAAGTGTCAGTATAATAAATAATAAACTAAAAATACTTAAGTCTATAGAGGTATAATCATAAACAGGTCTGTGGCCATACATTAAGTGACATACACAATTTTAACTCTATTATCACATGAAATCCATCCTTGCTATTCCCTCATGGAATACACGCTTTTTATGTTCTGTAAATATCAGTTTTGTTTTTGAAATATTTCTTTAAAAAGGTTTTTTTTTTTACTGAAAAATGCAAGGAAAAGAGGGAATTCAATTAAAATAAAATTTGACAATATGAAAATTCAGATTTCTTATCACGATTCGGAAGTATAGGAGATTCATTTTTTTATATGCTGTCGTTGTATTTTAAGTGCTGATTCATTGCACCTTCAGAAGACGGTGATACATCATCAGTTCCTGGCTCAAACTCTGCAGCGGTGGTCCCTCATCTTACTCAGAGTAAAACCAAAGCACCCTCAGCAGCTTCCACCACCAACATGATCTGTTTCCATGGTTAACTCTCTGCCCCAGCCACTTCTCTCCTAGACACTCACTCCATTCCAGCCACACTGGTCTCCTTGAAATCCCTCCAACTTCACATGTGCTCTTATCTTAGGGCGTCTGCACTGGTCATTTCTGCTGCCCAAAACTACTTTCTTCTGGTAGCTCTCTCATGTCTGTTAAGGATTTGCCCCAAAAACTGCCTTTGTGATGAGGACTATCACTATATTTTTAACTATAACTCATTCCGTATCCCAGTTCCTTCAAATCAACATGATGTGGCTGAAACCCACTCTATTTTTTGCTGCTTTCCGTGACATTTAATGGCTTATAAAAACGCCCTACAAGTTACTTATATATTTAGTTTATTGAGTGATGTTTGTCTATATCCTGATAGAATGTAAATGGCAAAAAGCAGAGCTTTTGCGATGGTCTGAATGTTTATGTCCCACCCAAATTCATATGTTGAAATTTTAATAGCCGATGCAATGGTATTTGGAGGCAGAGCCTTTGGGGAATGGTTAGGTCATGGGGGTGCAGGCCTCATGAATGGGACTAATGGCCTTTATAGAAACGACTCCAGAGAGCTCTCTTGGCATTGCCACCAGAGACCAGAGGACAGGTGAGACACTGCAGGCTACAACTTGAAAGAAGGCTCTCCCCTGGCTCTCTGGGACCCTGATCTCAGACCATTAGCCCCCAGAACTGTGAGAAATACATTTCTGTCATTTATCAGCATTGGGTTTGTAGCTTATGTTTCTTATTTTGCTATAGGAGCCCCACAGACTGTTCATTAATGTGTCCCAATCACTAAAATAAAGATGTGCTCACACTAAGCATGCAATAAGTAGTTGAATTTTTGAAAAAAAATAACATGATTAGGTAATGATGATAAAAATGATGATGGTGGTGGTGGTGATGATAATAACGATGATAAAGTGATTATTCTGTTTTCTACCCTGGGCTAAGTAGTTTACTTTAATAATTGACCCAAATCTCTGTCTAAAAACTTTGGCACATAGATTTCATAATTCTTATTTTATCAATAAAAAACACTGTGACTGGAGAAGTTAAGGAACTTGTCTCAAATCTAACAGCTAATAAGCTAGAGGAACTGGGACTGGCATCTCGATCTGTCAGACTTCAAGGTCTAGGCTGTTATCTTATACTATGTGACAATTCCTAAAATAAGAATTTAGGTAAGTCAGTTTCATACTTGGCTTTGACTGCTGACCAATAAAGGAAATACATTTATTTTATATGGAGAATAAATTGCATATACTGTAATACAGTATATCATGTGAGCTTTCACCAACGCATTTGATTTTCAAACAGTTATTCTGGTCCTTAACCTCATGAGTCATTTTCCCCACTTCTACTCACTTTGTAAAACTTTGAGAATTAATTGTTATGAATATCCTGTGGAAGTTTATCAGCACAAATGAACTATTTGCGCATGAAACATATAGAGGAAAAACTTTTATTAACCCAGCTTGCCTGATAACACAAAATCCCAAGTTAAAAAAGTTATGGGAGGTGAGGGAACAATATTGTCAAAGGAAGGAACATAAAAGTTTAAAGATTCCAAGTGGCTAAGTGAAAAATGAGACAAGTAAGCAATATAATAGTTATTGCCAACAAGGAATGTATGCTGTGAAGAGTGGGGATGGAAATTAAAAAAGAAAATGTGGATAAAATTACGTAGATAGAAAATATTCCCATTGTGGAGTAGAGTATACCTACTAGTTAAGTGCCTGAGCTTTCTTAAATTTGCTCCTTTTGAAATTGCTGCTAAAAATAGTATCTACCTCAAAGAGTTGTTTAGAGAATAAAATGAGTTTATATATTTAAAATGGTTAGAAACAGAACCTAGCAAGCACAAATATTTTCTATAACCATTTTATGATTCTGATGGTCAGAAATCTGTCTCTCTTTACTATTAAGAAAATCAATTGCTCATGAATGATTTGACTTCATACCTACTTAGAAGTGGGTAAATTTGAATTCCAGTCAATTTAAGATTTTGTTATCTGCTCTTTTTCTTCTCTTTTCCCTCTGTAACATTTGGGAATAGATGGAAATATATAACATCATGATAGAGGAAGGAATAGTCTGTTACCTGAATCCTGTCCTCTAGTAGCTGGCCTTTGTACTTAATCTCTCCTGGCCTCTGGGCATGTGTTAACACCCATGCAAGTATCTATGGTCTCACAGTGCTTAGTGTATCCCACACTCTGCATCCCCTTCCTGAAAACCTCAGATTCTTTCAAGTGACCAGCTCTCAGCACACCTGTGATCATCATCAAAGCTACAGAAATAACTGAGTTTACTGCATGCCATGAGCAGAGCATTAATCTGGGCTCTTTCTCTGCCTAATCAACGATGTCACTATTCTACTGTGATAGGGCCACCTTCTGCGGTCATGGAGCACACTGTGTGGTGACTTCCTCTCAAAAGCTCCAAATGATAAGCAGTGAACAAGCCTCCTCTGCTTTCATATTTCCCCTCAATGTGTGGATTCAACTGCCTCATTCTGCCACTCTTGGCCAAAGCCCAGGTAGTTGATGCTTTTGCTGAATGAGCTGGGGAGACACTTCACCCATTCCATCTCAAAGATGTTGCCAGAGGCTCCGGGTCCCATCCCAAGAAAGAATTCAAGGACAAACAGGACACAGCATATGAGGACTCAAGCTAGAGAGTTTCTTAAAGTGACAGTATACTCTCCAGATGTGAGAGTGGGTGAGTTCAAGAGAGAGCTGCCCTGGGGCTTGGTTTTCTATATTTTATTGACAGTTGTTAACTAGGGAGTGGAATGTTCATTGCCTGGGCCAGGGATTTCTTGGAAACAGGGTTTCACACCTTCTCTTCCTTAATTTGGTCAGGGGTTTCCTGTCATGGCACCAGCTGCCATCTTGGACCTGTCTGGTTTGACCCCGCTTCTGGTGAGTGCTGCCAGGATGGGCCTCTGAGTTTCTCAGTAGCTGGCCATGACTTCCTTGTTGCTGCCTTCGAGGGAACCTATTAGAATCTAACTGCCACTAGTAATGCTGCTGAGTCCTATCTCGGGGAGCCAGGCAGCACTTTAAATCTAGTTTCATTCCTTTCAAATCTTCCAGGGAGCTTTTCTTTCTCTCATGTGGAGATGACTTCTTACCTTATATCTTGCATCTTCTATGTCTTGTGGCTAGTAAATAAAATTAATTATAAAAAAAATTCTCAAGGAACTGAATCAGATTTAGATTTTGAAATTTCATGAGAAAAATATGAATGTACAAGGCTCTTCTGTTCAAGTCATGAGTTGAACATTGACTCCCCTGTTCAGCCTTTATGGTGGAAAATATTAGGTGACAGGAATTATCAGGAATAAAAACACATAGGATATTAGTTCAAAAATGATTTGACTTTTTGCAAGAGTAAGCAAGGGGATATATTTACTAAGCATCTATTACTATTTCTCAGAGTGTTAAAATTTTAATGGAATATTTAACATTTACCAAATGAGTCATAAACAAGAAACTATTTTTTTTTTGTTTAAAACATTGCATTATATTTAAATAACAGTCATTTATATTTAAATAACAATTCTAGGCTTGAATGGATTCCTGTTCTAGTTCCAAGGCTCTCCTCTTCCTCACATTTTGTGGCTCCTTATCAGTCAGATATCAATCTCTATTCCCAGTAATATTCTCTCATTGACTATTTGTCTCCATGTGACTTTTGTTTTGCATTAGCATCTCTGCCAAACTACCATAAAGGAAATTCATTTGCTCCTTTTTTCCCACTGACTTTAATAAACTTCCTTTTTAAAGCTTTAATTTCCTTCTTCTTCCTATATATTGAACTTCTTCATACTACATAAATTATACAATCTATTCTTTATTTATCTGTACCCTTTAAATAACACAATAAATAAATAGATCCATGCTTTCTTTATATAGAAGTACCTCTAGACATCCGAAATAAATATATTTCTTCAAAAACTAGTAGAGTAATGTTTGTCAAAATTATTTCACTTTTCCTGTTTTTAATTTTCTTTTTTTACTTCCCGGGAGTATAGGTGTGATGTGGAATACCAAACTTGCAACAAAAAAACATAACAACCTACTTTTTATAATGCTTAAGACGTATATAGAATTCCAATTATTTACTATAAAAATGTACCAATTAGAACTCTTTGTCTTAACATCCAAAAGACTTTGTCCAAAGACTTTCTCATTTAACACAGTCAAAATGTTTCGGAAATTCTGCAGTATCATATCTGCTCTTAGAGTTAGTCAATCCATATGGAAATCCATACCTTTATCTGCCTTTAAAGCTCTAAATCTTATAATTGCTCAACTTTATTTAGCACATTTCTAAACATATTGTAATGATTAAGTTTATGTGTCAACTTGACTGGGTCACAAGGTAACCAGGTATTTGGTTAAGCATTATTCTGGGTGCATTGTGAGGGTGTTCCTGGATGAGATTAACATTTAAATCAATTGATCCAACAAAACAGATTGTTTTCTTGAATATGAGTTCTTCTTATCCAATCCACTGAAGCCCTGAACAGAACAAAAAGCAGACTAAGAGAGAATTTGCTTTCTGTACCTGTCATTAAGCTGAGACATATATATACGTATATATATACATATATATGCATATATATACATATATATATACATATATACATATACATATATATACATATATATACGTATATATATACATATATATATATATACGTATATATACATATATATATACGTATATATATATACATATATATATACATATATTTTTTTCTACCTTTGGATTTGAACTCCAAGCAGAACTTAAACTAATTAGCTCTTCTGCTTTTCAGGACTTTGGATTTGCAGTGGAACTGACCATCAGCTCCTGAGACTCCAGCTTGCCAACTGCAGATCTTGGGATTTCCAGCCTCCATAACTGTACAAGACACATATTGAACCACAGGGTTCAGTATTCTTTTTCTCTTTACTCTAATTAACTTGAGGGTTATGGAACACCTTTGGAATCTGCTGCTGCACTAATGTACATTATGTGCAGCATTTTAAAGATGTATATGCTTTAATAATATTAAAAGTTTACAGATTAAGGCAGGACTAGATTAAAATCTGAAGGTAGATAGATGTGATGACTATGATAACATTTTTAGTAAGTGTGGAGGCCACTTTTAGGCAATAAGCTTGAGCGATGGAATGTAGTAAAGGCCCACAGCAACCCCCTGGCTGAATAGAGACAACACCATCAGGTGACCCACGTCAAAATATGCATTGACCCTAACTAACCAGCATGCTACTTATAAGGAGTCACAGTTGCCAAAAGAGGCAAAATTCCATAAGTCCCCAAACTTCCTCACCTTCCCTCTTTAAAAACAATCCCCACCTACTACCTCATTACAGTGTCTCCTTTGCTGTCCTGTCCCTGACCCCTTGCAGTGTAGCCAATAAACTTGTATCTCCATTGTTCGTTCTCCAGTGAATCCATTCACTGCCTCTGCCACCAAATTCCCCCAGACTTTTGCCCATTTGGGGGCCTCCACCAAATCAGAGAGACAGCACCACAAGGATCGTCTAAAACTAATTGGAAAGAGAAAACGGATATGCTTGGAGCAGGAGAACTTGCTCCATGGGAGAACTTGTACCACTAAGGGGAAACCTAGGAACACTTGTTGCCCACACGTGGAGGAGAAAGATCACAGAGACGAGAAGGGAAAGTAGGTATTCATTCTATTATGTTTTACAAAAGCCTTATCAGCCTCACACATATTTCCTAGGACCTCCCAGTGAGGGTTGTCTTCCATAATCTGATTATTTCACGCCATTACATTAAATTTTTCAGTGGTCCATCAGATATCCAATGGTAATATATTTCTTCATAATGTGATTATCTGGTTCTGGAAGCCCAGGTAATCACTTTTAGAAAAACATGAAAATTCAAGGATACTTATTATGTAGTCAAATCTATTCACTAGTTTACTATTCACTAGTAAATGATGGGGCGCTTGGGTGATCCAGTGGGTTGAGCATCTGACTTTTTTTTTCTTTTTTTTTTAATTTTTTTTTTTAACGTTTATTTATTTTTGAGACAGAGAGAGACAGAGCATGAACGGGGGAGGGGCAGAGAGAGAGGGAGACACAGAATCGGAAGCAGGCTCCAGGCTCTGAGCCATCAGCCCAGAGCCCGACGCGGGGCTCGAACTCACCAACCGTGAGATCATGACCTGAGCTGAACTCGGACGCTTAACCGACTGAGCCACCCAGGCGCCCCGAGCATCTGACTTTTGATTTTGCCTCGAGTCATCATCAAAGGGAGCTCCGGTCATGATCCCACGGTTGTGGGATCGAGCTCACGTCCTGAGCATGGAGCCTGTTTAATATTCATTCTCTCTCTCTCTCTCTCTCTCTCTCTCTCTCTCTCCCCTCAGCCTCTCCCCACCCCTTGCACACTCTCTCTGAAATTAAAAAAAAAAAAAAGTAAGTAAATTGTTGTGAGCATTATAACTAAAACAAACTGAGAATTTGAGAATTAGCTTAAGATACAAGGTAATTGCCAATGATGAGTAGAAGCTTTACTCAGAGAGACAATTGCCCTTCCAAGTAAGTGTAGTAAATATCCAAACTTGGGTTATTTGTTGTTGATCAGATAGTGATAACACACAACTCCCCCCACCCCCAGACTATTCTCACGCCTCTCTCTGACTCTTACCTCCACTCTGGCACAGGCCTCCCTTCATCCATTATCCTTAAATCCAGACTTCATAGATGGGCTAAGGTTAAAGTATGGGGTGTGGCCAAGGATTGGGGTGAGGATTTACCTTTTGCAGATTTCTGGTAATAAAAATAGGTACAAACTTAGAGTCTGAATTTCAGAGTGCATAAAAATCACTATGTTTAAACAGTTTATGGGAATGACTGCCTTACAATTATGTTAACATGTCTTGTACTTCTTCCTGGCCAAATACCTTCTGGCCTCCTCAGAACAGCACAATAGTTACTTCTCAAAGCCTTGATTGCCTCTGGCCTTCCATGTCTGAGTTAACTACTTCTCCTTTGGGCTCTCATCTCTTAGTACAATGCATGCTCATATAAAACAACACAAGACATAAATGCTGACTTTCTTCTCTCCACTAGGACACTGGGCCCTCCTTTCAGGCACAGAGCAAACTTTATTAAACTACATATCCCCACACCTAGCACAATGCCAGCCAAATAATGGGTACTCAAGAAAAATGTACCATATGATGATTAAATAACAGATCTACAGTAGAAATAACTCTTAATCCACCAAGATTAAACTACTGGATTCGAAATAATTTACTTGACAGTGACTTCAAAAATATCTATCTCCTTGGGGCGCCTGGGTGGCTCAGTCGGCTGAGCGTCCGACTTCAGATCAGGTCACGATCTCGTGGTCCGTGAGTTCGAGCCCCGCGTCGGGCTCTGGGCTGATGGCTCGGAGCCTGGAGCCTGCTTCCGATTCTGTGCCTCCCTCTCTCTCTGCCCCTCCCCCGTTCATGCTCTGTCTCTCTCTGTCCCAAAAATAAATAAACATTAAAAAAAGAAAGATTAAAAAAAAAATTTTAAAAAAAATATCTATCTCCTTGGTAAAACTGATAGGCAAAAAAATAATATTCAGATTTATCACATAGCTATAATTTAGTCTGATATACACAGACATGGGAAAACTGATATGTCCCATTTATGAAAATATGAAATAGGATTATGTCAAGTAAGAAAAACAAACAATGCAAATTCCTATGATCAAGAGTATTTAAGACTTTATTTGAACAAATTTTCTTCAATTAGCCTCAAGTTATATTAAAGAAAAATAGATGGATGGATTGTTATTTAAAACTAAAACTAAAAATTCTAAACAGAGCCTCCAGGGCTGAAATCACTATGTTGGTCCATATTCTTTATTGAAAATTGACAGTTCATGAATAATCCCATCACAATCTAAAGTGTTAATTAACTAATGCTTTCATGGACTTTGCCTCCAAAAACCTATCGACTTCTGACAGCATTTCTTCACTCATTAGTTGCAAACATAGCAGGAGACAAATCATTCAGAACACATGGACTGTATTTCTAGGGCCAAATCCTACTCACAAAAATACTTTAATATTAGGGGCACGTGGGTGGCTCAGTCGGTTAAGTGTCTGACTCTTCGTTTCCAGCTCAGGTCATGATCTCGCAGTTTCGTGAGTTCAAGCCCCATGTCAGGGCTCTGCTCCCATGTGGGGAGACTGCTTGGGATTCTCTCCATCTCTCTCTCTGCCCCTCCCTTGCTCTCTCTCTCTCTCTTTCTCTCTTAAAATACATAAATTAACCTAAAACTACCTTAACATTAATAAAAGCAAAGTCTTACATTTTATGGAAATTTACTGTAAAAAAAGGTATTTATACTTATTTCTAACATGATTCTCACAACATACATAATGGTAAGGGCTAGTGTTGTTAAATCTAAATTATAGATTTTTCAAAAATTCTGTTTCTCAAGATGGGAAAATTATTTCCATTTAAAAAACTGACGCTAAAATATGCCAAAGTGTTAATGAAACCCTCAGCTTTTCTCTACACCACTCTGAGCAGAAAACAGAAGTTAGCAATGATTGAAAACAACTTTTTTATTCATTTTCTAAATTCAGAGATGGGTACTCAGGAAAGACTAAACTAAATGTTATACTACCTAAAAACCACACAAGAATAACACCTTAAAGGTAGTGTAATAAATGTGTTTGTTGAATTATGGCTCCAATGTGGGGTTTCCACCAGCAATTATCCTTAATCCTAGCACCTTAAACCTGTTCCATTTTTCTTTTTAATATTTTAATCAGGGGTCTCATTTGGGCTGGAATTTAAAAAGGCTCAGAACTATTCCTGCCTTGACACAAAACTTTGTGTTTTTGTTATGACTATAATAAGTAAGGTTTTTATAATCCTCTGTTTCAGGGCAAAACTGTAGCTTTTGAAGTTTGGTATTATTGTTTGCTTTCTTTTTTAGGCAGTTAATCTTGGCATCCTAGAGTGTTTTTTCAAACACTGGAGTAATAGCATACCCTCCCACAGTTTGGCCACTGGTTTAGAACAAAGAAGTTGGATATTATCCGATGGTTCCCTATTCAGCAACTTCTTAATTTTTAACTTCATTTGGTTAGATTTTCATTCTTATTAACTCTAAATATGAAAACGTGTCATTAATATGTTATATTAACTCAGAAAAAAGGCAGGCATGAATTGTCTTTGGTGAGTTTAGCTGCAAATGAAGAATTGGCCAAAACAATAATTCCTAAATTAACAGATTTACAGACTCCAATGCTTTTATCATTTAAAAAGGAAATAAAAACCTGTTATCCTTAACCCAAAGTATCACTGGTAACACTACATTGCTCTAGGAAACTAGTTAAGTTTAACCACATATTATATAACTTTTTCTCTTATTTTGTCAATCATTTGCTTTAATTTCAATGCCCTACTTATTTTTTTTAATTTTTTTTAACCTTTATTTATTTTTGAGACAGAGAGAGATAGAGTGTGAATGGGGGAGGGTCAGAGAGAGGTAGACACAGAATCTGAAACAGGCTCCAGGCTCTGAGCTGTCAGCACAGAGCCCGACGCGGGGCTCGAGCTCAAGGACTGCGATATCACGACCTGAGCCGAAATCGGACACTTAACCGACTGAGCCACCCAGGCGCCCCGAAATGCCCTACTTATTTAATAAAACAATTATGAGGAACTATCTCTTTTCAGTGATTTTTTGGGTCATTTCACTGAAAAAATTAAGAATGGGTTGTATCTTGCAAAGATATAGGGCTGATTGTATATGCACCTATCTTATAAAAAGGTTCATTTGCGGGGAAACTGGGTGGCTCAGTCTAAGCGGTCGACTTCTCGGCTCAGGTCATGATCTCTCGGTCTGTGGGTTCTGACCCCGCATCAGGGCTCTGTGCTGTCAGCTCAGAACCTGAAGCCTGCTTCAGATTCTGTGTCTCCTTCTCTCTCTGCAACCCCCCATCTCCCACTCTGTCTCTGTCTCTCTCAAAAATAAATAAAACATTAAAAAAAGTTGTAAATGCTAGTTTGCAATTTAGGTTAATTTATTAGTTAATCTAATCCATAATTTTATATGTCTCCAAACTAATGTATGGTAAAAATTTAAAAATAGTAGTAAAATATACATGAATTTATCTTAAACAAAAGTAATAGCAAACAAACTAAGCACACTATGTGTCCAAGCTCACGTATACATTCACACAAGCTACCATTTAGGGGCTCCATTTGACAAAAGAAGAAACTGAGGCTTGAAGAGGTAAAACAGATACAAAGTCATCCAGTTGGTAAATTCTTAGGCTAACATCTGAACACAGTTACAACTGAACCGAAAAACCTTCTTTGGAACCACTGGCTACATGACTGATAAACTGGAATGTACCTATTATATGTATGGATTGTTCAGAAATGTAAATGTAAGAATACCGAATATGACTACGTGGCAAATTATTCATATGACTTTGGATAAACTGATCACTGAGATTCAGTGCCTGCACCCATAAAAGGAAAATATTTAGCCAAATTCAATTAAAGCAGCATAATGTGGTGCCAGATTAATCATGCCCATTCTTATGATGGTAAGCATTAAAAACAACAGTTGGCAACAAAAGTGGTTTACACAGGTGAACATGTCAACATTTCAGTGTTTCAAAACTCCGTTAATACTTTCCCGTCAATACCACTGCCACTTACGAATTACTGCAACATGCAATTATAGGACCACAAAAACCCCCAAAACACTGAGCCCGAGAAACTCCTGTGAGACAGAACAAGAACATACTTGAATACTAGCAAAGGAATAACAAACCTGATGTTCTTCGTTGGTTTACGAGAAAATATTTTTAAAATAGCAACAGATTGCTTAAACTCGGCCAGTTTTGACGTTAGCTGATTTTCTAATTAAATTGGGATAACAGCACGTTGTAGCTAGATGGTAAGTAGAAAACAAATAGCTTCTCACCAGTGTGACAACATCTACACAAATCTCGCCTTTTACGGTGAGGGTGGTGATGCACACACTCCAGCATTGTTGCTCAGATTTGCAACCACCTTCTGGGGTATTTTTGTTGAAAATACCTCAGGATGGATGCTGGGACATAGAGTATCTAGTACTTTTCCTAGATACTTCCAATGATTTCTGTTATGAATGTATCAAATTAACTCTTCTTAGCAGTAAGGAGGAGAGAACTCGCATTGCTTCACTTGAAATCCTTGAAAACACAATTTAAAACTTTTGTCTCTCTTTAGTCATTTTGAGGTTTCGATTAGAACATTACAATTTTGACTTGTATTTTCTTGTTGATTAAAAGAGACTTTTCTAATGTTTG
Source organism: Panthera onca (assembly GCF_046562875.1). NCBI lineage: Eukaryota > Metazoa > Chordata > Mammalia > Carnivora > Felidae > Panthera > Panthera onca. Next base: position 133,559,761 of record NC_138342.1, on the reverse strand, counting down.
TCATCCTCTTTATGAAGTCCCTTCAAGGATTTAGCCCATTTTTTCGTTGTATTATTATTGATCTTTAAATAGTATTTACAAATTTTGCATATGAAATCTAAGTCAAATGCGCGTAAAGCAAATATATTTTCAGAATCTATAAATCTGCCTTTTTGCTCTCCAACTGTCTTGGATAAGCATAATGTATTAGCTCTAATATAATCAAATTTACCAATCATTTGCTCTATGGTATTTGCCCTCACGAAAATGACAGTGTTGTTGCACTTTATTTTTTTCCCTTATATCTTGTTTGCAACTCACATTTCAGTCTGCACCTCACTCAAAATGGATTTTTGTAGATGAAATGCATGAAATGATCTTTTTTATGTCTATCATTGTAGTAAAGCCGCAGGCATAATTATTATACCTTTAAAGTATGTCTTAATTTTATCAGTATAAATCCTTCGTTGTTTGTTTCATCAAATTGCCTTAGTTCTTCCCAGGCTTTTGCATTTCTCACCAGTTTTTATTTATTCATTTTATTTTTTTTTAATTTTTTTTTTAACGTTTATTTATTTTTGAGACAGAGAGAGACAGAGCATGAACGGGGGAGGGTCAGAGAGAGGGAGACACAGAATCTGAAACAGGCTCCAGGCTCCGAGCTGTCAGCACAGAGCCCGACGCAGGGCTCGAACCCACGGACTGCGAGATCATGACCTGAGCTGAAGTCGGCCGCTTAACTGACTGAGCCACCCAGGCGCCCCTCTCACCAGTTTTTAAAATCATTTTGTCTATTTAAAAGCAAAACAAAAGAAAACAAAACAAAACACATAACCCAACGGTGTATTGCATTGAACTATTTTTCATTGGGAAAAAAATCTGTACAATAAAACTTTTGATCCATCAACATAGTATATCCCTACATCTATTTAGAGCTTTAACTTTCATCAAAATTACTTTGTAATTTTCAACGTAGATACTAGTTATTTTATTTTAGGGATGCTTTGGTAACTAGTATCTTTTTTAGTTCTTTTTTTACCTTTTTCTGTTGTTGAGATTTAGAAGTATTTGACTGACTTTTGTATTTTGACCTTTGTATTGAGCAATCTTGCTAAATTCATAAATTAATTCTAATAGATTATAGATTTTCTGTAATAACTCATTTTGTCTTCAAACAAGGACAAATTTAATTCTTCCTTTCATTTATGCTTTTTATTCCATTATGCTGCCTTTTGCAATGATGTATTAAATAAGATGATTATAGAAGACAGCCTTACTTTTACCCCAATTTCAGGACAAAGCTCTCAATATTTTATCACCAGGTATGATCTTTATGATAAGTTTGCTTGTAAATATTCTTTATCAGATTAAGAAATTTCACTTCTATTCCTGATGAGTTGAAAGTTTATCAGAAATGTGTACTAACTTAAATGACTTTATAGCATCTATTGAGATGGTCTTATAACTGTCTCTTTTTTTCTGCTAACATGGGGAATTATACTTATGAATTTTCAAGTAGTAAAGCTAACGTATGCCTGAATAAACCTCATTAATGATGACATATTATCCTTTTTAAACGTGACCAGATTTAGTTTGCTAATATTAAGATTAAAATTTTTCGTCTTTGTTTATGGAAAGAATTTAACTATAACTTTTCTTTCTTGTGATGATTTTGTCCACTTTGTATGTCAAGGTTATATAACCGGCCTCCTAAAAAGTCCCAGTACAGATTCTCTTTTGTTCTGTTCTCCAAAATATGTCATGTAAGATAAGACTCTTTCTTTCTTATATACTAAGTGAAATTCATCACTGAAGCAAGTGATTCATTAATAGGAATAGGAATAGGTGGAATTCTTAATAGTAAGGTTTTCTATAACACCTTTATAGTTTTGATAGACATCTAAGATATGGAACAAATTGCATTTTCTATTTCTTTTTCTGTTGGTTTTGCCACATTTGTTACTATTTTATTTTTATTTTTATTTTTTTAATTTTTTTTAATGTTTATTTATATTTTTAATGTTTATTTATTTCTGAGACAGAGAGATACAGAGCATGAATGCAGGAAGGTCAGAGAGAGAGGGAAACACAGAATCTGAAACAGGCTGCAGGCTATGAGCGGTCAGCACAGAGCCCGACGCGGGGCTCAAACTCACGGACCGCGAGATCATGACCTGAGCCGAAGTCGGACACTTAACTGACTGAGCCACCCAGGTGACCCACTATTTTTTAATTAATATATTTATTTCTTTCAAATTGACAGATTTATTGGATATAATTTATTTATAACAAATCACTCAGGAAACTATTTCTTGGAAAGTAGTCAAATCTTTTTATTCTTTCTATTCAAATTAGAAATTAAAATAACTGCACAAGAAAAATGAAATTGGGACAAGATGGCAAGGGGAATGGGGGTTCATCATTATGCAAAAAAAGCCAAACTGACTTGCAACTTTATTTTTGTCTGGCAGAGCAGACTGTGTGTGTGTATGTGTGTGTGTGTGTGTGCGTGTGCGTGTGCGTGTGTGTGTGTGTTTCTTAAAAATTTGTAAAGAGTTGGGGCGCCTGGGTGGCTCAGTCGGTTAAGCGGCCGACTTCGGCTCAGGTCATGATCTCGCAGTCCATGAGTTCGAGCCCCGCGTCGGGCTCTGTGCTGACAGCTCAGAGCCTGGAGCCTGTTTCAGATTCTGTGTCTCCCTCTCTCTGACCCTCCCCCGTTCATGCTCTGTCTCTCTCTGTCTCAAAAATAAATAAACGTTAAAAAAAAAAGTTTAAAAAAAATTTGTAAAGAGTAAATCTGAGACCCAGGCTTCTCCTTATTGATTGTTCAAGCCCTCCAAATTGTGAGTGAACATGCACAAAACATCAAGGACAGATAGGATAGTTGAGAAAATGACATAAGAGGTTACTTTCAGAAAATGGAGATTGGGTAGATGGGTGGTAACATATTTAGGAAACTAGAGGAAGCTGCATCCTCACTTGTTTTGATGTGTTTCCATCTATTACAGTTTTCATTCTTGATGCACAAAATACCCTCTTTCTTTGTCCAGTAGGTTCCTCTTCCAGTCAGCTCCTGCTTCCTCTAGGCGTGACTCTACTAGCTCTAAAAGCTACTTTGTTTTCTGGTATGTGAAGCTGGTTCAGATCCATTTTGCATATTTTCTGCTGCCAGTCTGAGACTGTTTCGTTTTGCAAGAAGTCTTATTTCCTCTGAGTGGAAAAGAACTATTTAGAGATCATAATCTGGGCACTCAGTGTGATCATGCCTAGTGAGCTGTTCACTTCACCCCAAAGTAACCCTATCAGTACTGTTGGTTTGGTATGACCCATTTAAGGTTCATTCTCCTCCAAGTTGCTATTTGACTCTTCAATCATTCTTGTGTATTCTATGCATTTCTCTTGGTTGAGTAAATGCTTTCAAGAATATACATCTTTGCCCCCCCTTGCCTCCGAGTTTAGAGATCTGACAACTGAATGATCTCATTGTCATGTTGTTTAGAAACTCTAAGGATTCAATGTCCTGAAGTGTGACATATGAGAGCTTATGAACAGAATTTGGGAAAGAATTTAATGTGATGCTGTCACAGTCTAACATTCTTGGATAAGGGCAGAGTAGGGGAAGATTATTTTTAGCTGTCATGATGTTACTGTCGATGACAGGACGAGAGAGTCTGTGGCTATTTGTATTCTAACCATAATACTTAAAACTACTTCTTGATAAAGGTTTGTGTTCTTTTTTATGTTTTTATTTTTCATGAACTGTGAAGTCTAATTGTCAGACAACAGGTGTACTATGGCTTGTAACTATATTCCCAAAATATGACAAAAAAAGGAGATTTGGAAGAAATAGGATACATAATGTATTCTTCATGAATGTCTTTCTAATTATTTCAAGAGATAAAAATGATATCAGTGCTAAAAGAAAATAAAAAAAGAACACAACAAAAAGCTGTGAAATAATGCAATGTATAGCATTCATACATGATTTCAGAGAAGCGATAAATTTGGATTGGAAACATATCGATTCACTTATTAATTCACATATTTACTCACATCTTCTTCCATATATGTTGCAGTGATTTATATAAATGCATATAGTGTGAATATATTATGAATTACAATGCCCACAATTATCAAATGAATAGAGAAATTGTGTGAAGGGAAATTTGACAAGTATCAATCCTTTTAGAAATATGCACAACTGATGAATTAAGACTTTCACTTACATTAATTTACATGAAGACCATGAACCTAAGGATTTGACAATGAAGACAGTTAACACAATGCTATTTGTCATGGTAGTAATGTGTTTACCACTGGATGCAGCATAACTGTTCAGCCATATGAAAATACTTCAAATAGATGATAAAACCTTCATATGATGTCATATTATAAAACCATTGAATATCATGTTTTCAAATAATGTTTAATGACACAAAAATATATAATATTAATTTAAAATGTAATATAAAATTATATTTTAGCACATTTCAAGCTTTTTAAAATAATCATAAACACAAAATTCATGGAAGATTAATGTGAATAGATCCAAATATTTGAAGTGGTTATTTTGCATGTCTATTTACAGTTAATTTTAAATTAGTTTTATATTATTTTTTTCTATTTTCCAATGATTCCTACAAGGATTTCTTTTTGTAGAATGACTTTTCGTGATATAAAATTTTATTGCACCTTTAGAATGTGATACATGCAATAATTAAGATATCTATCTATACATAGATAGATTAGATAGATAGATATACACACCCACATTAGGAAAAAGGAGAAATAGGGCAGAAAAATTCATTAATTAATCTATGTATCTACTTACAGTAGTAATTAACATGCTTTCAAATATTTTACAGCTGCTAAAATAGACCAAACTCTGATTTGGGCTCAGAGTTCCTAATAATCAGATAAACACAGACACAAAAAGCTATTAGTTGATTGGCAGTATAAATAAGCCAAAAGCAAACCAGTTACTCAGATGAAATGTGATTATCCTTGGTAATGGGACTTAAGAGAACTTCTATTGGACTTCATAAGAGGATACCGAGTTATATTGTCAAATGAAACAGACAGGAAGTCTTTGTTGAATGGGCAGCATTCCAACTAAACCTTTAGGTTTGAATATTTGAATAGGTAGAGAAGGCATTGAATAGACACATTCCAGACAGAGAAAACAAGAACAAAGTTGTAAAGTGATGAATGAGCTCAACACGTTTCAGGTCATTTAAGATGGAAAGAGTAGAGGGTTTATAATGGAGAGACGCTGATAAAGTATGACATGCAAATGTCAAACATAAAACTCCTTGGGATAGACATGAAGATAGAGATAGGGAGGGGAGAAGGAGAGGAAGAGGCAGAGAGAAAGAGAAGCGCATTAAGATCCACTGAGGGGTGGACTACGCATCGGTATCTGAAAAAGAAAATATTGGTTACATTTAGAAGAAGAAAAATACTCATATAAAGATTAATTTTGCGTATTTAGAGAGAAAACTTTATAACATCATAAAACAGCTACCGTTTATTGGTCTTTTAGGGAGTTTTGGAAGTTTTGATTAACAAGTCTTTAATCATCACAACATTTTTAAGATAGGGATATTTATTCCCATTTTGAAGATACGGGCATTAAATGGTTGAGTCAGTTGCCAAGATTGTACAACGGGAAAGTGGTAAAGATAAGGTTTGGTAGCTACTCTGCCTGTTTCCAATGTGTCTGTTCATTTCCATCTATATATTGTGGTACCTAAAAATGAAGGCTCTGGATTCAGACATATGAGTTTAAAAAATGGCCCATTGGCTGTTAGAACATCTTGGTATTTCCATTTCCTCCTTTTATAAATGAGTATGAGTATACATGAGTATAATAATAATGTAATATACCTTACAAGTTACTTTTGAAGATTAAATGATTTTTTTTTTTTTTGTAACATATCTAAAATAGTACCTGGCACATCTCATTTACCTCTCCTTGTATTTTTCTATCTCTTCTCACCTTGAGCCAAATATGGTAGAAAATAGGGAAAAATAATATTGTAATTTATTGCTCTGAAATGAAATATTTAATAAAAATCACTGTCACCTCCAATTCTGTCCGTCTTACCATATTTTTAAAACCTAGTAGCAATGTCCTCATTTTTCTGAGAATTTTCTTACGACTATCCTAACATCCACAACTTACAGGGGTTAGGTGTCCCACCTCATGCTACCATAGCTTGACAGGACTCATTTTATCTATTTATGTACCCCCGGAGTCTGCCAAGTTGTAGGTGCATAATAAATATGCCAATTATAAAGGAAGTGTTTAATTTCATTCATTAGTCTTAAAAGAAAATTTCCTTAAACCTAGTATATCGTACTTGCTCAGAACTCAAGTGCCTAGACCATAAAATTCCCAGAAAGCACTTCAATATTTTATGTGTTTTATTTTATTTTTTTTAGAGAGATAGAGGGAGGGAGGGAGAGTGTATGAGCAGGGGAAAGGTGCAGACGGAGAGAGAATCTTAAGCAGACTCCATACTCAGCACAGAGCCTGGGGTGGGGCTTGATCCCAGGGCCCTGGGATCATGACCTGAGCTGAAATCAAGAGTTGAATGCTTAACCGACTTAGCCACCCAGGCACTCCTCAAAATTCTATTTTATAGTTACGTACATGATTTGATATGAGAATTAGAGACACTGTATTATTCCTGGAAGAACGTTTAGTACACAGACATTTTGTAAAATTCTAATGACATATATGGAAGTTATGCTTACCTGCCTTGAAATTAACTTTGGTTGACAAACTCCAGAATGTACTTTATCTTCACTGTCAGTGGAAGTACTCTTATAACCCTGCTGCAATTACAATAGTGTTTACAGACTAATTAGCAGTGTGGACTGGTCATTTTATTGCTTTAAGCATGGAATTTATAACACAGACTAACTTAAGACTTAGACTAAGTTTGTAGTAAGGCTTTTCTGCAAGAAGAAAAATATTTTGTTTACTACAAATAACTTGTTTCTTTCTTTTCAAACTATAGTTTACTCATACATTTTCAGATTATCCTTCACCCATTCAAGCATGAGTAATTCAAAAAGACTTTAAAATCAAATTTGCCTAAAGACTATACTCTCAGGGATCATTTCTATAGTTCGTAAAATCAAATTTGCCTATTCTGATTCACATTGCAATTCTTCATGCAGGAAAACAGCCTAGATTCAGAGCCCTATATGTGCTACTTAATTTCTAGGAAGGGGAAGTAAGACTTAAAAAAACTCCCCTCCTGCCTGTACATATTATGTTGCAGGTTTAATTGTCTGCCTTAATTGTGGTAGAAAGACACTGAGTACAAAAAGGAAACCAAAGTTCTGACCTGACAGGCTGACTGCTTTGAAGTAATGAAATAAAATAACTGTTCAATGGGAACATAAGAAGACCTATTATGTATTCATATTGTTAGTAAGAAAGAAGTGATAGCTTAGTATTTAACCTTTCATCTTAAATTTCTAAATGCCTAAAAACTAATTTTAACCAAAAGGTTAAGAGCTGTGTGCAGATTTAGGAAGCTGGAGTTAAGAATATAAGAAATAAGAAAAAAATGTGTAAAATCTGAGTTTTGTAGCATACAATATATGTTTTTTGAATTTAGAAGTTTTAATTATTTTTCTTGCCATATGCCTGGATTTCACGGATAACATTTCAAAATTAAATACAGATATTACTTGAAATAATAGGCAGTCACATCACGACACATGATAAAACTTTTGAAAAGTAAAGAGAAAGAAATAACTTTGAAAACCGCAAAACAGAAACTATACCTTGACTGTAAGGGAAAAAAAAAATTCAAGTGACAGTGTATTTTTCATCAGAAAACCATGGAAGCAAGAAAGAAGTGACACAATATTCTTCAAATGCTGAAACAAAGTAATTATCAGCCTTGAATCTTAGATCCAGCAAAAATATCCTTTAAGAATGAAAAGGAAATTAGAAAGATGAAGGGAAAATAAGAGAATTTGTTATTGGTAGGCCTCCCTTAAAAGAAAGGGGAAAAAAAAGAAATTCTTTAAACAGAAAACAATAAAGAAAGCAATTTAATTTTTTTTAATGTTTATTTATTTTTGAGAGACAGAGAACGAGCAAGGGAGGGGCAGAGAAAGAGGGAAACACAGACTCCAAACAGGCTCCAGGCTCTGGGCTGTCAGCACAGAGCCAGACACGGGGCTTGAACCCATGAACTGTGAGATCATGACCTGAGCTGAAGTCAGATGCTTAACTGACTGAGCCACTCAGGTGCCCCAATAAACAGAGCATTTTAAAACATAAAGAAGGAAGAAAGAATAAAGAAAACAGTGAATATAAAGACATTTTCTTTCAACTCTCGGGTATTTTGAATTATTTTTTACAGAGCAGACAATGTAACGTTGTTTGCTATGGATATCAATATATGTAAAGGACATTTAAAATAATTATGTTATAAGCAATGGAAGACTAATGGAGTTAAAAGGAGGTGAAATTTCTACACTTCACGTGAATTGATAAGATGTGAACACCAGTATATCTTTGTGGTGATGGAATAGTTCTTAATCTTGATTTGAAGTGGTGGTTAGAAGAATCTGTACAGATGTGTTCAAGTAACATAGAATTCTACACATACACTGTACCAATATGAATTACTGGTTGTGATTTTGACTGTAGTTATACAAGATGTAATCATTAAGGGGGCTGAGTGAAGGGTATATAGAGCCTCTATTCACTATCTTTGCAGCTTCCAATAAATCTGTTTCTTTAAAAATGAAAAGTTATAAAATACACGCACATACACACACACACACACACACACACACACACACTTGCTTGGAAAAACAAAGAATGCTGGTTTGAAAAGGCTTGTTTCTTAGCTACAAACTCTTAAGCTGTCATTCCATTCAGAATGATCCTTGATTTCAGATTTCCCAAAAGTTCAGATTCCATAAATGGATTTTATTTATGTTTTAATAGATGTTTATAAAATCATTATTCAACTACCCTTTAAACCCAGTAATATGTCAAAAAATTGATGGACAGGAAAAGTCTGAGTTCCATCTTTCAAATTATTTTGAAACGGATGCTCAAACACAAATGCATTGAAGGAAAGACTCACCCACACACAGACAGGAATTAAACCAACAGGACTATGTTTTATTCTTTAAGGGAAAAAAATCTCTAGTTTTGAAATATTAGGAATAAAAGACCTGTTTGGTTTTGAAAACTTTTTACTTTGAAGTAATTCTAGATTCACAGGAATTTGCAAAGTATGTATAAGCAAGTCTCACGCCCCATAGCCTCTGCCAGTGGCAATATCTTACGTAACTATAGTATATTGTCACAACCAAGAAATTGACAATAATAGAACCTATAGAAGTTATTCAGATTTCAATAGTTATAAATGATCTCATGTGTGTGTTCGTGTGTGCGTAGCTCTATTCACTTTCATTATATGTGTAGCATTGTGTAACCACCTCCACGATAAAAGAAAAGGGTTGAATGAAGAATAGATGTGGCTTATATAAAGGGGTAAAAAGAGGGAGGATTATGGTGATAGAACAGTTGAGTGAATTGTTCTTTTACCGTAAAATGTAGAATGTGTTTCTATTTAAAAACTTTAAAAGTTATTTAGAGTAAGGTTTACACTGTTGCCCCTAAGATGAAATTCTGCATGAATAAAATTAAAATAAGCAAGCAAGAAAATGGTGGTTTTCAAGGAATAATTTATTCAAATCACAGCCTACCATTCTCTTTTCAAATTGTCTTACCATTTAAATTAAAGTGTCTGGGGGAAAAAAGTATTTGACAACAAATAGAATTCAAATGACCTCTTGTGTTTGTTAACCCTATTAATTGCTTTAACATCCAAGTGCCTGCATTTACTGGCACAGAAAGTTCCTGTTATTTATTGCCATTTATTATGGAAGACGTTTGTTCTTTGTGTTTTTCAGCTCTGTTATTCTTAAGAGCCAGGAACTCTGACAGCTGCTGCCAGCCCTGTGCAGTTTGTTTAAAACAATAGGGAAAATTGCCTAGCAACCTCACATCCAGCTTCTGGTACCCTCATGGAGATCACATTCCACACACATTCTGCTCATCTCCATAAGCTCACAAGGGAACACACACACACACACACACACACACACACACACACCCCTACAGTCAAAACTAGGCTGACTTTCACTTTTCTTAAAAACTGTGGCCCCGTTGGTCACAACCAGTGCATTTCTCCAGCATGCAGATCAAAGCTGCGTTGTTATTAACACTGAAGGGATCACATAGAGATTTACAGAAATGAATTAGTTCCTTCCTCTGTAGATTTCGTTGTTAAAGGTACACTTCTTAAGACCTCAGTGTGCAGCTTCCATTGCTAAAATGGGATAAACATGCTCTTCATACCTTACTAAAAATATAACACCTTTTAATTAGTAATATTGACAAGGTTGAGGAAAATACAAGTTTATTTTGGGCCCTTTTCAGAGCATGGTAGAGAAATTAAACCACCATTGTTTGAATCTTGGTGATAGCCAGAATGTTAGGCGGCTCCTTTTGTATTTCCTTTTCCTATGCCCCTAGTTATTCAGTGATTATGATAGATGTTAAAAATATTATTGGGTTCTGTGAGAAGATCACTATAGCAAAGATTGATTGACAGGAAAGAGTTAGAAGGCTGGACTTCAACTCTGAAATTGTGTTTGCTTTTTTTCTTGTCCCTATTTATATTGATTTGGACAATCACAACTTTTTTACACCAACATCCCTATCGGCAAAATAAGAATTTACATTGAATGATCACTAACGTCCTTTCTCATCTAACATTCCATAATTCCATAAACGGAATTGATCTTCTATGAGACTGTTTTATACAGAAAATTAAGAAGGAGAAAATGGTTATTTTGGATGGTTTTGTTTTATTTTGTTTTGTGTTCTTATTTAACTACGCCTTCAGGCCAAATATTACTATGAAGCCATATGTCCTGCAAAGCTGAAGTATTTGATTCTTTACAGAAAAACTCTGTTGACCCCTACTGTAAGATACAAGAAGCTTTATTTATTTATACTCGAAATTTGTCACCTCCACCAGACTGTGTATATCAATGAAAGAATAATTTTTTAAATATTAAATTATAGGATTCAAGGTTCTAGTTACTCTATTGTTTCAATAGAGTAAACAATTAAAAAGAAATTAAGGACTGAATTTAACAAAAGAGGAGTGATATGTGTTTATCATTAATTTCTCAAAATTGGTTAACTATTATATTTACGTTTTCTCATATATGTAAAGCTAAATGTTTAAAAAACTGGCTGGAAACATCAAAGTTACTATATTTGAAATGTAATATCTATTCAGAGGATGTAAGATGAAAATTTGGAGCCCCTTAAAAAAACACACAACACATAATCCTAAGGAAAATGTGAAACTCAAGGTCCTGGACTTCCTCAATATTATTGACATCAATAAAATTCATTGTCATTGTTGGGGCACCTGAGCAGCTCAGTCAGTTGGGCGTCTGACTTCAGCTCAGGTCATCATCTTGCAGTCTGTGAGTTCGAGCCCCGCGACGGGCTTTGTGCTGACAGCTCAGAGCCTGGAGCCTGCTTTGGATTCTGTGTCTCCCTCTCTCTCTGCCCCTCCCCTGTTCATGCTCTGTCTCTGTCTCAAAAATAAATAAAAAACATTTGAAAAATTTTTTAAATAAAATTCACTGTCATTGTTGTAAATTTACACATCCACAACAAAAGGCTTTACACACTGCAATACACTTTGCATCCACTATGATTAGATCAGCATTATTTCGATTCTCAATCATAGATTACTCACTCCGAAGTCATTAGCAGAATGTTTAAAATGGAAACAGAAAAATATTGAATCAATGGAGAAAGAAATGTTTACCTTTTTTGTTTCTTCTTTGTTAAGCACTTCTACCCAACACCCTAAATAGCAAAGTGCAAGGAAATACAGTTCTAACTTGCAAGGAACTTCTTTGACACATAGGTAATATTTGTTTTTTAAGGTGTAATATAGGTTAATGTTTCATCTCCTGATGTCCTAATAATCCTGTGATTTAATAGAGGGTCATCACTGAGTAACAGATACAACCCAGTTCCAATGCCATAGAATTAGAACATGGTATTTTAAGAGCACAGAAGAGTGGATTGCATCTATCTTTTTTTACCAAACAGAAGCTTTGCCAAGAACTCCTGGGCCATTCGGTTACTGTCCAAATGGCCTGCTGCCATGAGAAGTGATGCTGGGATGCAAGGTCACAGTAAGAATTTCGTGAGATCCTGGTGCAAAGGGAGAAGAGTGATAAAAGAGGAATTCAAAGGGAGGAAAGGAAGGAAAAGAAAGACGAGGAACAGAAGGAACAGTATTACACTACACAAGTAGGGAGGAACTGAAGAAAGGTTACAATTTTTAGACACGGTCTCCACGCTCTTGATTAGAGTGGTGGGAGGAAATGGAGATGAGTCAACAGGAAAATTAAAGAAATTTGTAGATTTTGTGTGATGATATAAAGGCTCACTTATAGTTACCACCTGGTTTCAGGTATGGCTAGGCTTGTTTAATCAGCTCTAACCTTTTATTCTTTGTCCTTGTTTGCAGTCACATGTGCTGCTTCTCTGCCTCTCTGCTTTAAACTTTTGTAACTGTGAAGATCCCCAAATCTGATGCCCTTTTGTTGCCAAGGTTGGGTCAACCTAGTCTCTATGATGGTGAACTTTTATTAAACATTTTCCTTTTAGATCTTGTTTCCTCCCCTACCAATAACAGCCAAATTACCTGCAGACTGACGTCCTGAGTCTCATGCTCTTTTGCCTTTGAACATGCAACCTGTCCGTGAATTTCTCTGATTTTGATTCTGCCCAATCACCCGGATTCTGCCATACTGCCTGCACGTGTTTTGCTTTTGCTGCCATCTACTGGGAAACCAACTACTTTAACTCAGACCCTTGCTGACAACTTGATTGAAACTATTCTGCTCACCAGACTTAACTTAATCACCTAGAAATAGCCCGGTTCCCCCAGGACCTGATCTACCCAAGTTGGTAGGTCCGCTCCCATATCTAAGATGTCTAATGATGTTGCAAATACCTTGCGAAAAGAATACTAGAAATCATTGAAATGAAAACGGCAGCACAAATGAGAAGGTAAATTTGTTTTCACTCTCTGTTAATTTGACTTAAGGTATATTTTTCCATGTGTACATTCTACGTATCCCTAAAAACCTGCATATCTGGTTACAGAAAGCTTGCTAACATTAGGCTGATATTGGTGAAAAGGCCAGTTTCTATACAGAGTCCATATAAAAGGAACCAGTTAACATTGGTGTTTCAAATGGAGACTTGATATTTAACTCTGGCACCACCATTAACAAGCAAAAAGTTACATAACTTCAAGTCTCAGTTCCTTATCTTTAATACTGTAGTGATACTACCATCAACCTAATAAAATATGTGAAGAATAAGAAAAGAATTCATGCAAAGTGCTTATCTCAGTGCCAGGTACTTAGAACTCGCTGATGTGTGGGATCATAGGTGTTGCTCTCCTGCACATATCAAAGATAGGGTCAAATTATGATACAGCAAAATGAAAACACTCCCTTCCTCTTTTTCTAAAACATAGTTCTAGTCTATGGCATCATCGTTTTTATCTCTCTTCCTTTCCTAGAGGAATTCTTTGTCCTCACAGGATAATCCATATAGGTCATTGCCTAACTGGACACATGCCAAAGAAAGAAATAGAATCTAAAAGGAAAGTGAAAGGAACTCTAGGTTCTCTAATGCAGAGGGAATAGTCATGCATGTTTTTAACCACTCATATGCAATTTAAGGGAGCTTGCGTTTCAATGATTTAACTATACCTGCCGATTTTGCTTTTAGGATTTAAAGAACTATGTTTAAATCAGCAGAAGAGACATGGCTGATCGAGTTGAAAGAAGCCATTTTGTAAGAGAAGCTCATTAATGGACCCTTAACCCAATGACGTTTGTCAGCAATGTTGTTCTTTCGATTTCTTTGGCAAACATACTGCTAATGGTGGTCCATAAGTGGAGTATATCTACAACTGAAAAAGAAATTCTTGCATGTTTAATTGGTTTCTGGTACTCTTGCCTGATCTACGCCCTCATAAAAGTTCCTATTGAACATTTGCCAATTTGGACCATGACCAACTCCATGTAAAGTTACAATCCCAAGGGGTGCCTGGGTGGCTCAGTCAGTTAAGCATCAGACTTTGGCTCAGGTCATAGTCTCCCTGTTTATGATCAGAGAGATAATCAAGCCCCGTGTCAGGCTCTGTGCAAACAGCTCAGAGCCTGGAGCCTGCTTCAGATTCTGTGTCTCCCTCTCTGTCTGCCCCTCCCTGGCTCACACTCAGTCTCTCTCTCCTTCAAAAATAAATAAACATTTAAAAAAAGTTTCAATCCCAATATATTACTAAAACTGGTAAACAAAACTGGCAAGGTGGCAAGTCCTACTCTGATGGTTTGGATTCAGAATTTAGTGGCAATTTTTCTTCTGAATGTAAACAAGTTGGATAAAGTTTAAAGGCTGCAAGTTAAGAAAAATCTTTCCATGTTAAGTTTTGTTTTTACCTGGAAGCCTGAAATTTTCAAAGCATATTCACCCAATTACTTTTAGAATTATTGAAGAAACAATGGTGTCAGTCCATATCCTTCCAGAAAAAATAAGAGTTAACAGAATTTATTAGTGTGCAGTAAGAAAAGGGAGAAAATCTTGATTACCAAATCTTTCAAATCCCTCTATATTCCACTAAATGCTTCAATTTCATTGCCTTCGTCTGCTCAGGCTGCCATCATGAAATAACATAGATTGGCTGGCTTAAGCAACAGAAATTTATTTCTCATATCCCTTGAGGTTGGAAAGTTCAAGATCAAGGTGCTGGCCAATTTGATTGCTGGTGAGAGCTCTGTCCTTGGCTTGCAGATGGTCTCCTTTTGGCTGTGTCTTCATGTGGAGAAGAGAGGAAGAGGGGACTCTTTGATTTCTCTTCCAATTAGGACATTAATCTTATCAAATTAGGGCCCCATCCTGATGGTGTCATTTAACCCCAATTACTATGGATCCTATGTCCAAATACAATCACACTGGAGGTTAGGGATTTCAACATGTGAATTTTGGAGTGCACAATTTAGTCCACAACTCAATCTGTGTTTTCAGGTAGAAATAAAATTTCCAATATTGTGTATATCAGCTTTGTACATACTACCAATGTTTGTGCTTGCATGGGTACCTTATATAATAACAGAAAACTCAAAGAAAACAATTGCGTTCAGTAACACACAACTATATTCTAAAGTGTTAGAAATTTGTTACTTTAAAAGACGTTAAATGTAAAGGAATTACTATAAAGCCAATATATTAACAATTAGGTAAGTATGGGAAGTAATGTACTATGATTTGCTTGCATTATTAATAATTGTTTTTAATTGCTGATTATATCATTACATGAGAGAGAGAACACTCAAACTATATGTAAGTCTAACCGAAGGATATTTCAGTTGAGCCTTTTGAAATTAAGCCAGCAGCAAGTGAGAAATTGGAAGGTGCAGATAGTTTGTCACAACTTCAAAATAGTAACGGTCATCGGGAGAAAGCTCATTTGACGTTAGAAGAATATAACTTTATAATTAGCACAGAAATGTCACATATATTATTTTATTTCCTCCTACACTCTCTCTCTAAAAAAATAAAACAATCAATTAGTAGTATTATTTCCCACTCATTTAAAGGAGCTGGTCTAAAATTATCATGAATGTGTTAAAGTTACATTAGTATCTGGCAAGTTGTCAGAGCATTAGGATAACTCTTCTTTAGAAGATTTAGCTTAAACCTTCTAAATCTCAGTGTCTAAATAGCACCATCTTTACTTACTGCCTCTTGTTAATAACTGACTTTGTGGTTGCTATCAGTAAGAAAATCAATGAAGTAAATCTCAACAATGTTAACGTTGGTTATTCATTCAGGTAGTTAATTAGACACCAAACTGCTAATCTTATCCTGTGGGTTGCCATATCTCCTCCCCTTCCATTTTTTATTCTTACTGCAATTCCTCCTATTGTTAAATAAATAGGTCATTCTCCCTGTAAAGGGGAAAGAAGTCTAAAAGATCCTCAAACTATTTTATTTGCTTTTAGCAGTAAGTTACTTGTGTGTGACTTACTTTCAATTATCTTCCTTTAAGGAATGTCTGTGTGTCTGAAGTGCCGCTCTGGTTACCTGGGATTACCACCTAAATGTTGCTTGTTGGTGGTTATGACTCCCGATTTGGGTAGCAGTCACCACTCAGTGCCAGGGGAGTGGTTTTGCATCAACATCGTTTGCAACTATGGACAGAATCTTCTCTATTTCTTTCTTTTAAGTTTATTTATTTATTTTGAGGGGGGAGGGGCAGAGAGAGGAGAGAGAGAATCCTAAGTAGGTTCCACGCTGTCAGTGCAGAGTCCTACAAGGGGCTCGATACCATGAACTATGACATCATGACCTGAGCTGAAATCAAGATTCGGACACTCAACCAACTGAGCCACCCAGGAGCTCCAAACCTTCTCTGTATCTGTTTAAATATTATATCAATATTGTCTTGCCTGTGTATTAGAATGAGGTTTAACATAAAGATGGAGGGATTTCAAATCCAACTGAAAATGATACAGGCAAATAACTTTGTGACTTATTGTTTAAAGTCAGTATACATTTACTTAAGATATTGAATTAAACCAAAGAAAAGCTATTCTGTAAACTGGGAACTAAAAAAAAAAATTAAAAAGGCAAAATATATTTGCATCCATTGGAAAGTCTGAACTATAGCATTTTATAAGTATTTATTTCTTTGACTCGATTTCATCTTTTAAATGAAACTTCCTTGAGAAACACATAGCTTATCTTGGCTCCAATAAAATCTATCCCTAGAATGACTTAGTATCCAAAATCTATAAAGAACTTATCAAACTCAACATCCAAGAAACCAATAATCCAGTGAAGAAATGGGCAAAAGACATGAATAGACACTTCTCCAAAGAAGACATCCAGTGGCCAACCAATGCATGAAAAAATGCTGAACATCATTCATCATCAGGGAAATACAAATCAAAACCACAATGAGATACCACCTCACACCTGTCAGAATGGCTAACTCATTCAATTATCAACTCAGGCAACAACAGATGTTGGCGAGGATGCGGAGAAAGAGGATCTCGTTTGCACTGCTGGTGCGAATGCAGACTGGCACAGCCACTCTGGAAAACAGTAGGGAGGTTCCTCAAAAAATTAGAATAGAATTACCCTACAACCCAGTAATTGCACTACTAGGTATTTATCCAAGGGATACAGGTGTGCTGTTTTGAAGGGGAACATACACCCCAATGTTTATAGCAGTGCTATCAATACTGCAATCAATATCAAGCCAAAGTAGTATGGAAAGAGCCCAAATGTCCATTGATAGATGAATGGATAAAGAAAATGTGGTACATATATACAATGGAGTATTAAAAAGAATGAAATCTTGCCATTTGCAACTACGTGGATGGAACTGGAGGGTATTATGCTAAGTGAAATTAGTCAGAGAAAGACAAATATCATATGACTTCAGCCATATGAGGACTTTAAGACACAGAACAGATGAACACAAGGGAAGGGAAGCAAAAATGATACGAAAACAGGGAGGGGGACAAAAACATAAGAGTCTCTTAAATATGGAGAACAAACAGAGGGTTACTGGAAGGGTGGTGGGAGGGGGGATGGGCTAAATGGGTAGGGGGCATTAAGGAATCTACTCCTGAAATCATTGTTTCACTATACGCTAACTAACTTGGATGTAAATTTAAAAAATAAACAACAATAATAATTTTAAAAAATGTATCCCTAAAATGAGGGTAGAAGAGCTTCTCCCAGTATAAGCTGTATATATCTTTCAGCTGAAGACTGTGAAAACAATAGATTTATCATTGTTGTGAAGAAGAGTCACTGCTTATGTTGTGGGCAGAAATTTGGGGATTGGAGGTTACTGAGAAAAGTAAAAAAAAAAAAATCCCAAGTTATTTCCAGGTATAAGAGAAATGGCTCCATAATACTTTGTGAATTGGGGTCCTTCTATTAAGCATTGAACATAAAGAATTAATGGACATATTATATTCACACCAAAATTCTTCCTTAAAGCAGAAAGCTCTACATAAATGTATAGTGGAAAGGTTAGAAACCAAAAGAAGGGCATGAAATCTAATTTTTTCATCTTTCCTAATAATAAAGTTAACACTTTTAAATGTTAAAATGTACTTGTGGTAAGAACTAAACCATGAATTCACAGAAATATGAATCTTTGTCTACTTGATGAAAACCTTATAGAAAAGCATTTTCAAAAATTAGATTGATCATATCTGTTCCAATAGCTTAACTTTTAACTTAATTAAGTTAAGCAATGTGTAGAAGGAAGCACAAAGGACAAAATATGAAAAATTTAACTTTTTGGAGGTTTGTTTGCTAAATAATGCGTGGAATTATACTAGACAGGTAAATGTGGAATAGTTGGCCACGATCCTGTTGGCACTTTAGGCACATTAAAAACACGTAAAAGAATGTCAACGTTAAAAACAAAAAATGCTGAAATCATTGAATGAATCTCTTGTATCTCTTGGTTTGTAGGAGTGTGAAAATTGGATCTTGGAGATAGCAGATGAGAATGGGATTGATTTAGGCCTGTGAAGTGAAATAATATCTCCAGACAGCCATGCCATGGAAGCCACAAAACTGAGCATGAACTCAAAAAACACTGGGGATAAGGATATATATTATGCAAAGGATCTAGAAAAATTAATATCAGAATATTTGAGCCATGCCTCATAGGCAAGGACCTACCATCTGGAGAACAAGATGATACAAAGGTAGATGCCAAGAAAAAAAGTTGAAAAGAAATAGAGAATATAAAAATATTTCTGGGCCTATCCAGTAGGCAGAGGCTCAATCGTGGAAAAGAACACGTTTAAAAATGATTAAAACTTCTTTTGCAAAATGTTGAACTAGATGGGAAAAAGTGTCAAAGCTCCAGCCATTAATAGATTATGGCTAATTAAAGAAAGTGCTTCTATGAAAAATAACCTTGCCTATTTTGTATTACACAGCTGACTTTATATTTACATTAATAATGTATTTACTGTAATATTTTAAGTTTAATACCTAGTAATTGAATCCTTAATGTTGTGTAATGTTATCAAAATGTTCCCTCATCCTTGAATATAGAGTAGCTCCATTTAAAGAGAAAAGTCAATGTGGTCAGATCAAAATGAATAAAACCAACTAGACCCTTCACATACAGGTTCACTAAAGCTGTGTTTTCCCTGTTGCTTCTGGGCCAATATAATCTGTCATGGCAGCCAGGAGATCTCTAAGCAAGACATTCACATTCCTTTCTAATGAGTCAATTTTCCATCCTGTAACAATATCAGATGTCTTTCAAATCAAGCAAAGACAAGCTATATGGTAGAGAGAATGACCTGTGGTGCCTTGAGTTTATCATGAATTTAGCCCTTTTGTCCTTTTGTAACGACACTGGGGGCAGTGATACCACCACTGGGTTTGATCTATCATTCTGAATCAAGAAACTAAAATTAAATGAAAATAATGTATTTAAAAAGTTAGAATGTTACAATAGTATTGCTTATAAGAGTCTTAAATATGTCATTAACAGTTACTTCAAAATATTCAAGGTGGTTAACTGGCTAACTTAAAGAATCTTAATGTTCTACCCCTAAATGTCTTTTGTTTGAATCTTTACTTCTTAAACACAGTCCAATTTGTGCTAAAATTAACTTTTATTCCTATTAACTATAATCTTTTTCTTGAAATTATTTTGTCTCAGGTAAAAAAATTATTTCTTTAAGTAATTTACTCCTACTAGCATGTGAATTGTTTGACCATCTTGCATACACAATTTTCTTCCTTACAAAGCAAAATGATAATGCTGTGGTGTCTGTTATTCCAGGCCTTGGCTATGCAACATGCTGAGATCACATAGTGACAAAAGAAAAGGAAAAAAATAAAGGAAAGGCAAATGTGTGTGAGAATGTGTCTATGTAAACACACAATAAATCTTCGAAAGCTGAAAATCAAATAACAAGCTAGATTATTATTTCCCCCTCAGTCTCAATTGAATCAACATTAGCTAGTTGACTTTTTGAGGCAGACACAATGGCAAGCCACAGTCAACAGTGTGTTTGACCCCCTGAAGAATCATTGTCTCCAGTTCAGATCATATCCACTGGTTTATATGATTCAGTAAGTGTTAATATCAGTTAAGCCTAGAAAAGTTAGTTCATCCAAATAAGATGAATAATATTACATAGTATTTTTTACTGTCTTTGTTAGATTTTATGCATAATAAATTTTTATATCTCCAGCATTCATTTTATTGATGTTTATAGATCTTTCTTTAGTTGTACTTGGAATAACAATAGGCATTAATGAAAGTTTGCATTCTGAGGTAGATCCTTCATATATAAGAACTCTAATTTAACAGGGTCAGTATTGAGAGTTGCTGGAGGGGTTTCAGGTGGGGGTGGGCGAACTAAGTAGGTGATGGCCATTAAGGAGGGCACTTGTCAGAATGAGCACTGGGTGTTGTATATAAGTGATGAATCACTAAATTCTACTCCTGAAATCATTATTACACTATATGTTAACTAACTTGGATTTAAGTAAATAAGAAGATAAAATAAAATAAAATAAAATAAAAGTGTCAGTATTGTAGACATTAAAACTGTTTACCAATGCTCTGTCTACTCTCTCATTCCTGGGGTACTGGCAGGACTGTGCTTCCTCACTTTCACAGATGTTGTCATACAATTTGCTTTGGCCAATGAAATGTGAGAGGTGAACTGATCGACTTTCCAGTGGAAGTTTTATGGGCCAGTCTGTTCCCTTTTCCCTCTGCTTCCATGACAATCAGTGTCCCATCAGCATGGGTCCTAGAGGGAAGACAACAGATGCAGAGCAGAGAACATGAATGAAAATTAAATCTATTATTTTTTAACCCACTGTGATTTAGGGGTTAAAGCTAGGGAACCTGGCTACACTGACTGACAGACTTGAAGAACTACTAAAGTTTGAAGTCTATTTCCAGGTTAAGAAAATATTTGGATTAGGAAAATATAGTAATATGAACAAATTTTTTTAAAATATGTAAATTAGATCTTCCTAATAAAGCAATTCTAGAAATAATACTTTTCACACTGATTTGTTTATGGCCAGATATAGCTTCAGCCATGTGAAATTGCCTGTATTTGACCACTGTTGAGTGTAAAAATGGCAACTTCATATGGTTTAACCTAATAAATGTCTCAAAGATATTACATTGTTTTGTGTATCTAAGGGAACTACATTGTGTTTTAGTAAGTTGGTGAATTGAAATAAGATTACTCACATTTAGTATTTGCTTCAAGTATAATCTTGTTTCATTAATGCCTTATGTTTGGGACATTAAAGAGTTAGGCCAAATAACACAGTGTGATTAACAAACATTTGTCTTTTTGCAGACATGATCTAATGCATTTTTTAAAGTTGTTTTTTTTTTAATATGTTAACCATTGCTTGCTTTAGGACACATTCTTGAGGTCATAGACAACATTTATCACACTTAAAATACTATGACACAGGCTATTTTGTTGGTTTTGAAGTTTTTGCCAATGAAAAATAAGATAACTAATTATCCAATACGGCTTATTATGTTAAATTTACCCACTAAGAGAGCTTTCAAAATTATTAAAATACAATTTTTCACCCTCAGAGTGGGAACATTTCCATTAAAAGACAACACACATGAAATATTTGACTATTACTCAGATTTTTAATTATTGAAATAATATTCCATTAGGGAAAACCCAAATCCATTACGTTCAAATACCTTACAAGAGGAACACTCAAAACTGTTTCACTAAGTTTACTCCTACTTGTTGTCAGAAGTGTAGCAAATTAAAGTCAAATTTGGGGTTCTAGTTGTACATAATTTAGAAAAATGTTGACCTTCTGGTTTAAAGAGAAGAAGTTCAAGAATGATTTACAAAACTTTAGAATTTCCAGATGTAGCTTCTCATAAAGCCCTTTGGATATCAAATGCATTTACCAAACATTTTGATGAGTTAAGTGTAAATGAATCAGGAACATAAGGATTAAATTTCTCCACAAATACACAAGAGCCTAAAAAATTAGGAAAAAGAGTGCCTTGGCAGAATTCGATTGGGTCTGGTCAAATCCAGAGAGTTTCAAAACTATGTTTTGAAGTTTTTCTGAAACCGAAACCTCACTAGTTTTGATAATCTCTTGTTACAAATCCAAACTGAATATTGTTTTCAAGTTCTATTGGTGATAAACAAACCGAAGGTGGTTAGGACCGTGACCACAGATACACTTTCATAAATAATTTTTATAGCATCGAGCTTCACCATATCATTTTTCTATAAATAATGTTTCCTAGAGTTATAAAAATTAAAAGTGGAAGGTATGTTGGTCCGTGGATAAGTGGATAAGTGGAGGAAGGTAGTCAGAAGTTACAAACTCACAATTAAAAGATGAATAAGCACTAGGGATGCAACGTACAATGTGGTGACTACAGTTTGCTCTGTTGTGAGATATGTATGAAAATTGTTAAAGGAGAGATCCTAAGAATTCTCATCACAAGAAAAATTTCTCTTTCTCTTTTATTTTCATTGTATCTATATGAGATGATAGATATTAACTAAACTTATTATGGTAATCATTTCACAACATATGTAAGTACCCATTATGCTGTGCACCTTGAACTTATACAGTAGTGTATATCAATTATTTGTCAAGAAAACTGGAGAAACGATGAAAAGAAACCTGAATTTCAATAAATAACAAAAGCAAAAATAGAAAACACACAATAATCTGGCTCTACCAGTTCTCTGATATCTGTAATATCTTCACAGCACCCCCAGGCCAAAAGAAATCCTTAATAGTTTCATGTATTAAGTCGCCGGGTCTACACAACTTACTCAGTTTTTATATTCCAGAAATTTAATGGTCATATGCAAAAATGCTACAAATAAATTAAAAAATGATATTTGATTTCATTCTTAAATACTACGATCAGTAACAAGTTACGTGTGTCCGGTTGGGTACCACAAAATTTCCCAATCCTTGAAATCTCACTACACATTGACACCTCAATTCTTGTTCTGACTTTCTGATAGCATTTGGGCTTTTATTACAGAATAAATGGAAAGCACATGTTTATAAAGATATAATAACATCATTGAGAAGAATGTCACATGATCTAACGTCGAAACTGTGAACCACCTTGATCTAGTAGTTCAGATGGTGTCCAAGAGATGTTAAGTGTTTTTACATTTTTTCTTTTTTGAAAATTGGAAATATTCCATGGAAATATTTTTTAAAGGAAGAGTTTAGCACTATTTTATTAAAATTTAAAAAGTTTTATATTATAGTGGAGAACACAGGGGAAAAAATAAAATAACATTTGTTCAACTTGGTGTTCTACACATGAGTTGTGTCTAAAAATAAGTAAACTGATTTTGCTGTTGGAGGAATCTATATAGAAGCCTCTCAGAGGATTTAGGGGCATGTGGGTGGCTCAGTCAGTTGACCATCCGACTCTTGACTTCAGTTAGAGGAGCAGATCACAATCCTGGGGTAGTGGGATTGAGCCCCACATCCAGCTCTATGCTGAGAGTGGTACCTGCTTGAAATTCTCTTTCTCTCCCTCTTCCCCTCTACCCTGTAGGCTCATGTCTATCTCTGTGTCTAAAATAAAAATAAAAAGTAAACAGAAATTAAATACTAAACAAGAGTTTGTCTTTAAAATCAGGTTATCGTGATTTTTTTCAGACAAGGTATATTAATACTCTGTACATACTTTTTAGTCAGAATGCAAATCTTTTGTCCCAAAACTTTAATTAATGGAAGTTATGTGAATATGTTAATAATAAGCAAATACAAGAGTGAAGAGAGTCCATATAAATAAGTCTTGCAGGTATGTATTATAGCTGCCAAATTAATATGAATATTTATTGCAAGCCCACTATGTCTTGGCATAGTTCCAGATGCTTAGGATACAGCAGTACAAAATAAATGGGGATCATAGCCCTCAGAAATCTTTCATTTTAATGGAGACAGAGAATAAATACGGTAAATAAGTAAAATACCTAGAATGTTAGTAATACATACTAAGAAGAAAAAATAAGTTGGTAGATGATGATAGGAAGTGATGAGGGGAGGATTGAAAATTTAGGAAGGGCCTTAGTGATAATATGAGGAAAGAACCACAAGAAGTAAGAGAGCGAAGCATATGGAAATCCAAAGGAAGGACTTTCCAGAAAAAGAAAAACCAAACCCAAGGATCCTTATTGGGAATGTGCTTTCGACTCAAAGGTCAGCATACCTGAAACAGAGTGAACAAGAGGGAGAGTTGTAGGAGAGAAATCAGAGTTAGCAAAGAGGCAAGGCCACAGTGGGGTAATCTGGACTTTTGCTCTGAGTGACAAGTCTCTGGAGGGCTTTGAGATAAGCACTGATGTGATGCAACATAGATTTCAAATGTATTGCTTTGGCTGCTGTAGCGAGAACAAGACTGAAGGGGGCAATGAAGAAGGGACCACCATGGGGCGCCTGGGTGGCTCAGTCGGTTGAGCGTCCAACTTCAGCTCAGGTCATGATCTCATGGTCTGTGAGTTTGAGCCCCGCATCGGGCTCTGAGCTGACAGCTCAGAGCCTGGAGCCTGTTTCAGATTCTGTGTCTCCCTCTCTCTCTGCCCCTCCCCCACTCATGCTCTGTCTCTCTCTCTATGTCAAAAATAAATAAACATTAAAAAAAAAAAAAGTTTTAAAGAAAGGGGACCACCAGAGGCTATTGACATAACACAAAAGATGAGGGTATCTTGGACTAGGAGTAATGGAATTGGTCCAAAGTGGTGAGATTCTGTATTTACTTTCAAGGTACATGTGTGTCACCCAATGTGGCCAAATGTAGTCATTCAAATTTGACATTTAAAATTTAATTACTGACAGTGAAATGAGGCCAAAAATTCAGTTCCTCAGTTATGTTCACCACATTTCAAGGGCTCAATAACTTCATGAGTTTGTGGTACTATACAAGACAACCCACTTATGGATCTTTGTCAAAAAAATAGAATGTTCTATTAGACAGTTAGAACTAACCAGATTTGCTGACAAGTATGAAGTGGGTTATGAGTGAAAGACAGTGATCAAGGGTGATTTGGAGCCTGAACAACTGGAAGAATTGAGTATACTTATATAGGAAAATCATAAGAAAACAGGTTTGGAACACATGCCAGGAGTGCAGTTTTAGAAGCGCTAAATTTGAAATGTTTGTTAGACATTAAGTGGTGATCTCAAAGAGGCAATCAGATATGTGAGCAGATTGAAGGGAGAACCATAGGCTGGATAGCCCAAGCAAGCTTTCTTTTATGCCAGACACCCTTCGGAATGCCTGCATAACCCATCCAATATCACAACAACCTGATGACCTGGTTACTATCATGCCCATTTCATACATGAAGAAACTAAGGTGTAAAGAAACATACCATTTCTCAGTAAGTTGAAAGAATGAGAGTCTGACTTGTGAGAAGCAGTCTCCTCCACTACCCAGAGGAAGCTGGTCTGCAAAAGAAAGCAAAACAAAACCAACAAGTGAGGAGAGCTGAATAGAGAGAGAGAGGAAGGGAGAGAAAGATTCAGATTCTTTCACCATTCCTTTGGATTCTGGGTGCTAACTTAAGGATCATTCCTACCCATCTATAAGAGAATACAGTCTAAGGCATTGCAACCTATTTAGTTGTATATAACACAATCAATGAACATGTTGTTTCACATGTGAAATACTGTAGGTTTTCTAAGAAAATGCAATAGTTTTGCTAATGTGAAGCACATCTTAGCATTATAGATTTCACATTGTTTTACTTTAGTCACGAGAAAGCTATTCCTACAGATAATTTGAACAAAACCTGACCTTTCTCTTAGCTTATTTTAAATACAAACTTTAAAATATTTTCCAAAGACATTCTAACCTCTTTCTGTCTTATTATTATTTCTGTCTGGATTATTATTTACGATATATTACCAAAATAATTTTAGTTTTTTCTTGCAAAAATTTACTGAAGTGTAAGCTTGCATTTATACAAATGCAAAAATCCTAAGTTTTCAGTTGGCAATGTGGAAATATCTGTAAGTCTACAGTTTCATAAAGTCAGTACACCCATGTATTCAGTGGACATATCCAAAGCCTAAGAAGAGGGTTCCTGGGTGGCTCAGTGAGTTGAGCATCTGACTCTTGGTATTGGCTCAGGTCACGACCTCATGCTTTGTAAGATGGAGCCCCATGGCTGACAGCTCAGAGCCTGTTTGGTTTCTCTCTCTCCCTCACTCTCTCTGCTCCCCCCCCCCCACCCCTCTCCCTCTCCCTCCCTCTCTCTTTCTCTCAAAATAAGTAAACTTAAATAAAACAAACCTAAGAAATCCCCCTCATACAATACAATACAACACAATACGATACAATATGATACGATGCAATACAGTCATTAGCTCCTCTACTCCCAGGATTAATATTATCCTGACATCAAATAACAATACATTCCTCTTGCCTGTTTTTAATTCCATATAAAAGAATTATGTAGCATATAGTCTTTTCTGTCTGGTTTATTTTACTCAACTTATTATTAGTTATAGTTGTAGTTTGTGGATTCTCATGCTCTAGAGTATTCCATTATATGAATACACTGATGTCTGTTTATTAATTTGACCACTGGTATACATTTTTTCCAGTATAAGTATTCTTGTACATGTGTTGTTGGGAGCACATATACACTACTCTGTTAATTATATACCTAGGAATGAAAGAGAGCATATTTATGGTATGCATATATTCCATTTGGATAGATACTAATAAACAGTTTAATTCCAGTATAATTAACGTACAGGGTTATACTAATTTCAGGTGCACAATATAGTGATTCAACAATTTGTTATCATGATAAGCGTGCTCTTAATCCCCTTCATCTATTTCACCCATCCTTCAGCCACCTCCCCTCTGGTAATCACCAGTTTGTTGTCTATAGTTAAGAGTCTGTTTTTTGGTTAATCTCTTTTTTTGTTTGTTTCTTTGTTTTGCTAAATTCCACATTTGAGTGAAATCGTATGGTATTTGTCTTTCTCTGACTTATTTCACCTAACTTTATACTCTCTAGATCCATCCATGATGTTGCAAATGGCAAGATTTCGTTCTTTTTTATGGATGAGTAATCTATATCACCTATGAGTAATATTCCATTGTGTACTTGTGTGCGTGTATGTGTGTGTGTATATACACATACACTTCTTTATCCATTCATCTATTGATGGACACTTGGGTCTCCTCCATAATTTGACTCTTGTAAATAATGCTACAATAAACTGAGGGGTGCATTTATCTTTTCAAATTAGTGCTTTTATATTCTTTGGGTAAATGCCCAGGAGTGGAATTACTAGGTCATATGGTAATTCTACTTTAAACTTTTTGAGGAACCTCCACACTGTTTTCCACAGTGGCTGCACCAGTTTGCGTTCCCACAAACAGTGCACAGGGTTCTTTTTTTTCCATATCTTTACCAACAATTGTTTTTTTTGTGTTGTTGATGTCAGCCATCCTGACAGGTGTGAGGTGATATCTCATTTTGGTTGTGATTTGCATTTCCCTGATGATGAGTGATGTTGAGCATTTTTTCATGTGTTTGTTGACCATCTGGATGTCTTCTTTCACGTTCATGTCTTCCGCCCATTTTTTATATTGGATTATTTGGGGGTAATTTTGGTGTTGAGTTGTGTAAGCTCTTTGTATATTTTGGATGCTAACATTTTGTTAGATATATAATTTGCAAATATTTTCTCCCATTCCATAGGTTGTCTTTTAGTTTTGTTTTGTTGATGGCTTCCTTTCCTGTGCAGAACTTTTTATTTTGATGTAGTCTCAATAGTTTGTTTTTTATTCCCTTGCCTTAGAAGGCATATCTAGAAAAATGTGGCTATGACTAGAGCCACAGAAACTACTGCCTGCATTCTCTTCTAGAATTTTTATGGTTTCAAGTCTCACATTCAGGTCTTTAATCCATTTTGAGTTTATTTTTTGTGTATGGCAAAAGAAAGTTTGATTCTTTTGCATGTGTCCAGTTTTCCCAACATCATTTGTTTGAAGAGAT
Organism: Panthera onca; assembly: GCF_046562875.1. NCBI lineage: Eukaryota > Metazoa > Chordata > Mammalia > Carnivora > Felidae > Panthera > Panthera onca. The sequence continues at coordinate 133,531,537 of NC_138342.1, read as the reverse complement.
TGTCTTTCTCATTGCATATTTTTGCCTCCTTTGTCATAGATTAATTGCCCATATAACTGTGAGATTATTTCTGGTCTCTGTATTTTATGTGCCTATTTTTGTGGAGGTACCATACTGTTTGATTACTACAGCTTTGTAGTGTATCTTGAAATCTGGGTTTGTGATACCTCTACTTTCGGCCTTCTTTTTGAATGCTTTAGCTACTCAAGTCTTTTGTGGCTTCATATATATTTTAGGATTAATTGCTGTAGTTTTGTAAAAGATGCTGTTAGTATTTTGATAAAGATTGCATTAAATCAGTAGACTGATTTGGGAAGTATAAACATTTTAACAATATTTGTTTTCCCAATTCATCGGCATGGAATATATTTCCATTTGTTTGCACCATCTGCAATATCTTTCATCAGCGTTTTAAAGTTTTCAGGGTTGCCTGGGTGGCTCAGTTGGTTCAGCATCTGACTTCGGCTCAGGTCATGATCTCGCAGTCTGTGGGTTCAAGTCCCGTGTCAGGCTCTGTGCTGACAGCTCAGAGCCTGGAGCCTGCTTCTGATCCTGTGTCTGCCTCTCCCCCACTCTCACGTTGTCTCACTCTGTCTCTCAAAAATAAAAATAAATGTAAAGAAAAACTTTTTTAACTTTTCAGAGTATACATATTTTACCTCCTTGATTAAGTTCATTCCAAGGTATTTTATTATTTTTGGTGCAATTGTAAATGAGATTATTTTCTTAATTTCTCTTTCTGCTACTTCACTGTTAGTGTATAGAAATTCAACAGATTTCTGTATCTTGATTTTGTATTCTGTGACCTTACCAAATTCATTTATCGGTTCTAGATGTTAAGCAGTTTTTTAACATTGTTGGCGATAATATATCTTTGAAACGAATAACCTATGGGTGAAAATTAAGAATTCTAAGGATTATTTCTAGCCATTTCCAGCCAGTAAATTGTTTGATGTTACCTATTTTTCTATTTGGTGAAAAATGGAATTAATTTTTAGATATAGAAATTTCTATTTTAGTAAGTGTGATATTAAACTAACAAGCTTGATCATAAATTTTTATATTGACATTTCTAACAATTGTATACATAAACATAAAAAATCTGTTCTTTGCTGCACTGTGGCAAAAGAAAATAAAACATAAATCATTATGGGCTTAGATTAATAGCATATTAGTGAGAATCAAATAATACAGTAGATTTGGAACAAAATGCCATCTCAGTTCTATATTCAAACTGTGAGGAGAACATAACCTTGCGTATCTCTTTTTATAACATGAGGTGACTCAGGTGATGTGTTCCATCGTTTTTCATTACTTTTACCCCACTAGACAGAAATTATCACATATTTTTGGTATATGCTGAATTATTATGCTTCAGAATTTCAGACTGGAAAATTTTAACAGCTTGTAAATTTGAACCTATATACTTACTGCAACAGGTCAGAGTCACAATACAGAATAGGTTCATCAGTAGGTAAGTACGCTCCTCTCTGTATGGTTCCCCGAGCTTCCAAAGAACTGTAACTCAGATGACGGCTAGTACTTTGGGGGAGGTTTTTATTAGCACAAGTTTGTCAACGATTATTGGCAAAAATGAACTTCCACAAGTCCGCAACTTTTTCAAAAATTATTGGCAAAAATAAACCTCCATCCAATAATTATCTCAGTAATAATCTATCATATGAAATACTTCTTACCACCTGATACAGAACCAGATACTCTTTTTGACCTGATAGTATTTCACACATATGTTGCACACACTCTGTTTGGGAATTTATTGGACAACAGTAGTATTATCTCTCTTTTCCCTCCTCGGTTGTGAGGTTCTTGAAGATAGAGACAGTATGCTACAGGTTTTTGTTTTCTCGACATCCAGGAGAGTGGCATAGTATATTCTGTCAATGCTGAATGTCTTGATATATTTTCAAAAATGGAAAGTTTAAAAACAGGAACAAAATGTAATACAATTATATATACATACATGCATGTAATAATATATATAAATTTACATGTATTGTGTAATGATATATATAAATAATATATTATGACATATAATAAAATTATATATAATAATATACAAATAATATATAATAAATTACATGTAATTAAATATGTATCTATGTAATTTTAAAGAATCATGAGAAGGTTGAATTTTTTTTTAATTTTTTATATTGTGTTATCTATTTCTGTATAATAAATAATCCCCAAATTTAATAGCTTTAAGTGGTAAACATTTATTATTTTACAGGTCTGTTGTATAGATATTTAAAAGCAAAGAATGTTAGAAGCCATTTTAGAGGCAGCTTACCATCGTTTATTTTCTAGCCTTTGCTGTTTTTTTTTTCTCCCTACATGCAATTCTCCCTACGTGCATTAAAGCATTCTCTAAAATCTAGTTTCTCATTATCTACAACAAGTCCAGATGTGAATAAGCCTCCTTGGTGTAGTTCCTTACATCGAGTTCATTATGTACCGTTCCTCTTGTTCTGTAGACTTTGAAACTAAAGAGACCATGTATCTGCACTCGCCTCTCATACTCAATATACCTGGTGGGACAGGAATAGGGGAAAATGGAAACCAAACATGAATCACTGGTCCATAACATTTCCCAAATCCTGCCAGATAAATATTGGGTTTCCTGATCAGGTGCCTCAACCAGGGAATAATTTTCATTGGCTCTTTGCATCTCTGAGCTTTATTTTTTAATGAAAGGTAACACATTTTCAGCTGAGTAGTTTTCTCACACTGCTTATTGCAATGGGTTTGTGTGGAGGCATAGGGAATTACAACTGCTTTTCACTCTGTGCTGTCACTTTGTGGGCCTCCTGTGGACGCCATTGGAATTTGCTCCAGTAGACAAAAACCGTACCCACATGCTCTTAAGATTTAAATCTTGAAGATTCTTCATAACAAATCTCTTGTGTGAGTGAATACTCCTGAGACACTTGTCAGTGATCTTTCTGAGAGCTTGCCCAAAGATGAGACATCTGTAGACCATGCTTTTTAAGCAATGCCATGGAACTGATCTTTTCAAAGAAGATATTTCTTGATTTTAGCATCATTTGCCAGTTGGAGAGATGGAGAATTAGAAAAATTATGTTTATTTATTTTTGAGAGAGAGAGTGCGAGCAGGGGAGGGACGGAGAGAAAGAAGGATACACAGATCTGAAACAGGCTCCAGGCTCTGAGCTGTTCACACAGAGCCTGATGTGGGCGTGAACCCACGAACCATGAGATCATGATCTGAGCCAAAGTCAGATGCTTAACTGACTGAGCCACCCAGGTGCCCCAGAGAGATGGAGAATTTTAAAAATCATCGATCTCGAGGCGCCTGGGTGGTTCAGTCAGTTAAGCGTCCGACTTCGGCTCAGGTCATGATCTCGCGGTCCATGAGTTAGAGCCCCGCGTCGGGCTTTGTGCTGACAGCTCAGAGCCTGGAGCCTGTTTCAGATTCTGTGTCTCCCTCTCTCTCTGACCCTCCCCCGTTCATGCTCTGTCTCTCCCTGTCTCAGAAATAAATAAACGTTAAAAAAAATTTAAAAATCATCGATCTCTGCCTCCTTTTGTTAAAGATCCCTTCTCTCTGTGTCTAGCTTTCTTTTTACATTTTATGATAGATATGAAGAAGAAACTGGGCAACACCTTTGACTGTGCTTTGAAATCTCCTTAGCTACATCTTTGGACACATTTTTCTACATTTCAGGCTGCTACATGTGAGAGTGCTGCTAAGCTTGCTGCTACTAAATACCAAGGATTCCCCTTTATTCCTGTTTCCAATAATATCTTGGTCACTTCTTTTTGAATTCTCATTGGCAACGCCCTTGCAGTCCTGATTTCTGCTAACAGTCTCTTCAAGGCCATAGGCTTTCTCTAATAAACTCTACGAATCATTTCAACCTCTTACCTCTGCCTGGCTACGAAGCCATTCCCACATTCTTAGGTATTTTTTTATGGCAACACTCTACTTCCAAGTACCAAAATATCAGTTATCTATTGCTGTGTAACAAAGCACCACTTAATACAACAAATATTTATTATCTCATAACACAGATCTTATAGATCAAAATCCGGGCATAGATTAGCTGGGTTCCTCTGGCCCACAGTCTCTCAAAAAGCTACAGTCAAGGTGTTAGACAGGGTTGCAATGAACTCAAGGACCAACCTGGGGAAGAACGCTCCCACATTCATTCCCACGACCAAAAAGAAGGTAGATAAGTGGTGAAGATACCTTGAAAACTTTCAAATGACACACCTTCTGGCAAACACATTACTGGTATATTCAAAAGGGAGAGTCCTAAACTGTGGACTACTTTTGTGGGTAGGATGTGCCTGTCTCATTAGGTTTGCATAGAGCAAACAAAGCTCGACTCTGTGGATGTACAGGGTATAGCTTCTAGGAAAATGTCACATAGGCAATATAATTATCAGAGCATAAAATGGAAATCTGTTCTAGCAATGAAATAATTCTGTGTTTTCAGGAAGCACATATTGCTTGGAGACGTCACATGTTAATCTGTGCCAGAGTAAATAGTGACGTGGCAAAAAGATGGATCTGAGAACATTTGCTGCTTCTCCTGTGCCTTTGCATTACTTGTACTTCTGAAATAATTAGCAAAGCCAGACCTTCACTAAGAATTCTGATGTTTTTTTTAATTTTTTTTTAACATTTATTTATTTTTGAGACAGAGAGAGACAGAGCATGAACCGGGGAGGGGCAGAGAGAGAGGGAGACACGGAATTGGAAGCAGGCTCCAGGCTCTGAGCCATCAGCCCAGAGCCTGACGCGGGGCTCGAACTCACAGACTGTGAGATCATGAGATCGTGACCTGAGCTGAAGTCGGACGCTCAACCAACTGAGCCACCCAGGCACCCCAGAATTCTGATGTTTTAAAATGACTTGATAAACTATCTTACTTTATCTTAAAAATAATCTAAAGTGAATTAAAACACACGTAATGGTGTAGTGAAATAAAATTGTCCACTGATAAAATAATTAGGGGTGTTCTCTGGAATAAAGATTTTAAAGCTACTTACCAACCTTTTCATTTGACTTTTTCAATGTGTGTGTGTGTGTGTGTGTGTGTGTGTGTGTGCTTGCATGTGTTTTCTTAAAAATATGTAGAGTATTTGGATACATAAAACTTCAAACTTTCTAATTTTTACATTTAAAAGTAAATAAAAAATAGAGGGAAAAAAGACTTTGTACACAAAGGTGGTCATTAATATATACCAGCTTTTTAAATGATAATTTCCCAAGCAGAAAATTGAGAGGGGGAAAAACGTTGTCAGTAATTGAAATAGGAAAAACAATTGGTTAAATCACAAATTTAAGGGACATGTCACTAACTTTCCCTATGAAATATTAAAGAAACTTTTTTTCAATAGATAATGTCCAGTATTTTCTAGAGAAAATTGATGTGGCTACTCTATTGCTGGTATACAAGTGTATGTATTTTATAGTTAGCGGAAAAATTTATATTATGTATATGATCTTTTAAAATGCTTCTGCTACTTGATCAGGTATTTTCACTTCTATAAAAGTAATATAATATTCTGAGATGTAGAGATATTTATATAGAAAAAGTGTTGGCACTACATAATATAAAAAATTTAATTGTCCAAAAATAAAAAAAATATTTTCATAAAATATGATACATCCATAGAGTCCATATGGATCAAATGATTTAGAATTATATTATAGATTCATAAGAATAATTACTGCTTACTAGTGACAGCTAATACTCACTGTGTGTTTCTTAAATGTCAGGCATTGTTTCCATACACATATTGATGTGATTGTGTATCTGTCTGAGAGGTAGATTATGTAAATAGCAGTTATTTCTGAGTTGTTTGATTACGGGCAACTTCTATTATGTCTTTCACATTTCTTTGTATTTTAAAGTTTTTCTATGGTAAGATTTTTTTTTCTTTTTAATAATGGCAAAGGAAATATCATCATAATAAAAGGAACTAGAATGTTTTTCATTTCATGCTGACTGCCTCAATCTGATTGAGCAATTGGTAGACGGAATAAATCAATCTCTAAATCTTATGTGTATTCTACTATAGCAAGAAAGATACAAAGGTCTACTTTTTATTATACCCTGTTCCTTGCCTTCAAGTTGAATATGTTTTTAGAAGAAGAAATATGTATGTTTGTTATATTTATAGTTAAAAAGCGGGGGTTGGTTTGGAGAACATTTGGACATTCCAGCAATAGTTTACTGCAATGAAAAGTTGGTATTCTATGAACACAATTATTGATCTCTCACACTATACCAATAACCATGCTTGGTACCTTGATACAAGGTTGAATAAATGAGTGCTCTTAGGAAGAAAAAGAAGTTAATCATTAATTAACTTGCAAAAAATTCTTGCAAATTCTTGCAAAACACTCAAGAAAAAGTAAACCAGCTAACAAACCAAGCTAAAAAAAAATAAACAAGAAGAAATGATTCCTAGCTATATATTTTTATTCTGTTCTGATATGCTAAATGATTTTGTAATCAAAAGTCTATTTATCTTATGCCATTTTAACAAATTACTCAGAGAGTGAGGAACATCTTCCATCCGTATTCCTTCTATAACCATTTTAGGCAAAGACATCTTAACTCTTATGCCAGAAAAATAAGCTTCTAAACAAATAAACCTGAAAAGGCTTGGTCCTGCCCTCAGGGAGCTTAAATCTGGCCAGATCATAACAGAAGGGCAACCAAAACCTTCCAATATTGTGGTAGACTTACCTCTTTGCATGGAGGTTGGGCTTTGAAAAGACTCTTTAATCTCTGTGCTTCCAGGAGCCTATGATTTGATGATTCTTGACTTATCTTCTATCTCACTCCCTGGTCCCTCTGATTTGGTTTGTAATCCATTTGGAAGTATTCACAGAACCAGGGTCTAAATTGGTTAGCATTGATAGCAGCACCTTTTCAGAAATAACGAAATCATGCACAGAAATGATTCCTTGGCATTTCCTTTACTCATTAACATTTCTTCTTTGATACAAAGTATTTTGATATTAAGTATGTCAGTGTCATGCCATCATGTTGGGTTGAATGAGCTCCTGGCCAGAACAAAGAAGAGCCCTCTAAAACAATAACACCAAATTTAATTTAGAGTCCAAGTGCCAGAATATTGCTTATTGGAATTTTCATATGTACAATTAATATTCTCCTTAGTGACATAACATATCATTTAATTCAACATGAACCAGTTTTGGGTAATCAGACATTGGTGTTTTAAATAACTTGTTTGTTACCATGCTTCTTCACTTGCGTTTTCAGTGCTGATCATCAGAGTTTATAAAATGAACACAGAACATTGAAAAGGGCAATTCATTTGGTGAAGCTGATTCAGAAGTGGAAAAGGGAAAAGAATTAGGCCATTCAGCATTTTGCCTATAGTGACATTTCTCACCACTGCCTTAATTAGAGGCGTTGAATCATTTCAGTTCTTTCACATTCCTTCTCCAACATGATTAGTTTTATTACTATGAGCAAACTCATTATCACCTTCTGTAACTTTAAATTTATTGATTTAATTACATGATGAAATGGCAAACATGCAACCTCAAGGCATCTAGTTTCATATTTCAACTTTTGAAAACATTCTTAGAACACCTGAAGCTTGTTCAAATAGTTTTTATCTGAAATGAGTGAAGTCATATGCTATTGTTTGACTTCAAATGATAATCACTAAAATGAAGGGTCATTGAAAGAGATTTCTTTAATTTTTTTTTTACATTTATTTATTTTGAGAGATAGAGAGGGACAGAGCACAAATGGGGGAGGGGAAGAGAGAGGATGAGACACAGAATCCAAAGCAGGCTCCAGGCTCTGAGCTGTCAGCACAGAGCCCGACGTGGGGCTCGAACTCACAAACTGGGAGATCATGACCTGAGCCAAAGTGGGATGCTTAGCTGACTGAGCCACCCAGGTGCCACTGAAAGAGATTTCTTTATTGAGTATTGTTAATAATTAATAAATGATGAATGCAAATATGTATTTGTATTTTTTTCTTTGTATTTGTAACACAGCACTACATTAGTATGTATGCTTCATTTATCATGCACAAATGTTCACTTGTTTATGTGAGTCATGCTCTCAAATTGAAGAAAAATGAAAGGATTTGGTGTGACTAAATTATTCCATCACTCCTGAAAGTTTCTGCTTGCCCCTTTTCTAATTAACCTATATTTCCCACTTAGGTAACCACATCCTCATTTCTATATTGTGGATTATGTTTGCCAGTTCTTGGAGTTCATAAAAATGGAATCATACATTTTACAGAAAAGAGAAATTTTAAATTTTACTTTTTTCTACATCATAATATTAACACCTCAAACTTATTATTACAAAAAAATCCAACATTAAACCTTCTGGGAGAGATCCTCAGAAATATTTTGTCAAGAATAATTATCAATGGGAAAAAGAACTATTTACTTTCACAGGTTTATACTGCACCAACATGTGATAAAAACAGTATCATTTAAATTCCCTAAGTATTTATAACTTAATGGTGAAATAAAGGTACAGGTTTTAAGTATCACAACTGCATCCCAGAGCAAAGCTCAAGAATATTTATAGGAAGATAAAAATATTCAATTTCCAAAAAAGTAAAATTCACAATGTTTTCTATATAATCAAAAATTATCAGGCATGCAAATAAGCAGACACATTTTCTTTCTTTTTTTTTTAACGTTTATTTATTTTTGAGACAGAGAGAGACAGAGCATGAATGGGGGAGGGGCAGAGAGAGAGGGAGACACAGAACTGGAAGCAGGCTCCAGGCTCTGAGCCATCAGCCCAGAGCCCGACGCGGGGCTTGAACTCACGGACCGTGAGATCGTGACCTGAGCTGAAGTCGGATGCTCAACCGACTGAGCCACCCAGGCGCCCCAAGCAAACACATTTTCTACACTGAGAACAATAATCAGTTGAAACAGATACAAAACTAACACAAATGTTAAAATTAGGAAAGAAATAATGCATATTGAAATAATTAATATAGCTACACTTTATGTACTCAAAAAATTAAGTAGAAGCATGAAATCTATGAAAAAGATTCAAATCACATTCTAGAGAAAACTACAGTGTCTAAAATAAAAAAGAAACACTGGATAGATGACATTAGTATGACATCAGATTTAGCTTTATATAGGTGAAGATGGTTACCCATTGAAATACTTTTAAATATGTGGATATACACAGGCTAGTATGCACACATATGCTTTCTTGGTCTGTCATCTGATGGCCTAAAAGTATTGACACTCCACTCGAAACGAGCACACCTAGTGCCTGGATCTTGGTTTCTAATACCATTTAAAGGAATCATAGGTCCTTGGAGAAGTGGCCCATTTCTGGGCCAGTAAAGGTACAATATCAGCCAGAAAGTTAGAAAGTGCTCTAAAAAATAATAATAATAATGGGAAAATGTTAAATGGGCAAAGAGCTAACCAGCAGAACTCTCAAAGTCAAAAGCAGGCATGATTTGAGCAACGAAATAAAGTTATATTGGATTATAAACAAAACGTAAAATAAATATCTAAGAGTCAGTACTGATACCAAAAAAAAGATTGAATAAATAATGGAGGAGAAAAGACAAATGTGTTATGCAGTAGAATTTCAAAGGATTTATGTAAATACTCTATTCTCAAGGAGGTGAAACACAATTCCTATCTCTTCAAGTGTAAGCTGCACACAGTAACTTCCTTCCCAACAGCACAAAATGGAAAGTGGGGACAGACTAACTTTATAGAGGAACCTTGAAAGCTCTACCTTAGCCAGGTAAAAGTTAGCATTAACAATAATAAGTCATGTTGATGACATATGTACTCTTGATTTGATGGGACGAGAATGGCACTATACCTTTCTTTATTCTATACAAAAAAATCCACAAGCCAAGTTTAATACGTAAAAGCACATCAGAAAATCCTAAACTGAGGGACATTCTACAAAATATCTGTTCAATACTTAAACTGTCAAAGTCATCCAAATAAGAAAACTCTAAAAAACTGACATAGCCTAGAGAAGCCTAAGGAGATGTACTGAGTAAATATAGGACATTCTGGATGACACCCTGGAACAGAAAAGGACATTCTGTAAAAATTAAAGAAATATTAATGAAATATATACTTAAGTTAATAATAATATATCAATATTGATTTATAAAGTATAACAAACATACCATTCTAATGTAAGATATTAATTACAAGAAAGTGGGTTTCAGAGTATATGGAAACTCTCTGTACATTGCTACACCTTTTTTTTTGTAAACCTAAAAGTGTTTAAAAATTTTTAAAAAGTTTGTGAGGAAAGCAAACAAAATAATCTATAGGATAGAATTAATGGCAGAAAAAAAAAAAGATCAGTGGTCTAACACATGGAATAGAAACTTTCCAAAATGAAACACAGAGGAAAAGAATGTTTTAAAAACTAAAAGTATTTCAGTGCCTATGGGACAAATCAAGTGAAATAAAATACATTTGATTAAATCAACTGAAAGAAAAGGACAAATGAGGGCTGAAGATAAGAAAAAAAAAAATTTGAAGAAACAATGGCTCCTAATTTGAAAGTAAAGCCTACAGGTCCAAAAACCTTGAACAATTAGCATTAGAAACATGAAGAAAACGACACCAACGCCTATCATAATCTAATTGCTCAAAGCCAATGATAAAAATATTATCTTAAAAACAGCCCAGAAAAAAGATACATCGCATACAAGGGAGGAAAGATAAGGATGACAACAGATTTCTCAACGCTGGTGAGAAAATAGTGGAGCCACTTCTTGAAAGTAGTAAAAGAAAAATACTTTTTTAGTAACTTTCTATTGCTACTATATAGCAAAACATCACAAATTTAGTAACTTAAAACAGTATGAACTTTTTACCTTACATTTCCAGAGATAAGAAGTCTGAAATCAGTTTCACTGAGCTAAAATCAAGATGTCAGCAGGATTGTGTTCCTTACTATAATCTCCAGGGGAGAATCCATTGCCTTATCTTTTCCTGCTTGAGGCCACCTGCATTTCTTAACTCATGGTTCCTTCTCGTTAAAATCTATAGCGTAGCATTTCCCTTCCTCTGTGATAGTTATTTTTGTCCTTAAAACTTCTGTTTTCATCAAGACACTTGTAATTGCATTAGCCTCCTCCCCACCCCCACCACCCAGATAATCCAGGGAAATATCAAAGTCCTTAGCTTAATCACATCCACAAAATTCCCTCTACCATGTAAGTTAAGGTATCCACAGGTTCAGGGGACTAGGACGTAAACATCTTTAAGAAGACATTATTTAGTCTAATTGTCAACCTATAATTCTATCCTAACACAAATCTTTCTGAAAAAAAAAAAAAGGGCAAAGAGTTTTTCAGACTTAAGAAAGTTGAAAAAAAAATTGTCACAAGCAGTCTCACACAAGAAATAATTAAGTAAATCCTTCACATAGAAGAAAAATGATACCTTATGGAATGTATGATTCCATTTCCATAAAATTCTAGCAAAAGCTTTATAGGAACATAAATGGCATATGTAGCAGAAATGATTCTGGTTGATTATGTTCATTGGTTATGATCACTGGGTATTAAATGCATTGCAATATATTTTGAGTAATTTTTTGTCTGTTTCCCAGACACATCATAAATGGCAAGGGGAAATATTAGTTCTCATTATATTAACATTCAGAAAGTAAAGATGGGTTTGGGTGCAAATAAAGTATAGAAAATCAAGGAAGCTCAAGAAAACATCAAAACACCTCCAAAAAAAAAAAAGATGTTAAATAATAGGCTTGATATTACAAATTGATATATGTTTTAAAAATATTTTTAAAAATTTACATTTTTAAATTTATGATATTTTTTTCAAGGAAGGAACGTATCTTTACAAAATATCTAGTTTTACTATTAGTCAACCAGGTCATCTTTAAAAAGGGAGCCGAGTTTCTCTTCCTGGGTAACTTCTAGGATACAAAAGAAAGCATTCAATTGTATGACGTTATACATTCCTCCAACCTTGAGTTTTGGCTCTTGTTCTGTTTTTCAGTCCACTAGCTTCAATAGGCTGATGGTTGGTTCAATAATTTTAAAAATATCATACTGAGACTCACTCATGGACTGACCTGAATCACGAAAATATATGTTTATTGGCTTAATTACTTCCATACACAATTGTTAAGACACCATAGTCAGTGCTGTGCATACATTCTTGCGTCCCTCTTATATTACATGAACATGAAGATCCATGACCTACCCGGAGTAACAGTAAGAAGAAAAGGACGATAGCATTGTCTACCTGGTCTGTTGAACAATAGAAAGATTCCATTCCTTTGCCATACGTCTGCATTCGCTTACCCCTTTTTCATATACGTAAGAGCAACCGGAATATTAGTGAGTAGACATCTGGTAAACCCCCAAGATGTATTTTAAATGTATTACTTACACTTATTTAGATAAAAATGTGCACATCTCCTTTAAGCAGTAATTATCTTCTTGCAATGGCATGTTTTTTGGAGAAAAACATAGAATTATGTGTACATGTTTATATGTCAACTGCTATATTAGTCACCAGTGAAGATAAATAGAACTGAAGTATCCGAAATAAAATAGAAGCCAAACATAATTTTAAAAGGGTCCACAGAAAATGATAGAATATTTGAATTTTGTGCAACTTTTAACTACAACCAAACAGACTGCCAGGTGACAGTATAGTATATGAACATATGCTGAGAAAATGTCCTGAATATATAAATTATCTGCATTTTTCCCCTCTTACATATGTTTCTGAGATTTTTCACCAGAACATAAAATACACATGGATAAGAGATGCCTCCAAATGCTTCAATGAAGCCAAGATTCTCAAGATATATTTCAAATATGCTCATTTTCAGAAAACTAAAAACACATTCATTCAGCATGTTTTGATGCAAATAACTATTAAGGAAGAGAGTAATCAAAAGAAAAGTGATGACCCCAGTTTTATTTTAGTCAATGCAAATTAACATTTTCGAGCATGGATAAAGACATTCTATAAATTAGTAATGCCTTGTTAGTCTTCATTAAAAAAAGAAGAAGAAGAAGAATTGACAATTAAGAGGGAAAAATATGGTAAATAGCTGGCAAATGAACAGATGCTATGCTAAATTCATTATTCTGTATCTTGCCCAATCTTGCTGAAGAGGGCATGTGGTGGGGAAAAGATCATCGCCAAAACCAGCAGGGGATTGATTAAAGGGGGTGGTTTGTTCACAACTTTCCTCATCAGTTCTGTTCATTGAACTCTAATGGTAAACAGGGCAGAAGCCAAAGAGAACAGTTTAAGATAAACTCTCAAGCAAAATTCGCATGCAGTTATCCATTCAATATGTACTGACACACTGCTGGGTCCCTGGCCCTGATCTATCTTCTCTCATTCTCTCCTGTTTAGCACGATATCCGCTTTGAACCCTAGTCTCCCTCCTATCTATCTGCTCCCCTCTCATATCCTCTCTCCATATTAACTGGGCTGTAGCTTCCCTTTGGATCTGGCCCACCCAAGGTGGCCTATTCCCAGGCTCATCAAAGAATGGGAAGTGCCAGTCAATCAATGAATGACCACAAAATTTACACGTGACTTCTTTGAGAAATCCTGATGAGAGTAAAATGTGTAAGCAACTTGACAGTGACAGTTTCAGCCTCCTCTTTGGTCTTGTCCTTATTTATTATATAGGCCTTTTCTGTCTTCTCTACCCAGACTCTACGTCAGACATGGGGGTAAAAGGAGAGATAAAATATTCTCCCTCTTCCCTCTCCTTCCTCCTCCTCGTCCTCTTTCTTCTTCTTCATATGCTGGCAGATATTGACAAGGCTTCAAAAATAATAAAATTGTGAGTTGTGATCGGCACAATTCAAGTGATTAAGCAGAGTCTTTAGTACATTCCAAGCAACAGCAATTAATGGGTTGAAGGTCTTAAAGATATTGAATAGTAAAGCTTATTTACCTCAAATTCTTTTTTATCTGTTACTGAGGTTCAAAACCACAGGGATTAAAAGCAAACAGACAGCCCATTTGTAGACAATCCATTTTCCTCCTGCCATACCAGAGAAACTTTCCCTTCGGCTGATGGTTGCCAAAGAGTGAGGTGATAGGGGACACAGGACCAAGCACATGCTCACCGCTTACTTTCGTATTTTCAGAGAAGTGCGGCAGTGTTTTTCAGAATATGCAGAGGGTCTCCTCCCTTTTGACTTAAAATCACAGAACAGAAAAAGTGTAAGGGTGAACAAAAGTACTTTCTGTCTCAGTTCCCAGGAAGAAATGTTCCTAATAAAATCTTAGGTGGAAGAGAAGTTAAACAAGAGTCAAAAGGTGTTAGTGTTATGAATTCCATTGAGATAGTGTGGCAAATCTATTGTACATAAAATGTCCAAACAACATTATCGTATTTTACATTTATCACATTTAAAAATAAAGGCATTGTTTGATCTCCCAGGCACTTGTTTTCTTCATTAAGTAAAAATTGAATTCTCTTTTATTAATGATAAGACATGTAAAATAAAGTTCCAGAAAGGAAGTAGAAAAACACATTGCTGGTGTTTTCTGCTGTGTTTTCTAGAAGATCAAGACATGAGATTACTGAACTAACAAATTATTATATAGCATCTAAGACATGAAATCGTATTCAGTTATTACAAGTGAGGTTTTTACAGGATTTAACGAACAAGGAAATACTCAAGATGTATGAAATGTGAAATATAGGGGCATCTGGGTGGCTCAATCAGTTGAGTGTTTATCTCTCGGTTTCAGCTCAGGTCATGATCTCATGGTTCATGGGTTCAAGCCCCAAGTTGGGCTCTGCGCTAGGGTGTGGAGACTTCTGGGGACTCTCTCTCTCTGTCTCCTTCTCTCTCTGTCCCTCCCCTGCTCATGCTCTCTCTGTATCTCTCAAAATAAATAAATAAATAAACAATCAAAAAGAAATCTGAAATATATAGGGCATACTGATGTATAGACTTAGAGCCCCATAAAGTATATGTGAATATGCCACATATTAAGTATATTTACTGTAAGTTGTGAATTAGTGGTGTTTTGTATTCTCCTCCACTTTTGCAATATTCTCGAAAGTTTCTACAATAAACCTGCACAAACGGGAAAAAATACATTGAAAGGTGAGAGAGCCTCTTGCATGAACAAGAGCGACCTTCTCATTATGCAAATAATGTGTTGAATAAACAATCATCACTTACCTACAAATAAGAAGGAAACGAGTTTACATTTCTGACATTGATCACAACTTTTGTGTCTGAGAAAACTGATAGGTCTTAGATTTAGTAGTAGGTCTATTTAATAATATCATAGCAGCCTTTGTGATCAGGTGAAAAGAAAGCATATGTATTTTTAAAGAAGGAATTTAAGAAACTTGGACAATGGTGTTCAAGAGCATTCATTTAATGGTTTAAATTTGCAAATAGGCAAAATGTGTGTGTTTCTGTAAGCCATGCAAGTAAGTAGCTTCATCGACGAAAGTCATGTTGATTTGAGTTCTGAAGTGTCATTACCATGACTACCGCTCCATGGAGAATGAATTTAGCCTTTCTGTGAGAAGCAATATTTATTTTTAAACAAGTACTTCAGTGACACCTTCATCCCTGCAAATGTGGAACTCAGTGATTTATGCATGAGAGGGAAAAGATTGCAATCTCTTCAAGCCTTCTTAGTCCAAATGAAACAGAAATTTGAAGCCGTTTACTTTTCATTCTGAGTGATAACAGGTTTTCACATGTATTTTTCAGATAATTGCCTCAATTTTCTCATTCAATTTGGCTGAGAATTCCCCAATTCTCCACACACTTTTCTCTCATTTTGGCCTCTGGGCATAAGAAAAGAACTAAGATTATACAAACCCAACACTGTTGCAGATTTCTAAAATGAAGGGCAAATAGATGAATAAAGCCAAGAAAGCAGCCTGGAGAGGCTCTTGGTTACTATGGAATTACGAGCAACCCCAGCCACGCTTGTGTCAACATGGATTTTCAAATGACCAAGGAGTGTTCTGAAAGGTTTTGCCATGAGAGCAAGTAAATACGAAAATTCATTTGGAAAATCTGAAGCACGGATGGCTACTGGCGTGCTTGCAAAACACAATTCCCAGCCTGTCTCTGTACGGCCATGGTAGTTGTGTGTTTTAAGTTTACCTTCTTTATTTCTTCGTAAGCACCAAACAGATTTTTGTCCCTACTGAAACCCTTCAACATTTTTGAAATCAGAGAATCCATTGCAACTTCAGTAAGGCTCAAATGCTCTACTTCTAGCTCTAATACTACACGATCAGCTGGGGAGAGATTTCTTTTTTCTGCACAGTCGCCTTTCTTTTTTTCCAAGTGAGTGAGGGGGGAATCACGTGGGGGTTGGAATCAGACAAATCTGCATTCAAATTCCTGCTCTGACCCAGACCCACTGTTTAACCATGGGCAATATGCTTAACTTCTCTAAAAACCTGAGGTTCTTCACCTAGAAAATGGAAAAGAAGATAATATCTACCTCTAGAAGAGTTTTCTGTGAGAATTCAATGAGTTTATGTATGTCAAGTGCATGGCCTAGAGAAAGCAGTTAAATGTTAGTACCCTGCATCCCTCACCTGACCTTACACCTCCCCCCTTTCAATCCCAGGGGCCAGCCCTTGGCCACTTTCCAGTCATTTGTTCCCTTAAAGCTTATATGGACATGGGCACCTGGGTAGCTCAGTTGGTAAACATCTGACATCAGTTCAGGTCATGATCTCACAGTTTGTAAGTTCAAGCCCCACATTGGGCTCTGTGCTGAACCCTTCTCTCTTTCTCTCTCTCTCTCTCTCTCTCTCTCTCTCTCTCTCTCTCTCCCCTGCCCCCACTCAACATCTGTCTGTCTCTCTCAAAAATAAATAATAAAACTTTTTTTTTTAAAGCTTATATGGAGACAAGCAAGTGGGTGGAATGGGGATATAAGGTGCACAGTGGAGGGAAGAAGAGAAGAGATAAAACAATAAAGATAAATAAATAAATAAATAAATAAATAAAAGCTTCTATTCTGTGCTTTTGTATGTTTGCTTTAGTTCAACTTAATATTGAACTTGAAAAAATTCAAAGTGACATAGACACATACATGCACACACATACACACGCTCAATAGTAAAGAAAAAAATTTAAGAGTGGAACTCCTTGTGGGGAGGAGGGAGAAGGTAAAATAAGAGAAATAGTAGATGGGTGCCATTTAAAAATAGTGGTTTTCCAGCTGTTTTTCTCTTTCTTCATCCCAAAATAAAATAGGACAAAATTTTGATCTTGGGAGAAAGGAAACTGAGGGAAAACTCCCTTAGAATTCTTTGTGTAGGTCAGTGTTCTGCCTAGCTACCCACAGAGGACATCCACCAAGTGATCCATCTGTGTTCTTGGCCATGTTGTGTTGAGAGGAACGTTCCTCTGAGATTTACTAATCAGGAAAGGAAAGCACTCAGGCTGAAAAAACAGTGCCTTCCTAAAGAAAATTCCTACATTTACTCTCATGTTAGCATTCTCTAACTGTCCCTGCATCACAGCACAGAGTGTTGGATCTTTCAGGAGCCTTAGAAATCTCCCCAGTTTAAGTTAAGGTAAGAGAGATTTGTCTGAGATCATTCATTCATGTATTCAATCACTCAAAAAATATTCATCAAACACCTACGATGTGCCCTTGAGGCACCAAAGATGTTAACACGGACATGATAAAAACATGAAACAAACATGGCCCCTAACCTCATGGCTGTAACAATCTAAAAGGGGAGATAGACATTAACCAAAGATATATAAAAATGTATGTAACCACAGACATTAAAAGGTATTTAATTTTGTTAAGCCACTGCAATTTGGAGGACAACAGGGGTTATTACTCATGTAGCACAGTGTATTTGATTACTACCACAAAATAAATTGGCTTAAAACAATAAACATTAGATCAATGTCTGTAGATCAAGAAACTAAGCATGGTTTAGCCAGTCTGTCTGGCTCAGGGTCTCTCACAGGACTGTAATCAAAGTGTTAGTGCCGTAGTCAACTTGAAACTCTACTGGAGGAGGAAACTTCTAAGCTCACTCATATGGCATTGGGAGACCTCCAGACTGTCAGGTGGAGACAGCAGTTTCTTATCATGTGGAACTTGCCAGAAAGCAGCTTAAAATATGGCAGTTGAATTCTCTAAGAGTGAGCTAGCAAAAGAGGGAGATAAAATAAGACAGAGGTCATAGTGTTTGTGTATCGAAATTTCAAGAGTGATATCTCCTCTCTTCTGCCATATTCTATTTTCTAGAAATAAGTCAGTAAGTCCAATCTACACTTAAGCAGAGATGATATCACAAAGGATTAAATATCAGAAGGCAGTTCTCTTTGGGACCCTCCCTAGAGGCTGCCTATCCTATATAGAGCTCTCACAAGACTACAGGAAGGAAGAAACAATAGACAATTTAGAAAGAAAATGGAAATAAGAACATTTCAGAGTATAGAGTCCAAGGATGTAAATTATGGCTTTTGTATGTCTTCTCTCCAAGCTTCCTCTATACCTTCTAACCAAAAATGTGGTTCCAAGAGAAACAATCAGAGAGGCTGAGTGGGTGATCCCAAACCACAAAACTATGTTTGTCTATTTCCATTCTGTTTCCAGAACAGACAGAATGGAGTGCTGTCAGAAATGGCAAAAGGGGTCTGGAAAGAGAATCTTGAATTATATGTAAACTTGAAATTTTCTTTAAGGCTCACTCAGGTCCCTTGATCACCTATATATGGATACTATAATTTTCTGCACCCCAATTCCAGTTCTAATACGTGTGTATGTATGTGTATGTGTTGGAAGTGTTCCCCACAAACAGTTCTCCAAAACCTGCTGGATGTCCTACAGTTCACCTCAGTTCTGACACTATCAGATTCCGCAAGCAACAAGCTCAGTCCCTCAGGAGTTCTCCACCCACCCCCATCTTCAGATGTCAATATCAAGTCCAGGTTGTCACCTGTGCATCTGACCTGCTGACCATAAATCAGAGGTTCCCATGACCCCTTCCTCTAGTACAATTAATTTGCTAGCATGGCTCACAGAACTGAGAGAAACATTTCACTTGCCAAATCACCGGTTTATTATAAAAGAATGTAACTCAGGAAGAGCCAGATGGAAGAGATGTGCAGGGCAATATATGGGGAAGGGTGCAGAGCTTCCCTGCTCTGAGTACACCGTTCTCCCCACATCTCTTGTATGTTCGCCATCCCTGAAGCTCTCTGAACCCGTACTTTGGATTTGGCTGAAGGTTTCATGACATGGGCACAACTGATAAATCATTGGCCATTGGCAACTGATTCAGCCTCTGGCCAGTCACTTTTTCTGGGTCAGGGATGGGACTGAACATTCCAAACTTCAAATCACAGAGTTGGGTTCCCTGGCAACCAGCCTCCATTCTCAGGGTACCTAGTAGCTTCTGAAAGCCACCTCTTTAACATGACAAAGAACACCTTTATTACTCTTACCACTCAGGAAATTCCAATGGTTATAGAAGCTCTGTGCCAGAAATGGGACAAAGACCAAATATATTCCTTATCATAAATCAGTCTCCCAGATATTTACATCTCATCTAGGAGATTCTAGTGTCCAGGATGATGGAGTAACACATGATGACAAGGATGAGAGAGGCCATCAGTGTAGCCACATGCAATTCAGTCTGGCATGCCAAAATCTATGAGTTTACAGAGAAATGGTAGGTTATAAGAAATAATGCTTTATTCTGCTTGATTTTATTCTATTCTTATTCTATTTAATAGATATTTAAGAATCTCTAATGATGTGTTTAGCACTATGTGTGATCTTGGAACAAAACAGACACGGATCCTGCCCTCAACCAGTTTGGAACGCATTGGAAGAGACAGCAAGTAAACATACAATTTCATTCGATCAAACTTGCACGATGATAGTAGTGTTTTCAAGGTGCTATGGAAACACAAAAACAGAGTACTTTGAGTGCATCGAGTATTTTTAAGTAATCATATGTACATAATTATACATGTTTTTTGTGTGTAAAGCCTAGACCTTCGTTATACACATTTAAAAAAAAATGCATGTACCTACACTGTACATCAATATATAGATTCTTTTCTCTACCCTCCCACCCCTGTTTCCATCATAGTTGGCTCTAATTTATGGTCCACAATCCTGCTCTGGCATCCCCGCTTTTCTGAATTCCTCACTAAATCCCTCATTTGCACTCTTGACACTAACACTTGCAAGGTAGGGGCAATCCTTTTCAAAACTCTGTACTCTCTGAGTCAAATATGTTTTTTTCCTGGTATGCTTCCCTTTTTACCCTAATTATGAATTGACACCGTACCTCTTCCAGTGGGCCATTATTTTGTTCAGAGCAGAAACCCTACGTGTGATTCATCTTCCTATGGAGCTGGCACTGAGTACATGCTCAGCAATTATTATTTATTTTTATACAGGGAACAGTCTCAGTATTTTTTTTTAAAGTTTGCTTCTTTTCAAAGAAAATCTGTTATTGTAAAGTATTTGAAAAATAAAATACAAACATGAAATGCTTGGATAATTACTATTAGAAATGTAATGTAAATGTAAAAAAAAAATCATTAATTAGCCATGTAAATGATCTGGCTGTTTAATGATAGATCCATGGTGGTACAAACTAAACAGTGGATGAGTGCAACTTTTCTCCACTTCAAATGTCCTAAGCATCTTATATCATTTGATACTGTTCTTCAATATCATTTTAATAGCTATTTGACATTTTGATCGATAATAAATAATAAATTTGCTTAATCAATTTTGTTGGTGTTCTGAATGGATTATCATTTTTCTCACTTCTATGAAAATAAACATTCCTATGAATATCTTTGACAAGTCAGGAAAAATGTGGAGGACTTTGAAATGGACAAAAAGAAAAGATTGCTATCTGTGCTGTCCAGCGAACATTTCTGTGTTACTTCCTTCTATAGGACCATGCCCTTCATTGTATTGGAGCTATTTTACAAGTCTGTAAGTTGTAGAAGGTATTAATAATGCAAATTATTTTTGTCCATACAAATGCAAATGAATTGGGTCTGATAGTTTCAGGTGATTATTGTCCATGAATATTGACTAGTCTTCCTTTTATTTATAAATTCATTTCAGCATTCCTGATTGTGTGTGTGTATGTGTGTGTGTGTGTGTGTGTGTGTGTGTGATTAACTCTCTTGAGTTGGTTGTCATAACTTACAGATTTGATTATTAGTAAGTTAAGTAAAATCTTTTATGTGTTCTTTAAAAAAAAATAAAAATCCATGAGTTTCCCGTGGACCAAATGGAGGTGACAGATAGATGACAAGTGATTTTAGCCATTAGGATGGAGAAAAACTCTAAGGTGTCTCCTGTTGATGTCGACCTGGTATTCAAGCCCTTGTACACTCCCTTCCCCTTGAGTGTGAGGAGGGCCAATGAACTATGTCACCAACAAAATATGGTAAAGACAATGAGTTATCACTCCAGTGGTTATGCTACATTAGATACAAGTTCGCCTAGCTAACTGACTCTGTTTCTTGGCTCTAGGAAATAAATGGCCATGATGAGGAATTCAACATGAGTAAGGAAGTGCAGGTGGCTTCTAGAAGCTAAGGATGGCCTTTATGGGCCAGAGGCAGCCTGTATCTGGCAGTTGGCAAGAAGCTGAGGCTATCGGTGCTCCAGATACAAGGAAATGAATTCTATCACCAACATGAGTAAGCTTAGAAATAGATCCACCCCCACTCCTCTACATAAGAATGCACCTATCTGACACTTGGCAGACTTGTGAGAGCCTGAGCAGAACACCCATCTACACAGTGTCTGAACACCTCACCCAGAGAACCTGTAAGGTAATAAATGTGTGTTATTTTCAGCTGCTAAGTTTGTGGCAATCTGTATGCAGTGAAGAAAACTAAACAACCATCTTGAAGGCAAGAGAAAAGCCCATAAGAATGAGGTGTCTTCAGGCAACAGGAGTGAAAGCCATCCTCTCAGTATTGCCAGGCATGGCAGGAGAGATTATTGTTTGTCAGGAACTGTTCAGGGTGAAGTCTCCACTGGGCACTCAGTTCTTAGACCCCCCACAAAAAAGCTAGCATCGGAACCCATGTCATAAAGAGTAATCAACGGCTATGACCTCTTAGTCATCATAAGACCTCTTAGAAATGAAAAAGGCATTATTATTTCAGTAAAGCTTATGCCCATTTTCCTCTAACCATCCCTCCTTACAATCCTGTGAAGCCAGCAGCAGGAAGAGAAGAAAGGCAAGAAGAATTACGTGATTGACAACACACCCCTTCCAGTCACTTGCGACCTAGATGGTAAAACTGAGAATGGGGACGTGGGAAGAAAAGCTTTAATTAGATACAAACTTTTATTTTTTACTTATACTGGTCTCTTCAATTTAGTAGCCAAAAGTGAATTACATTTATTATTTATTATAATAGGTGGTAAATAGAAAGTATGGAATCTTCTTTTAAGAGATATTATGTAGAATGCATTCTTTTCCTGTTTTTTTCACTTCTTGAGTTTAGTTATTCAATAAGCTAATACATACATGCTGTTGTGAAAGGCACTTTACCTCTCAGTTCTCTCAGACATAAAGGGAGATAATCCATGCTGTCCCTAACTTACAGGATTGTGTTAAAAATCAGATGTCATGTATTATGAAAGTACTTTGTAAACTGTAATTCCCTATGTATTGGAGCATATTGTCATTCCTGCTCCCTATTGACATTCTGAAGTTGGTACAGCCTGAAATAAATAAGTTTAATATAACTGGGCACAGAATTACTCCTTTAACTTCACTCTTCAGGAGGCGGTATTCCTCTGTTATATAGCACAATACATGCTTTCCTTTCAAAAGCTTATGACTATCTAATCTCCATCCTAGGGAATAAAAATGACCTGCTTCCATTATGTGCTGACTTAATAATATATGAAGATAACAAATATTTTTATTAAACTTCAAGGGCTCTCCTTGGAGTGTAAATGAAAGAACACAAGATCTAGAATTGGAAGGAAGGAAGGAAAGAAGGGAGGAAGGAAGGAAGGAAGGGAAGGAGGGAGGGAGGGAGGGAAAACTCTTCCAGATTGAAGAAGACTCTGGGGATGTGACAACTGAGAACAGTGCATGATCCTTGCATTGAATTATTTCCTATAAAGGACGCACATAGGACAGAGGTCAAGACGAAGTGTTCATTAAGCAAAAGGAATATAGAGTTATTTGTGTTGCCCTTGCAACTTTTCTGTAATTTTGAAATTATATCAAAATAAAAAGTAAAACAAAATATGATATTTTATAATGAAACAGATTCAGTTCATCAGAAAGACATGATAGTTCTACCTGTGTAGGCATCTAACATCATAGCCTCAAAAGATAAAATCAGACGTTGATAAAGCAAAAGGAAAAACAGACAAACCCAAAATCATAACGGGAGATTTAAATCAACATCTCTCAGTAATGATTGAAAAAGTAGGCCAAAATCAGAAAAAAAAAATTACAAACGCAATTAACTAACTTAACCTAATTTTATATATAATAGCTTGTGTTCAACTGTTGTAGAATGTATGTGTGTACTCTTCTCAAATTCCTATGACACATTTTACATAATTGAGCTAAACTGGAAAACAGAATAAATTTTAACAAATTTCAAAAGTTTAAAATTATATAGAATAGGGAAGTGCCATGAGCCGAACTGTATTCCCTTTAGAAATCATATCTTCAAATGTTATCACCCAGTATATCAGAATGTGACTGTATTTGGAGACAGAGCCTTTAAAAAGCTGACTAAGTTTATTTTTATTATTTTTTAATGTTTCTTTATTTTTGAGAGAGACAGAGACAGAAAGTGAGTGGGTTAGAGGCAGAGAGAGGGAGACACAGAATCCGAAGCAGGCTCCTGTCTCTGAACTGTCAGCACAGAGCCTGACACAGGGCTCCATCTCATCAACCGCGAGATCATGACCTCAGCCGAAGTCAGACGCTCAACCGACTGAGCCACCCAGGCGCCCCTAAAAAGCTGATTAAGTTTAAATTAAGCCATTAGGCGGGACCCTCACCCTCATTCTGACTGATGTCTTTTTGGAAGAGGGAATTTGGACACACAGATTTACCAGGGATGCCCATGCACACAAAAAGACCACGTGAGGGCACAAAGAGAAGGCAGCCATATGCAAGTCAAGGAGACAGGCCTCAGAAGAAACCAAACCTGCTGACACTTTGATCTTGGACTTCCAGCCTCCAAAGCTTTGACTAAAATAAATTGCTGTTGGTTAAGCCACTCACTCTGTGGTATTTTGTTATGACAGCCAGAAAACGAATACAGAGAATCTTTGAGTAACATGTAATTAACAAAGGACTGGGATCCAGAATATATGAAGAACTACTATAAATTAAGAAAAAGTCAGTCCAATAAGAAGTGAACAAGAGACTTGAACAGGCAGGTCACATACATATATATAATAGACACACAAAAAAGTGCTTAGAATCGTAATTATCTTTGCAGAGATGCAAATGAAAAATACACTTAAAATGGGGGAAAAGCTAACAACACAAAGTATCGTGGAAGTAACTGGATCCCTCAAACATTGTTAAGTAGAGTGTAAATTGTATCACTGCTTTGAAACACCTTGGCAGTATTTAGAATGGTTAGCATACACATAGCTGATGACCCAGCAATTCCACTCATGGGTCAGAGAAAAGTGTACACACATGTTTCAAAAGATATATACTAGAACATTTATAGCAGCATTTTCAAAATGACACCTAACTGGAAATATGTATCACTAATAGGATAGAAAATAAGCTGCATTAGAAATGGTTTACTCTACAAAGATAAAAATAAATCAGTTATTGCTACATGTGACAACCTCTATGAATCTCACAAATAATAAATGCAAAGGAAGGCGGATTTAAGTTGTATGATTGCATTTAATATAAATTTGAAAAAGCGCAAATTCTGTGGTTTGAGAAATCATGATGGTTATTTTTTGGACGGAGGGTGCAATAACACGTAGGACAGGGCATGAAGGATCTTCTGAGTGACTGGTAATGCTTTATATCCAGACCTGATTGGTGGTTACCCAGGTATACTCATTTTGCAAGGTTTCATTGGGATGTATTCATGAACCATGCATTTTTTTTAAATCTGAATTTATTTTTGAGAGAGAGAGAGAGACAGAGCACCAGCGGGGGAGGAGCAGAGAGAGAGGGAGACGCAGATTCTGAAGCAGGCTCCAGGTTCTGAACTGTCAGCACAGAGCCTGATGCGGGGCTCGAACTCATGAAAGTCAGTCCATGACCTGGCCGAAGTCAAACGCCCAACCGACTGAGCCACCCAAGCACCCCATAAACCAGGCACTTTTATGTTGTTTGTCTTGTTCTTCAATATCATAATTTATTTTAAACTTAGAAGTTCATTATACCATTTTCTAACAGGTTTTTGGATCTTTCCTGATATATTTCTGTTTAAACAACTCTTGTGCTAAAGAAATAAATAAACTTGATTATTTTCAATTAATACTCCTTTAGACATTTCAAATTTGTTTCTTCCAGTGGTTTCAATAATTCTAGACTATCTTTTTAGGTTCATTTCTTAATTTTTTATCTCTGGTGCCCTGCAGATAATATAAATTTGGATCCTACACCCAAAGCAGGGTTCATGGGCATGAGATCTGTTTTTTTTGTTTTGTTTTTATTTTGCTGTATTTTGTTGTTTTTTTAAGGTGTGATAAAATTATTTAATTGGGTGAAAAACATTCACCATTACAGTAAATGAAAAATGATTAAATAAAATTATAATTCCATATTACACAAAATTATATATATGTGTGTATACACACACACACACACACACATATATATATATATATATATATATATATATATATATGAAAAAAGCTTAGAAGATATAACTACAAATAGATAGGAAGATAAGCTAAAATGTTATTCCTGGATATATTAGTTTCTATTACTTCATAACAAATTTCTATTAAAACAACACACTTTATTATCTCACAGTTTCTGTAGGTCAGAAGTCCGGACACAACTTAGGTAGATTCTCTGCTCAGAGTATACAGGCTGAAAGCAAGGTGTCAGCCAAGGCTGTGGTTTTCATCTGGGACCCACGGTTCTCTTCCAAGCTCGCTAGTTTTTGGCAGAATTCATTTCCCTGTGGTTGTATGACTGAAATTCTTGTTTTCCGGCCAAATTTTAAAGGCTGCTTGCAGTGTTTTACCATGTGACCCCATCGGCAATTCACAACATGGGTGTTTGCTTTTGTCCAAGCCAGCTGGAGCATGTCTTTTAGACTTTCTCTTCTGTGATCCTCTGGTGAAAACTCTACTTTTAAAGGGCTCACCTGATTAAGTCAGACCCACCCAGGATAATCTCCCCTTTGCGGTATATTGAAACATATGGGGTTGATATCTCCCATCATATTCACAAGTTCTACCCCTACTCAAGGGGGAGGGTGTTACATCTGGACAAGGGTCATGGGGCATCATCCTAGAATTCTGCTTATCACACTAGGTTCTTGGTGTTTTAGATTTTCCTATGATTTCCTATTGCATTTCTATAATTTAAAAATGCTAAAAATGGGACACCTGGATGGCTCAATCATTGAGCGTCGGATTTCAGCTCAGGTCATGATCCCAGGGTCATGGGATCAAGCCCACATGGGACTCCATGCTGAGCGTGGAGCCTGCTTAAGATATTCTCTCTTTCTCACTTTACTCCTCTCCCCTTCTTGTACTCTCTCTCACATAAAAAAAATAAAATGTTGCCAATAAAAACCTGTCAATTGTTCCTCTCTAAATGAGTACCGTTCTTAATTTCAGTGCCAAGTTTTCCTTTTCTTCATAATTACATTGGTAACAAAATTCATAATGCAATGTTGTAAGATCATTTTGTCTCAAAAATCCCTACCCTCAGAAGAGCTCTGTGCTTAGTTGAATATTAAGCTGTCACCCTCTCGAAACTCTCAATAATTGTTACTTTTAGATTTATGTCCTATAAGTGAATTCTAATGGGACAAGGGTGCCGAAGAGATATGTGCAGCCCAAGTACCCACCTTTGCTTGTTGCCTTATTCACAGAAGTGTTCATAGTGTTCCCTGAGCACAGAGTTCCCATATATCCATGGTGCATGGGAGTTCAACAAAATTTAACGCAAGAAAAGCAGGTTACATCTACATCTGATCAAGCACAAACAGTGACAGCCCAAAGAGGTCATTCATTCTGTTCAAACCAGAATTTATATCAAATAGAAAAAAAAGCACATTGGAATCCTAACACTAAGGACCAAAGAACCCTATCACATCCTTTTTCACTATGTCAATTCCCTGTTGTAAGTCAACCACTTATACTCAAAATGATAACAGAAGGACAGGGAATATAGGGTATCCCATAGTTTGTTTTTTTTTTTCTTTTTCTTTAGGTGCTTATGTAGTTGGCAACATACTCAGATGGAAG